>NC_086285.1:153890226-154210726 GCF_963924245.1 Chroicocephalus ridibundus | reverse complement strand
TCGCATTTGTAAGGTAGAGACTGATGACATGTTTTGGTCAAACACAAAATATTGGGCTTAATACAAAATAATAGAATGAAATTATATAGTGTGCAGTATAACTGACAAAGTCGAGATAAATTGTCATCTAAAAAAATCATAAATCATGTTATTGATTGTAACATCTTGTGATTGGGCTGCAATTTGCTAAATTCTGTTTATATCTTTAAAAAGCTTTCTACTCCATAAACTTTGTCAGTGAGAAGAACATGTTAGGAGGGAAAGCTCCGGTGTAGTACAAATCTGTGCACGTTACATCTCGGGCTGAAGGAAATGAGACCAATCATACAAGTAAAGAAAACAGTTTCTATGTCACGTGTCCTTTTCACCATCGGGGTCCCCACAGGGGTTACAGTGGCACCATATTATTACTACTCTGGATGCTGCACACTAAGATTATTTCCATTATAAACAATACGCCACCTAAATCAGATCTGCTTTATAATGAAACAGCAGCTACTGTGATAATGAAAAACTCCTCCCTGGAGACAGAGAAAATAGCTACTGAGGCTGCGAAGAAGGAGCTTCCCCGTGCGTGCGTATGGGTTTTGCATTATAAATCTCACCAATGGGGTTGCAGTGTGTTACTCACAAGTCATCGGTGGAGCAACCGGTTGTGCAATTTGGGGTTTTTGGTTGTTTTCCTTCCAGTGACAGTTAGTCCTTCATGCAACTTGCATAATCTCATGTTATATCCATGTATGTCCCGCGGGTCTGTCAGAGCTTGCCTTACCCTGGCCAGCTATCGTGGGTTACAGGCCCAGGTCATGCTGCTTGAATCCTTGGGCTCCAGTGCCATGTCCAAAAATTGGATTCCTGAACTGGGAACTTGTAATCCGAGCAGATCTGTGCTCATTTGAGCAAAGCCTTGTGATGAGAGCAAATGTCCTTAGTCCATAATGAAGTCCAGTGAATGAAGTACAACCCTAGAAAACCCAAGTGAAGGTCCCAATCCCACCATTGACCTGCTATATCTGAAAAAGCAAGTTCCCTCACATCATCTCTTCATGTCCCACCTCCTTGTCTGTAAAACAGGAACTACATTTACCTGTCATGGTTAAACCTTGAAACTCAACAGAGAAACTGTAAGTCTTCCAAGAAGATGGTGTTGCAAGTGGGATTGATTTGAACAGAACAGGCATCTTGGTACAAAAAACCCCACGCTTTATTTGGGAGACAAGAAGATGCCATCTACAGCTCGTGCTTCTCTGATGTTCAGCTCTTGCGGCACCCAGGCGTAGATCTGTCAGAATCTCAGCACATGGTGTGACACATTCATGGGTGAGGTGTCGTAACGGCCCGGACTCAGTTTGTCTGAGGTGTATTCCGCTTTTGTGCACTCCTTTGTCTCATTCATGTCACTGCCTTGTCATTGCCTTCTCCTTGCTTTTCTGCACCTGACGGGATTTCTTGCCTTCTACTGTTGTTAACATCACGTGGGAAATACACTGAATTGCTGCACGTGAAAAACACACTTTCAAGTGAAGCAGTTTTGCTTTAACTAAACAGCACCAAGGCACCGGCTTTAGGAGGAGGTAAAGCAGAGGACAAACTGCTACAGGTTTGTTCGAGGGCAACGTGGGGATTAATCTGTTCCTCATGGCTGTGCTGGAGTGATGGGCTGACACGGCAGCAAGAAGGATGAACACTGGACACTAGGAAGAGCTTTCTAGGAACAGGGATGCTGAAACAGTAGGGACTGCTTAAAACAATGGAGAACAGCTTCAACAAGCATCCATCAGCAAGCCTGACCCTGTGTCAGGGCAGGAGGATGGGCCAGGTTGTCTACCAAAATCTCTTTCAGACCAATTTTTCTGCAGGTAAGACTTGAACAGGAAGCAAAGAGTTAACTTTGTTAATTATCATTACTTTACATTTCAACTGGAACCAAATTTAGCTCTTCTTTTTCTACCTTTTCAAGGTAGAAACCTACTGCCATGTAGCTGTGGGTAATTCCAGGCTCATTTAAGTCAATACATCAGGCTGTCAGCTGAGAAACTGGGACACATCCACTGACGCGGCCGGTCCAGGTGCAGAGGCAGAGCCCAGGGTGACAGCAGGGACCAGGCCCATCTTCTCACCCAAAATCACCACCACGCTTATCCAGAGTCCAATTCCTGTGCTATACAGTGACAAATACCAGCAATTAGTGAGACTGAGAGCATAAAAGGGGTGACACCCTTTAGGGTCAGGGTGAGGATCACGCTTCAGCCCATCTCCAATATCCAGGCTTTCATCTGGTCTTTGCTGGGCACCATCTGGGTATTAGGGCTAGGTGGAGAAGAGCCTTGAAATGAGGGGGTTAAAACAGGAAAAAAAAAATATTTTTAGCCCACTTATAAGCTGAAAAGAGGCAACATTTTATAGCTAACTGGCCAAAGCCTTGAGAGCTTCAGCCCTCCGCTGCAGAGGCCAGGGTGAGAGGGTGTGCGTGGTCATCTCTGGCCTCCACCAAAAGCTGTCGGCTGATTAGGAAAAACGTTTTCCCTTCACTGGGGATTTTTACTGCGGAGAAATGAAGCACTCCAGGGCACATCATAAGTCTCCGCTCGAACACTCCGCTCCGGCACTTTCCAGGGCGAGACGGGAGAGCGTGGTCGGCGCCGAGCGCCGGATGCTCAGCCCGAGGGGCCCTGCGGCTCTCCTCCGTGCTGCATGGCGGGACGGAGACGCAGGCTATGTGGGAGGCAAATTGCTTTATGGAAAATATTGGGAACCATTGTACTAAGCTGGTTAATTCATTTTAACAATTTTATTTAGCCACAAAAGTTGCCCCATGTGAAAAGGGCAGCTGCAAGTGTTTGCACAATGAAAATGCTCCCACGTGCAGGACAGCCAGATAAGCCCCTGCCTGTTTTTGCTACAGCAAGAAATTTTAGTACTTTTGGGAAAATGCAGGGTTATTTGTGCCTTTGTTTAAGCTTTAACTCGGAGCATGAAGGATACTGTTACGCTAGCTGCTTTTGTACACGTCCCTGGTGTCCCCGACTCGGCCTGGTTTTGGCAGTTCTTGGGAGGTAAAACTTGGTCAGAAACATGAGGAATTGCAGGAGCCTGGGTTCCCAGTGCCTAATTCCACCTGGAGACAACAGCTGCTCATTTCACCCTGGGGAAGTAGCTCTTCTCCCCCTCCGCCACTTCCCCGAGTTGTCCAATATTAGGTAGGGAAAAATAAGCTTTCTTTGTGCTTCCCCTCTTTCTCTGCGTTATTAGTCCCATAACAGGTCCCAAAATATGGACCTTTTGGTCAGTGTTCTGCTAATCCCATGAGAGATGTGGCAACCAACAGGAAAACCAAGATTGTCTGGAATATTACTCAAACGCGTTGGACCAAGGACCACCCCCAGGCTTGAGTGTGTCTCTTGGGTCAGCAGTCACACACCCCTCCCCATTAAACTTAAATTAAAACCACTCTAAAAGCAGTGTGGTTTCAAGAACTAGCAGCGGGGCATTTATATGGGAATTTCAGACTGATACTTCTCCATGTGCCAGTTTGGGACCCCCTGAGTGTAGGATATTGTCTCAAAATATTCCCTGAAAGCCATCAAGAGGCATTGGCATCCAGGCACAAAACCAACAGCTCTACCATCTCAGAAAGCATTAGCTGTAAACCAGTTTTAGCTTCTCTGATTGTTTTGGAGCTCATAGCTGACATTTTTGCTCCAATTTCCTTTGCTTCCCATTATAGACTTGGAGAAGCAGAAAACCTTCATCAGAAACGGGAGGTGGGGTGGCTGCACGTTCACTTGCTCCCGGCCAAGGCACAGAGCTGCCTGGGTTACAACTTAGAATCATAGAATTGTTAGGGTTAGAAGGGACCTTAAAGATCACGTAGTTCCAACCCCCTGCCATGGGCAGGGACACCTCCCACTAGATCAGGTTGCTCAGAGCCCCGTCCAGCCTGGCCTTAAAAATTTCCAGGCATGGGGCTTCCACCACCTCTCTGGGCAACCTGTTCCAGTGTCTTACCACCCTCATAGTGAAGAACTTCTTCCTAACGTCTAGTCTGAATCGATCCATCTCTAGTTTTAATTCATTCCCTCTAGTCCTACCATTACCCGACATCCTAAGAAGTCCCTCACCAGCTTTCTTGTAGGCCCCCTTAAGATACTGGTAGGCCACTACAAGGTCTCCTCGGAGCCTTCTTTTCTCCAGACTGAACAACCCCATCTCCCTCAGTCTGTCCTCATAGGAGAGGTGCTCCAGCCCTCTGATCATCCTCGTGGCCCTTCTCTGGACACGTTCCAGCATGTCCATATCTTTCTTGTAGTAGGGGCTCCAGAACTGGACGCAGTACTCCAGGTGGGGTCTCACGAAAGTGGAATAGAGGTGGAGAGTCACCTTCCTCGACCTGCTGGCCACACTTCTCTTGATGCAGCCCAGGATACAATTGGCTTTCTGGGCTGCTAGTGCACACTGACGGCTCATGTTGAGCCTCTCGTCTACCAGCACCCCCAAGTCCTTTTCTTCAGGGATGCTCTCAAGCCAGTCACTGCCCAGCCTATAACTTGGTGAGACAGAAAATGTGGGCATGTATCTCCACGGAAATAGGTGCTTGGGAAGCATCTGAGCTATTCTGGGAGTTGCGTTCTGCCATTCATTTTGTTTTGAATGGTAGCACTGTAAAAAATCAATATGGCACATTTTAAATGGATTATGAGGCAGTTAAATGTCAGGTCTCCGAAGAGGAGTTGCAAATGCAGAGTGATCCCATGGGAGTTTTTATAGAGGGAATACTCAGGAAGCTGTTCTTCGCTGTTTACTTTAGAGGTCACAATGGATAAACAATTGAGTACGAGTTCCCCATGTGATCGTCTTGCTAAAGGGGCTAATATGACCCTAGGATGTATAAATGGGAATATTGAGTGGTAGGGGAAATATATTAGCTCTATATCTGACATTAATGAGACAAAAAATAGTCCAGTTCAGCTGTCAACGCTTAAAAATCCTGTTGAAAAACTGAGAAAGCTTGGGAGAAGGGCTATAAGACTGATTGAAAGCATATCTTACAGTGACCCAAAGGAGCACAATCCATTTATATTATCAAAGAGGAGTAAAAGAGATTAATTGATCAAGATCTATAAGTATCTATACATGGAGGAGGAATGCAGTATCAGAGGATTACTTAATCTAGCAAAGGCGTATAAGCCAGGAAGAGACTGGAGTCTCAAAAAAAAAAAAATCAAGTTGAAAACGAGGCACATTTTTCTCCTTAATGACCTTGTAATTAACCACGGGAGGAGATGACATGGGATATGGTAGATTCTCCATCACCCAAAAAGATCTTTAAATTAAGCGTGGATGCCTTTCTACATAATGTAGCTCATGTATTGGTGTGGGAATTGCTGGGCGAAGCTCCACGGTCTGCATTATGTAGGAGGGCAGAGGAAACCACCATGGTGGTGCCTTCTGGCTGTGAAATCTATGAAACTATCAAAGCGATGAGGTCTGTATATCACATCCCTGCAGCACGCAGGCTGTTTATGCAACATATGTTATGAAAAGACTCTTTTAGCGATATTTAGAGAGCTTTAAATATTTTATTAGTGTTTTTTTATAGACTCTTCCTGTAAAAACAGGTAGATGAAATAAACCTTAAAAAAAAAAAACCCAAAAAACTCCTGAAATAGATTTCCTATACCGCCAAATCGCAGTATTAAAGGCCAATATCTCAGGATACTCTGGGCTTTCAGTGTGATGCTCCAAGGACTCAGCCCATCATCGTGGTTTAAAGCTCCTATTTCACAGATTTATAGAAGCTAAACTCAGGAGGGACCACCGTGATTATCTAATCTGACCTTGTGCATGACGGAGGCCACAGGGCATCCCTCAATTACTTCCAGGCTATGCTGAAGCCTTCCAGACTCTTCCTTCATACCATGGCCGAGATACGGCCTTTCCCCTCCATCCACTCAGCTAAACATCACATCGTCTCAAGTCTCACCGCAACATCCTTCCTTCCACCCCTGACAAATGAAATCTTTCCTGGCACATGTCCATTCAAATTGCTGCTGCAAAGATCACTTTGCCATTCCTACGTCTCCTTGCCTGCCTCGCTGGCTCTTCCTTCTGCCTGTCCATCAACACGTGTCCTGCCCCTCACAGCCTGGTCCCTACCTCTGCCACTTCATCGCATTTGGTACCAGCTCACTCCTGCCTCTTGTGGCCCACTTTGCTAATTTTTTTTTTTAATCTCCTTTTTTTTCTGAACAAGGCTCATGTGGTGTAGCACCAGTCCATGGGGAGACCCCGAAGATACATCCGTGCTGGTAAATTAAAAGATGCTGGGAGCATCCGCACCCATCAGACTAGGTTCAGCCACACATACTTCTAAGCTGTGACCATTTCATGCCACTGGCTCTATGGCTTAGGGTTTACAGCAGGAAAAATGTACCCAGAAACCCCACCTTTTGGGAGGAGAGAGAGGAACTGGGAGGGAAGATCGTGGCACATCTTATCTTCCTGGCAGCTTGGTTTGGTCTTCAAGACTGTCACAGGATTTATGAGTACAAAGGTAAATCCTAGGCAGATGGAACATTAAAAAGTGATAAAGCCACAGACATGTGAGACATTTATTCGTGCTTCTCCAGTTTACTGCAGGGACATCACCTGCAGTCTTCAGCTGTTTGAGACCAAATCCCGGACTGGTGCATCAAGATCAAGGGAACGCTGCCAAGGCATATGTTGTGGGTTGACCCTGGCTGGACACCAGGTGCCCAGCAAAGCTGCTCTATCACTTCCCTCCGCAGCTGGACAGAGGAGAGAAAATATAATGAAGGCTCCTGGGTTGAGGTAAGGACAGGGAGATCACTCACCGATTACTATCATTGGCAAAACAGACTAGACGTGGGGGAAAATAAAAGTATTACCAATCAAAATCAGAGTAGGGTAATGAAAAATAAAACCAAATCTTAAAACACCTTCCCCCCCGCCCCCCTTCTTCCCGGGCTCAGCTTCACTCATAGCTTCTCTACCTCCTCCCTCCAGTGGTGCAAGGGGATGAGGAATGGGGGTTGTGGTCAGTTCGTCACACGTTGACTCTGACACTCCTTCCTCCTCAGGGGGAGGACTCCTCACACTCTGCCCCTGCTCCGGAGTGGGGTCCTTCGCATGGGAGACAGTTCTCCACAAACTTCTCCAATGTGAGTCCTTCCCATGGGCCGTGGTTCCTCACGAACTGCTCCAGCACCCTTCCACGGGGTGCAGTCCTTCAGGA
Source organism: Chroicocephalus ridibundus (assembly GCF_963924245.1). Lineage (NCBI taxonomy): Eukaryota > Metazoa > Chordata > Aves > Charadriiformes > Laridae > Chroicocephalus > Chroicocephalus ridibundus. The sequence continues at coordinate 154,203,471 of NC_086285.1, read as the reverse complement.
ACAGGCTGCTCCAGCGTGGGTCCCCCATGGGGTGACAAGCCCTGACAGCAAACCTGCTCCAGCATGGGCTTCTCTCTCCACAGGGCCGCAGGTCCTGCCAGGAGCCTGCTCCAGCCTGGGCTTCCCACGGGGTCACACTCTCCTTTGGGTACATCCACCTGCTCTGTTGTAGGGTCCTCCATGGGCTGCAGGTGGATATCTGCTCCTCCATGGACCTCCGTGGGCTGCAGGGGGACAGCCTGCCTCACCATGGTCTTCCCCATGGGCTGCAGGGGAGCCTCTGCTCTGGCACCTGGAGCACCTTCTCCCCCTCCTTCTCCACTGACCTTGGTGTCTGCAGAGTTGTTGCTCTCTCATATTCTCACTGCTGTCTCCGGCTGCTGTTGTGCAGGGGGTTTTTCCCCCTCTTCTGAAATTTGTTATCCCAGAGGTGCTAGCACTGTCACTGCTATGCTCAGCCTTGGCCAGCAGCAGGTCCGTCTTGGAGCCATCTGGCATTGGCTCTATTGGACACAGGGGAAGCTTCTAGCACCTTCCCACAGAAGCCACCCTTGTAGCTCTGATGCTAATGAAACCTTGCCACGCAAACCCAATTCAGTTTATTAGTGACAGACCTGAATTCTGTTGCAGGTAGAAATCAGTCATGTGAATTATTAAATGCCTGTGTATCATTCCAAGACATCCAACAGCACGGTACAGTTTGCATCTAGACAAAGCCTGTATTTTAAAGCTCCTCCTCCTTTCTAAAAGAACCCAGCTTTATACAATTGAGTGCAGGAGACCAATACTGCAGGACTCTTTGTAAATAAAGGTAAACTGAGGCAAGGAACAGGAGTTCCCACAGTGGGGGATTGGGCTGCATAGGAGGAAAAGTCAGACTATGGAAAAGTCCATCCCAGACTTTGCTTTCTAGAGAAGAGCTCCTTCCCCTATGTGTGCGAGAAGTGCTTCGTCTGGAGTAACAGGGAAGTGAGGAGAAAGGATGCACATAGAATCACAGAATAGAATCATAGAATCCTGTAGGTTGGAAAAGACCCTTGGGATCATCGAGTCCAACCATCAACTCCACTCTGCAAAGTTCTCCCTTACACCATATCCCCTAATACCACGTCTAAACGAGTCTTAAACACATCCAGGGATGGTGACTCCACCACCTCCCTGGGCAGCCTATCCCAGTGTCTGACCACTCTTTCTGTGAAGAATTTTTTCCTAATGTCCAGCCTAAACCTACCCTGTTGCAGCTTGAACCCATTCCCTCTTGTTCTATCGCTAATTACCTGTGAGAAGAGACCAGCACCAACCTCTCTACGATGTCCTTTCAAGTAGTTGTAGAGACCGATGAGGTCTCCCCTCAGCCTCCTCTTCCTCAAACTAAGCAGTCCCAGCTCCTTCAATCGCTCCTCATAAGATTTATTCTCCAGGCCCTTCACCAGCTTCGTTGCCCTCCTCTGCACTCGCTCCAGCACCTCGATATCTCTCTCGTATTGGGGTGCCCAAAACTGGACACAAGACTCAAGGTGTGGCCTCACCAGTGCTGAGTACAGGGGGACAATCACCTCCCTCCTTCTGCTGGTCACACTATTTCTAATACAAGCCAGGATGCCATTGGCTTTCTTGGCCACCTGGGCACACTGCTGGCTCATGTTCAGCCGCTCGTCCATTAGAACCCCCAGGTCCTTTTCTGGCAGGCAGCTCTCCAGCCACACTTCCCCAAGCCTGGAGCGCTGCATGGGGTTGTTGTGGCCCAAGTGCAGGACCCGGCACTTGGCCTTGTTGAAGCTCATACCGTTAGCGTTGGCCCATTGGTCCAATCTATCCAAGTGTCTCTGTAGAGCCTCCCTATCCTCATGCAGATCAACACTCCTGCTTAAGTTGGTGTCATCTGCAAACTTACTGATACATACTATGTCCTTATCAAGATCATCAATAAAGACGTTAAACAGAAATGGTCCCAACACTGAGCCCTGGGGAACACCACTTGTGACCAGCCGCCAGCTGGATTTAACTCCATTGACCACCACTCTTTGGGACTGTCCATCCAGCCAGTGCTCGATCCAGCAGATCGTATGCTCATCCAGGCCATGAGCAGCCAGTTTTTCCATGAGAAAAACAGAAGCAATCTACTGCCTTCACTGCTTCTGCTGTACGAAAAATGACAAATACCCTCTTTTACAAAGCCTCGGTGCTCAGAATTTTCTAACCGAATACACAACTGCACAACGGGTCTCCATCTGAATTCACAACAGTTACCTTACTTTGTGTTCCGAGCAGGGTTTAATCCTTCTAGAGCCAAACTGCATAAAATTGCCAAAAGCTGACAGACGTCTGCGTTCAGCGTTGCCTATTGACAAGCCGGCACCCCTGGCCAAACCGAGAGGAAAACATCTGTCAGTAGGTGTTAATGAGACCATAGCAAGTAGCAGGCAAGACCCAACCAGCTCAGCAAGATCAGACAAAATTCATGTTCTCGTGGGGTGATCACGGCTATCTACAGCTGCACTCAGCCGTCAGGGGATGACTCGCACACATCCTTCCTTACACAGATATTTCATGAATTGTAGAGTTAGCAGGATGCAAATCTGCCCTTTCAAGCTCGTCTGTCAAAGCAGAGCTTTGGCCGGTACCTGGCGGGGGCTTGTGCAAGAAAACAAAGTGGTATTAAAGAATGTCGCAAGTGTCCTTCTCTCCGAGCCAGCACAGTTGCAGCATGGGGCAGGAAGTACTTTTTTTAGCAGAGATGTAAAATTAAATGCCACATTGCTCATAACTAGTCCTGGTACCATGTTTCTGCAGCAAGTCATGGGCAGCTCCAGTCTTCATACCTACCGATGGTCCTGAACGAAATGCTGCTGCTGGAGTAAGTGTGTGGCATGATTTTGCGTTGTCAGGCGACAGGATCATGCCTTTGAGCAGTGGTGAGTTAAAGCAGAAGGAAGGGAGGGGAAAGGGGAGAGAGGGGAGGCAGCAATTCACGGAGAAAATTTTCATTTAACTAACCGATTATTTACATCTCACTGTACAAATCAGAGCTAAGTATATCCATCCAGGCCAAAGTATATGATTCACAGTTTGTCAAATAGACATTCTGGAAGTGAGAAGTTACAGAAATAAAAGTCATGAATCATCAGTTGTTCTTTTATGCTTGTGGACAGCATCTTTTATTACACGTAAATTCAATTTATAACCATCACAAACAGAAGAAATAGCTAAAGTCAAGTTTGCACAGACAGAAAAGTGACACGGCTTTGAGAACAAGAAATTGCGAGTCTAAGGATGGATTCTGCCCCGTTATTTTAGTGGGATACACCTGACGAGCAGTAAATATCTGCAGTGTCTGTTCACAGGCTCTACCCGGGGATTCTCCGTCCCAGTCTAAAACAGGCAGCTACAATGATGCAGCACACCCTAAAAGCTGCCGTTTCCCTCTGTCGACCATCAGAGGAAGCTCAGATAAAGACTGACTAACTAAAGTTAGGCGAGATGAACCCTACTTGCTAATGCTCCTTGAAGACAAATTCATAGACAAGTCCCTAGCGATTTTGAGAATTTCAGGTGAGATACCTGGTTCGGCGCACGAGCCCTTCTTTGCGGTGCTACCTACGAAGATAAAAAGCTGCAAATACCTCTCCACACGCACAATTAAAAGTCATGTTGCAGAATCTGAGCTGAAAAGCCAAAAAGAAACAGGTCTTTTCTAACGCGAGGTCTTTCTTGCACCCATTCCATAGGACAGGCACCTGCTACCGTGGAAGGTTCCCTGTGGGCATAACTCAGCCCTGTCCTCCTCTCGAGATTCACCACGTGCTTTTGCCGTGGCTTGCTGGGAGGACAGACGTGGTTTAGTCTGCAGAGGTAGTAAGCACATTTCTTGATGTTTCTTTGGACACATCAAGAAATGTCAAGGGTTTGCACAGTAGGAAGAAGAGCCCTATCCCAAAACGTCTCAGGTGGGGTGCCCTCACTGAGGCAGCTCCTGTCCCGTGTCTCTTCCAAAGACGCACCAAGCAGGAGGACTACACTGTATATTTTTGTTTCTCTGGAGCACATCTATAGAGGCAACAAACAGGTGGATATAAAGTTAGCTGTTTAACTGACTCGACTGTTTAGAAATATAACAAACAAATGTAAATACAACTAGGGATCTGGAAAGTAGTGTTTTATTTTCTGTCTGAGACAGCAAAATGAACGGAGAGCAATATCCAAGCACTGAAAGTTAGCAGACTGGGGACAAAAATATACCAGTTGCTAGGAGATGGCATTTAATCTAGAATTTTAGGCAATAAATAAAAATGAAGTTATAAGAAAAAATATTGTTTAGAGCAGAAATCAACCCAAAGCAAGTGGTTGTTTATGAGAGGGAGCAGAGCTGTTGTGGCCGCAGAAGGGCAAGGATGCTGCAACACATTACGCCGCAGGGACGGAGGTGAAGGGGAAGGTTATCACTTGACCATGGGAACAAAACCCCCACCAGTGAAAGACATCGCGGGCAAAACTCTTTCCTGGTTGAAGTTGCTGGGAAATGCGCCACTAAGGTAAACAAAGGCTGTACTTCAACCTGCAAATACCACCTTTGTCTGTGATGGAAGCCCAACCAGAACCTAAAATGTTGTGAAACTCAGCTTGCTCCATCCGGTCATGAAAATTACAGGAAAACACAGCAAAAAAGCCACGTTTTTTTCTGAAAAAAAAAAAAAAAAAAAAAAAGGATTTGCCCAAGTGGGATTTTAATCCTGCTGAAACCAAGGATAAAATTGTGATATATCTCAAAAGGTCATTTCCTCCCACACATACATGGGTAAAGAGTTGCGTGTAATCTAGTCCAGCTCATGGTAATCACCTACACCTTGTGAGGAGGCAACCCTCTTCTGGTTCATATATAAAGTAACTATATGCAGGTCTCAGAAGCAGCGTTAGTTTCAACACCGCCCCTGGGTAATTTCCATCTCAGACATCCCCATGATCCAGGCTGGTAAGCACTTCTACAATATTTGGTCCCAGTGATTACATTAATTAGTAGCACTGAACCGTAGGGGTCCCGCGGGCAAGATGGAAATTCAGACCTTTCATAACTTTGATATTACCTGAAATTACAAGCAGTAGCTGGAGCACTACTTGTTTAGACTTGCTTAGGATAGTGCTTGTCGGAGTGATTAATAATTTTCTTTGGGCAGCAGCCAAAGATCAGAGTCCATGCTGATGCCTGCAACCTAACAGAAGGCTTCGATATCGTCAACAGGGGTATAGTCAAGCCTAAATAACCGCTGGTTGAGGTGTACTCCTCACTCAGAAGATCCAGGGGACCGTCCTCTCTGCTGGCTCAGCTTGTCTTCTGAAGGACAACTGCTGATTTCTATGGCCTCTTCAGACCTATCAGTGCTGCCAGGAAGGCAGTAACATGAGTACTGTTACATTAATGCTGCTGGTGGCTCTGACATCTCCTCTTCATGCAATCCAGACAGCACAGATGGTACCATCACATCTGGATCTATACACTTGCCAGGGTCCTCTGCAGTGAGGAAGGGTTGGACAAGGACTGGATGGTTGTTGTTCAATCCCTCTGATTGATCCCACCGACTGGCTGGGAGAGTATCAGGCAGGGAGGGCTGGCTGGATTTTTGTCATTATGCGTGGTTAAGAGTCCAACCACCATGAGCCAGCAGTGTGCCCAGGTGGCCAAGAAGGCCAACAACAACTGGGGTTGTTTAGCGTGGAGAAAAGGAGGCTGAGGGGAGACCTTATTGCTCTCTACAACTGCCTGAAAGGAGGGTGCAGCCAGGTGAGTGTTGGTCTCTTCTCCCAAGTAACAAGTGATAGGACACGAGGAAATGGCATCAACTTGCGCCAGGGGAGCTTTAGATTGGATATTAGGAAAAATTTCTTCTCTGAAAGGGTTGTCAAGCATTGGAACAGTCTGCCCAGGGAAGTTGTTGAGGCACCATCCCTAGAGGTATTTGAAAGACATGCAGACGTGTCACTTAGGGACGTGGTTTAGTGGTGGACTTGGCAGTGTCAGGTTCACAGTTGGAGTCGATGATCTTAAAGGTCTTTTCCAACCTTAAATGAGTTTGTGATTCTATGATTCTATGATGGCGTGGCCACTCTGGTATCCAGCGGGCTTTTCTCCCAGAATGACCGGAACTGCCTTTGCTTCTGCCGGCAGCGAGCACAGATTTATCAGCGGGTGACAGAGGCAGCAACCTCCATCCCTGCCATGTCAGGTGGGAAGGGCTGGCTGCCCACACTGTCCATCTGTCTACACTGTGGCTGAGCCTGGGGCTCCTTTCAGCCCAATGTGGGGTTTGAATGAAGATCAGAAAGAAAAGGTGAAAGAGGCTTGTGGGAACCGTATTATTTTTTCAGTTTATTTTTAAAAGAGTGTGTTCCTGGCCTTCCTAGGGCCAGCAAGAGGGTTTTGTCCATATGCAGATGATCATAAATCAGGAGAGAGGAGCCCAGAGTATCCTTACTGTTCAGTTTGTAATAATTTGCAATGACTACAAGCTGGCAAAGTGCACCAAAACGAATTGTGACCTGGGCTGCATAAGAAGAAGCGTGGCCAGCAGGTGATTCAGGAGGTGATTCTGTCCCTCTACTCTGCCCTCATGAGACCCCACCTGGAGTACAGCACCCAGCTCTGGGGCCTCCAGCACAAGAAAGACATGGACCTGTTGGAGCGGGTCCAGAGGAGGGCCACAAAAATGTTCCGAGGGCTGGAGCACCTCTCCTATGAGGACAGGCTGAGAGAGCTGGGGTTGTTCAGCCTGGAGAAGACTCCAGGGAGACCTTATAGCGGTCTTCCAGTACTTAAAGGGGGCTCATAAGAAAGACAGAGAGGGACTTTTTACCAGAGCCTGTAGAGACAGAACAAGGGGCAACAGTTTTAAACTAAAAGAGAGTAGATTTAGGTTAGATATAAGGAAGAATATTTTTACGCTGACGGTGGTGAGACACTGGCACAGGTTGCCCAGGAAAGTTGTGGATGTCCCATCCCTAGAAGCGTTCAAGGTCAGGTTGGATGGGGCTTTGAGCTTTTGAGCAGCCTGGTCTAGTGGGAGGTGTCCCTGCCCATGGCAGGGGGTTGGACTAGGTGATCTTTGGAGGTCCCTCCCAACCCAAACAATTCTGTGGTTCTATGATTTGACTTTTAAGTCCTATGTTCTGATTTGGGGCACTTTGCAAACCTTTAAGTCAGCAACACAATGCCTAAGAGGTCTGCGAAGAAACTTCCGCTTCTTTCCTGGTATCTAGGGCTGAAAATAAAGAACCGCTTGGTGAGATAAGTACCCTCCAAATCGGGAGGGACCAGTACATAGACCAGTCAGCGAAACCAGCAGCCGCATAGCTTCTCTGATGGAGCTCACCACTGAGCAGCAGCTTTCAAACATTAACAGCGATGTTTATCTGCCTTCAGAGGAGCTCGCTTCCCGCACGCATGGACTGTGTGCGAGTCAGGCCTGCTTATCTCCTGATACAATCGATATTCAAGGCCTGCTACAGTTGGGTGCCTTATGCAAGCTTAATAAAGCTGGAGAAAGTGCTGCTATTTCAGTATCAGCTGAAGAAGGAAATAAAACCACAGGGCACTGCCGGGGTTCACTGCCAGCACTGTGTGAATTGTAAGAAATATGAAAGGGGGATAGAGCCTCTTAACATCTTCCCTCAAGTTTCCAATTTCTCTTCTTTTAAGATTCAAGGTAGATGAGACACATCCTGCTGTAACCTCTACTGTAACTCAACATGCAGGTCTGGGGAAGCGAGGGGAGAAGCTGGGCTTCTTTTCATGTGCAGGAAAGGAGGCAGGGAGGTCAGGGCAAAATATTTCTGAGGTTCACTCACGGCTCAGTGGGGATCCTGAAGACCACCTTTCTCACTGACTTAAAGCCACAGAAGCTAGATGTGCCCACCGTGAAGGGACCGAGGTCATGCCAATGAATAGCAGTGACTGTTAAAGGCTCCCTCTCTGCAGCAGCAATGGCTCACAAAATGTGGGGAGCCTGGAGAGCCGAGCTGAGCCCAGCCCAGCCCAGGGATTCTCCACCTCCAGCTTAAGGATTCTTCTTATTTCCTCAGCAGCTGCTTTGGGTTTACACTCACCACCTACCTATGGAAATGGGAATGGGGACTCACACCCACTTACTCCATGCGTCAGAGCAGGCTGCGTGGAGAAGATGGGTTACTTTCATCTTTGTGATTGCATTTTACCTTTTGATGCCCTGGATGTTTATTCCTGTATCATGTATTAATTATTGGCATTCTCTAAGCTTCCTTCTGTCTTAATCTGATTTAAAACAGACATTTGCATTTGAAAAGTAGCTAGCATGTATAGCAAATCCTTTCCCTTGGTTTGCTATTAATGCAGCCAGCTTGATGTATTATATTAACGCTGTTTGCCAGGGGTGAAATTAGCACACCACCGATGGAGAGGCACTTCCTTGGTGAACCTACTGCTTTTACCCACAGGCAAAGCATCTACCTCCCCTGGTGCAAAACCTGGATCCTGACTGCAGCAGCATGGTCACACAACCGCTCCTCCTCCTGCTGCCTTTGGGCTGGTTTTGGGAGGTCCAGAGGCTCTGCATCCTGCCCATGGCACAGTCGCTGTGTGCAAAGCCCGACCAGCCACTGGTGAAGGGTGAATTTACACCACAGGAGAAGGATTAGACATCTGTTGCAATGGACGATGCGAGAGCTAAACACGCTACAATGCACCAAAGCAGCAGCTGAGGGTTGTGCAGGGACTGAGGCAGGTCAGAAGAGGACTGGGCAAGGTCAGGATTTGTCCAATGGTCTTCATGAAGAGGCAAGCACAGAGGCTGAAATGCACGTGTGCTTCAAAATTATCTGAACTTTTCGTTGCAATATCTTGGCCAGTTGGGGAATGGAATAAACCAATCCTCTGGAGAGTTCAGTACCAGTATTTCCTTTTTTTCCTTTTTTTTTTTTTTTTTGATTGCACTGTATTGCTTACGTAACTTAGGTCTTTTGGGAAGCGACCCCGAGCCTGATTGATCTGTTTAAATTGGAGCAAAGGGAGCCCCTGGTGCGACTCGCTCAGGTTGGTTTAACTGCAGCGATGAGTGGTAGGCATGGGACCGGGTGACCAAAGGTGCGGTGTCAGGCTCGTGGATGGCACAGTAGCTGAGCCTGCTCAAGTCACCAGCCCCAACCCACCGCGGCTGCCCATGCAGGCTTTCCCTCTGCTCTGCTGAGGTCTGGCACTCAAACTGCATGGAGCAGCCTCTCCCCACTCCGCTCCAGCACAATATTCCCCATCAGATGAGACTCCTTGGACAGGAGGGTTCTCTCACCTGGCTCCTGCTGTCGGGACTGGGCGAGGAGCAGTACTTCTGCGCGGCAGAGCTGGGGAGGGGGTGGCCTTTGGCAAGAAGGAGTGTCGAGCAGCACGGGCTGGAAACCAGGCTCTCCCAGAACAGCATGTCTGATCACAGCGTTAGTTATCAGGAACAGCTTGAACTGAACGTGTGTCTCCCTAAATGCCCGCATAGAGTTTTGCACCAGGTTGAGTTGGTTTTAAAAGCATTGATATTAAATTATTACAACTTCTGCCCGTGGACAAGAATCAAAGCAGCTTCCAGAGCTCATTTACAAAAGGGGTTGGAAAAGTTATTTCAAGTTAACAGCCTATATTTCAGTAGTAGTTATTTGAACAGGTGGGGACTGGGGGAAGTAAGGCCATTAGCCAAATCATGAATCATAAGCTAATCAGATTGCCACCCATGTTTGCACCAAAAGAAAAAAAAAAAGCAGTGCACGAAAATACCACACATTGCTATCTACAGAACTGACTCAGCAACAACCCAAACTTTTGTTGGGATTTGCCAGAGTGAGTGGCCACACTTCCCTTTGGTACGGGCATGGGCTCTCTCTGTAAGCCACCAGAGAGGCTGGCTCTCCTCTGACTCCACCACCTCTGAAGGCCTGGGGCTTGTTTGTCCTCTTTGCTGCCCACCACATTTCTGCTCCATCCAAGCAGGGATGAGTTTGGGGCCTTCTGCTCTTTTGCATTTGCTCTTCATCAGGGTCTGTTCTGCTACAGCAATCAGCCCCTGGGCTTGAGGCTCTTCCCGCAGGGGAGCTGGCAAAGCAGAGAGACCAATTTCAGATGTCCCAGGCGGGCACTCCAGGACATCCGCAGCCTCCACCTCCTCCAGGAACGCTGCAAGCTCCTCTCGCTGGTGCAGGAGGATGCCTTTGGTGCCCAGGAAGAAGCAGCTCACAGAGCTGTTCCTTGACCCTTCCAAAACCCAGGTGAAGGGCTGTGAAGAACCATTCCATGGCCCAACTCTGCCAGGCAGCACGGGCTGCAGCAGGTCTGCACTGCCCACGTGCCGCAGCGGGGTTTCCCGCCACTGAGGAGTCCCTGGGGTAAAAGAAATATGGAGATGTAACCAGACTGAAAATAAAATAAAACAAAAACTACACTGTTGAAACTCTGTTGATGTCAGTGGAATTCCTTGTGTCTTACACCAGCGAGCAGAAAATCAGATCTAAAGTGCCGAGGCTACTGGCAGATGCTCGCCTGTTTGTGTGTGCAGCGGAGAAAAGTGCTTGTTTGGTGCTGATTGCAGACTATGGAATAAGAGCAATTTCTCATCCCACCTCCACAGGAGCTATTTAAATAGTTCTACACCCACTTTGAAAGATGCTCAGTTAGAAAGGGAGTAAATCTGGAAGTTATTACTCCTCGAAGGAAGAAGCACCAATAAATAGGCTCTGCTCAGACTGCCGGCACTCTCGGGGATCACACCTGCCTAAGAGCTACAGCTCCCTCCGCCAGCCTGCCTTTGCCGCAGAACGCTTTTCATTAGGCAGCGTGCAGAGAAAGCACACGCTGCGGGAACGAGTCCTGCGGCTGGTGTCCGAGGAGCCCTTCGAGCCGACTCTTTGTCCCAGTGACGCCATGGGCCAGAGCCCAGCTGGCCACATGCAGACCAAGCCACCACGCGCTCCCCATCCAGCGCAGGAGGGGAGGGAACGGCCAGCAAAAGCCAAGGACACGCAAGGCGAGGTGATAGGCAGAGCGCTAATTAAAAAAGCCCTTATGAAATACCGGGGACAGGGTTGTGCCGCGCGCAGTCATTAAATGCCTCCCTTTCCCCTCCTTGGGGATTCCCGGCCACGGACTCACTCGCAAAGTGAGCGGCTTTTGCCAGCTCTTTCCCAAAACCGGGGGTGGAGATTTAACCCACGGTGCAGCACCTCTGCGGGGCTGCCGGGGGGATGCTGCCCTCTGCCCGGCCGCTCTGCCAGCTGCCCGTGTCCCATGTCACCTCCCACTTTGCTGACCCTCCTGCCCAGCGGGATGGTGCAAATCAGCGGAGGCCCTTCCCCAGAGTGGCCAAGTCTCTTCCCGGGGGAGATCGAGGGAAAAGTTAAAGGCAGGTGGGGAACTGGGCCGCCAGCTCTGTGCAGGACAAGCCAGGAGAGAGCCAGGCACCTTGCCGCTGGTGGCTCCCAAGCCGTCTGCAACGTTGGTCACACCTGAGAGCAGAGGTTCAGGCAGCCAGGGAGCTCTCCCAATCCCACCACATTAGATGTTTGTGGATTTAAGGTGTTTCTGAATTAGGCTGCACCCAAAGAGAGACTTCTATGAATTTACCCACTAAAAATAGCCGCAGAGTGCCTAAGTTCCCTAATGAATCTCCTACGATGCTACTGCCAGAGCCAGCTGCTTGTATTTATACCCTCTCAGCGCAGCCATCCTGCTCTGTAACGCTGCACGCCGGGGCCCCGACCCTACAGCGAGTTTCAGGCAAAGCCCTATTTGTCTCTGGCTTTCCCCCAGCAGACCTCTACTGTGAGATTAAGATCTTAATATTTATAAGCCTCTGGTTTTACTATCTGTTTAATGTCACGGTAAATCAGGTGCCTACACTGCTCTCCCTCCAATCCCACCTGAAACCCTTACCTTATTAGCAAAGGTCAGTTATGTTTTTCCTTAAAAATAAACTAATCATAAAACCGCAGTGATTTTCTCACATTTAAATAGCCTCTGTAACAACCAATTATTTCCGAGGACATGAGAAACAGCTGTTGCAATGCCGAAGCTCAAACAGTTACATCTCAGCTATCTGAACGGGTAAGAGTTGATATTTTTATTCCCATGTGATATTACCAAGACATGATAAACAACCACGGTGTTAGTATTAATTTGTGGAGCAAAGATCACTTTAATTTGCTCCAGCCTGAAGAATAATTTTAACAGAGTGTTACCGTTCCACAAACAACTATTTCAAAGTCTGTTCTGCCTTTCCCTCCTTTTTTCCCCTCTTCCTTTTGTTTTTGATAAAGCAACACAAGCCTGGGCAAGGGCTATTTGAAGGCAGAGACAGTTTGTAAGCCAGCCTGAAATCCTTCCAGATTGGGGAGTGGACTTCAAAAAACACTTTCCAAAGTTTAATCCGGCACTTTCAACTACTGAATAAAAGGAGAGCACCGACTGCCTCCCGGGGATCTTCTCGGCTCCCACCAGAAGGCGGGCAAACATCACACAGGAGTGGGTTCCTCTCCCGCGGCCTTCAGGAGAGGACTTCTGCTAAACGCTTCTCTCTTCAATCTGCGTATAATCACCCCAAATCAAAGTGGGATCTGCGGGTACTTGGCATCTGCGGAAACCGGGCTGCCTTCGTTCACGTTTGTAAATAAAGAGCCAAGCCTGGAGCTCCAGGCCGTCAGCTCTGCAAGGTTTTGCTTGATTCTTTGGACATCCTTGTTGCACTTAGCCACAGAAAAGCATGTCCCCAGCACAAAGAATGGTGGTTTGAGCTAATTCAGCAACAGGGTAACATTTTTGAACTACACATGTGCCTGTCACCAAGCCCTTCCAAACATCTTAGCTGCACTGTGTTTTTATGCTGCTTTTCTCCCTAGGATCATGGCACACTTGACAACGGTGATAAACCAGCTCTCGGGCTGTCCTATTAGCCAGAAAAGCATTATCAACCCCACTTAGGTGGAAACCTGAGGCCCACAGGTAATCTAATAGAGTGATTATCCCGGGTAGTTACTAAAACCAAGCTGGTCTCAGGAGGGGAGTCCCACTCCACGCACTCTGGGAGGATGCTCTCCTGGAAGGCACGGGGGTGATTCTAAGTCTCTTACTTGGGCAAACGCTTCAAGCACAGAGTTACCAGATTAAAAAAAAAAAGGGGGGGGGTAGGCACAGGTGAGCGTGTGACAGCATTTTATTTTATGTTTTGTGTGGATTTCAATCCAAGAAGCACATTTTGAGGTTCAGGCTTGACCCCTGTAGGCAAAGTAGATGGAGGAATGCCCAGTCAAGGACATTATTCAACATCATCCAAACTAAGGTGCATCCAAGAGTGCAAAGCAGTAGGAATTTTTTCACATAAAAAAAGTGGAAGGTACCATGGACTTCATGCTCCTCCAGAGTTAGGTGGCAGCTGAGCAGGGAACTCTGAGGAATTAAACTTTGGAGGCATCTAAAGTGCACCCTCAGCAAGTTTGCAGACGACACCGAACTCAGTGGTGCGGTTGACACATCTGAGGGATGGGACGCCATTCAGAGGGACCTGGGCAAGCTCAAGAAGTGGGCCTGTGTGAACCTCATGAGGTTCAACAAGGCCAAATGAAGGGTCCTGCACGTGGGTCGGGGCAATCCCTGGCATCAATACAGGCTGGGGGATGAAGGGATTGAAAGCAGCCCTGCTGAGAAGGACTTGGGGGCACTGGTGGATGAAAAGCTGGACATGAGCCAACAATACGCACTCGCAGCCCAGAAAGCCAACTGTATCCTGGGCTGCATCAAAAGAATCATGGCCAGCAGGCTGAGGGAGGTGATTCTGCCCCTCTACCCATCTCTGGTGAGACCCCACCTGCAGTACTGCATCCACCTCTGGAGCCCTCAGCACAGGAAAGACATGGACCTGTTGAAGCAGGTCCAGCGGAGGGCCACGAAGATGATCAGAGGGCTGGAGCACCTATGCTATGAGGACAGGCCAAGAGATTTGGGTTGTTCAGCCTGGAGAAGAGAAGGCTCCAGGGAGACCTTATTGCAGCCTTTCAATACTTAAAAGGGGCCTACAGGAAAGATGGGGACAAACTTTTTAGCAGGGCCTGTTGCAATAGGACAAGGGGCGATGGCTTTAAAGAGGGAAGATTTAGACTGGATATAAGGAAGAAATTTTTTACAATGAGGGTGGTGGGGCACTGGCACGGGTTGCCCAGAGAGGTGGTAGATGCCCCATCCCTGGAAACATTCAACGTCAGGTTGGACGGGGCTCTGAGCAACCTGATCTAGTGGAAGATGTCCCTGCTCATTGCACGGGAGTTGGACTAGATGACCTTGAAAGGTCCATTCCAACACAAACTACTCTATGATGCTAAAGCTACAGCTGGACACCAAGAGAAAAACCCAAAATGAGGAGTCCACACTAATCCACCTCTTTAAAAATCTGGCCCCCAGTGACTCACCACAGATTGGGCAGGTGTTAAGTTGCAAAGCCAGAAATAGAAAACCGATTCTCTCTCCTGGCCTTTCATTTGAGGCCTTGGACAGATTCCCAGACAACTGCCAGCCATATGAAGATATAAATTATTTGGAAGAGTGCAAAGGGTAATGGACCAGGGTCAAAAGCCACCTGCAAGCCTGCAGACCCTTAGCAGGCACCAAACCTGGGGCTTGAGACTCGTGTATGTGCCACGTGGATATGTTGAAATACCCTTTCACTGCCGATTCTTCCTTTTCTCCAGGCAGAATTTCTATTATATGCTGGTTTGTGCTCCACCATCCACCTGCCTCCTAGCAGATGCAGGCAGATTTATCACTGCAGAGAAAGGTAGGCTGCCATTTCTGGAATGCTTTGCCTCCAGCGCCTGCCCAGGCTGCGGATCACTCTCCGGCCGGAGAGCCGATGGCAGGCTGTGTGATTCCTGCCGGCTGCCGTGTTGCCCACAGGGCCCAAGCAGCAGCAACGAAATGGGCTGGAGACACGTCATTCAGGCTGATTTCATTCTGTTACGGAGGAAAGTTATGAACAGCAGGTGAGATAGCTGATTTAGAAAGGCGGTCTCCAAAAAGGCAACCCATCACCCATAGCCCCTCTTCCCCCAGTTAGGGGCACATACACGTCTCCCTGAGTAAGTCTTGCCTGGCACAACAGGATCAAGATCCGTCTGGAGCAATCATTCCACAACTCAGGAATACTGGTAGCGGCCATCTGCAGAGGTTTATTTCTCTGTGCTCTAAAATGACCCCGTAACTGCTTGTGACCAGATCCAAATACTGTAAAGCTTAAGTAGTTGCTGCTGCTGCGCTGTGGGCTGCAACGTGGGTACCTCAAGCGCAGGGCCATTCAGCTGGAAACCCAACAGCTTTCGCTTCCCTCCCACACTTCTCCATTGCGGTGAGCAGCACTTTCGTGCCACGGGCTCATCAGCACCCCATCCTCAAAACCTGCTCACAACAGCTACCATCCTTGGCACAGGCAGCAAAGCTCACAGGCTTCCTTTGCTGTTTGAAACCGGTCCCCAGAGGCTTAATTTGCAGACGGTAATGGGATTCCACCTTCCTGCGTCTGACAGAAGGTGCCTCTGCGAGCAGCCTTGGTTCACCTTTCAAGAAGCTGACCTCTTTTTTCTTGAACAGCATCCCGGTTTTGGTATGTGGGCTGTGACAAATGTTTCAGGGAAGGATTACAGGGTTAATTAACACATTAATATTTAATCCTGCTTCCCCACTATTGGGGTCATCGGCCAAAATTTCTGCCCCCTGGACCCAAATCTATGCCGGCCATAAATATGACTTTCTTCTCAGAATCTGACTTTTTCGTATTATTATTTCCAACTCCTTTCTTCTGCCTCAAGCCTTGGCCCCCTTTCTTCAACAGCCCTCCCTACGATCAAATTATTTTGGAAGGGAATTGTCTTCTCTTGGCTCCAGCTACAAGATCGAACCTCATTTACTGTCAGTAATGTGCTCTTCCATGGTAGGCTCTCCCCTCTGTCGCTGAGAAGGCACACTGTCTTCATGCACGTTATCCTTACATTTCTTCTCCTCAACTCTGCAGAAGCGGAGGTAGAAGAGGAAAGGACACGACAGGAGCCACAGCTCACTTTTGTCATGGGCGTGGAAAAGCATGGGGATGGGGATGCTTTTGGCCAAGACGGGGTTTCTGTCTCTCAGCTGGTGCGAGGCACCTCTGGATCTGGCAGCAGGAGGGTGGGAGGTGGGATCGCAGCCCAGAGAAGGCGAATCCGTTACAGTTTTAACACTGGATGCGAGCGGCAGGGAAAGCACGTTGGCACAGGCGTTAGCACAAGACAGTTTCTTGACATCCAGGATTTGTGCAATCAGCCTGAAGCCCGTTCCATTCAATTTCCCTGCAATTTTTTGCTGAGCTAGGAGGTTTGGAACACGTACACCCATCCACGGTGCCATCTCCCCTTCCAGCACCGGGGCTCCGGCTGTGCTCCCGCCACCCCTCCAGCCAGGCCCTGCCCCGGGTTTGCCGCACAGACCAGCCTGCACGAGAGACCAGGGATCCCCCCAGTAACCCAGGCTCTCCCCAGTAGCCCGGGCTCCCGGGCATGGAGCTGACCGCCCAGGAACTGCTGAGATGAAGCACAAAGGGGTAGCTGCAGGGATGGTGAGGTGCCTTGGCAGCTCCCTACAGCCCACTCATTTCATCCACATTTTCCATGCCATCCAGCCCCGAGTACCCAGGGCCTGCGCCCGGGGGATGCCAACCACACGGCACCCCGGCCGGAGCTGGCGACGGTGGGGAGCGCTGGGTGTCCCTGGATTTAACGGCAGCCCCAGCGCAGGCACCAGAGCCATGTCCTCTCCTCTCTTCTGCCTTCCCCACCGGCGAGACGGGAGGGCAGCCGCGGCTCCCGGCCCGGCCCACGCCGTCCCCGGGCGCCTCTTAATTGCTTTTTTTGTGTTTTCCCCCATTTTTGGGTAGTTGTGTCTGTTCCCCCCGGTACGCTCCCAGCCCAGCCGTGCCCCGGGGGTGGCTCCATCGCGGCGGCGCCGCGCTCGGCAGGGGGCAGCGGCGGCGGCACAGAGCCGAGCCGGGCCGGACCGGGCTGCCCCCAGCCGCGGGGTGCGGGCTGCACCGGGCGGGCGGGGGAAGGAGGAGCCCCCCAGGTGCTGTGCTGGGCCAGGCCTCGCCGGATATCAGCCGGGGGAGCGGTGGTACCGGTGCCGCTGGGCAAGACACCCCCCCCCCCCCCCCCCCCCCCCCCCGCCCCCAGCACCGCCGCCGGGTCCGGCAGGGACCGGAGGAGGGGTGGGAGAGGGCAGCAGCAGCGCCCCCCGCCCGCCGGGTTATGAATGGGTGCAGCGGAAGCCCCGCCCCCCCCGGACGTGACGCCCCGCCAATGGGGGCGCGGGGCTGCGTGGCTGGATGATGAGGTCAGCGCGGCGGGGCCGGGGCGGGGGCGGCGGCGCGCGGGGGGCCGGGTGAGGCGCGGGGGGTCGCGGCCCGCGGGCGGGCAGGGCAGGGCAGCGCGCGGGGCGGGCAGCGCGCGGGGCAGGGCGGGCAGCGCGCTGGGGCTCGGCTGCCGCCGCGGCCCGGGGGAGGCGGGGAAGGGAGGAGGGGCGAGGAGGAGGAGGAGGAGAGGGAGGAGGAGGGTCCTCGCCGCCGCCGCTCCGTGCTGGGGGCCATTCAGCGGGAGCGCGGCGGAGAGCGAGCGGCGCCGGGCGCGGGCGGGGGTCGCCGGGCGATGCGGGGCTTCGTCAGGCTGCGGCGCGGCGGCGGGCTGTGAGCCGGGCTGGGCTTGGGCCGTGCCGGGCCGTGCCGTGCCGGGCTGGCGGGGAGGGGAGGGGCGGGAAGGCGGGAGCGTGGCGGAGGAGAGGGCAGGCAGCCGCGGGAAGGCGGGAGCGGGGCTGCCCCGGTGCCCGCCCCGCGGCGGGGGGCCGGCCCCTGAGTGCATGCGGGGCGCCCCGCCGGGCCGCCGCCGGCCCGCCGCCGCCGCCTCCCGCCGCCCCTGAGAGACCGGCGGGGAGAAAAGTTGCGGCGGTCGCCCACATGCGCGGCCCCGGCCGGCGGCTTGGGGAACGGCGCCGAGCGGAGGTGGGCGAAGAGAGTTTGAAGCGCTCGCCGGCGGGAAGATGGCGGAGCGGAGCTGAGAGCGGCGCCCGGCGAGCTCGGGCCGCCCCCGCCTTCCTCCGCAGCCCCCCGGACCCCCCGCCGGACACATGCAGGCCAAAAAACGCTACCTGACGCTGCTCTCCGCCGGCACCTGTCTCGCCCTGCTGCTCTACCTGGGGGGCGTGCGGCTGCGGGCGGCCCGGCACCCGCCGCCCGGCAGCCGGCATGGCCCCCCCCCGCGCCCCGGCGCCGAGCGGCCCTGGCCCCGCTTCCCCGACGCCCTGCGGCCCTTCGCCCCCGCCGAGCGGCCGGGCCCCGAGGGCGGCGGCGGCGGCGGGGGGCGCGTCTCCCCCCGGCAGCGGCGGGACGCCAGCGCCGGCCTCTACCGCGGGCGCCGGTGCCGCATGGAGTCCTGCTTCGACTTCGGCCAGTGCCGGAAAAACGGCTTCAAGGTGTACGTGTACCCGCAGCAGAAGGGGGAGAAGATCGCCGAGAGCTACCAGAACGTCCTGGCCGCCATCGAGGGCTCCCGCTTCTACACCTCCGACCCCGGGCAGGCCTGCCTCTTCGTCCTCAGCCTGGACACGCTGGATCGGGACCAGCTCTCCCCCCAGTACGTGCACAACCTCCGCTCCAAGGTGCAGAGCCTCCACCTGTGGAACAACGGCAGAAACCACCTGATTTTTAATTTATACTCCGGCACCTGGCCCGACTACACCGAGGATGTGGGGTTCGACATCGGCCAGGCAATGCTGGCCAAAGCCAGCATCAGTACTGAAAACTTCAGACCCAACTTTGACGTTTCTATCCCGCTCTTTTCTAAGGATCATCCTAGGACAGGAGGGGAGAAGGGATTTTTGAGGTTTAACACCATCCCTCCTCTCAGGAAGTACATGTTGGTATTCAAGGGGAAAAGGTACCTGACGGGGATAGGGTCAGACACCAGGAATGCCTTATATCACGTCCATAACGGAGAGGATGTTGTCCTCCTGACCACCTGCAAGCATGGCAAAGACTGGCAAAAGCACAAGGATTCGCGTTGCGATCGAGACAACGCCGAATATGAAAAGTAAGTGAGCGGTGTCCTTTCCCTGTCCACGCGTCCCCAGGGGCACACTGGCATGCCCTGGCTGCTGGGCAGATGTGTGCTGAGGTGCTGACGGCTGCTCGATGGCCGGAGAGAAATTGCGATCTCTCCTTTGGGTGGGTCGGTCGCTCCTCCTGTCCCCGGCGAGGCTGCCGGCTGGCTCTGTGCTGCTTTGGCCGGGGGAGATGGCAGGGAGGTGTCCCCGCAGCCTTGGGGACTGATGACCTGTATCTGCAGCCCTTTGGCTCTGCAAACCAGCCAGCGGCAAAGATGCTGCCAGAGGATGCTCTGACATCTGGCACTGCCCTTCGTCCCCCCCGGTGCCTCGTAGGGTCGATGCCCCATGCCTTCACTGCCCCGAGACAAAAGTTTGTGCCAGTCCTCAGCCCCCTTCGGTGCGCGCATGAGCCCAGCTCCTGCGGTGGGTTGGTTGCTGAGGGTGATTGCTAGGATGCTCTCTCCAAAAAGCACTGCCCGGCGTCTGGCCGGTGTCTGTGTATCTCCACAGGCGAGGCAGTAACTTGCCCCGCTGTCTTTTTCCTCTCTCTTCAAACCAGCACAGCATCAGTAAAGAAAGGAGGAAAAAGAAAGGCTGGCTGCGTTCATGTCCTGTCTCTGAGTTTCTGATTTTTACATGTGAGAGGGATACACCGGTGGTGCGGGCAGAGCATGTGTTTTCTGTGAATGCTTGGTTTCTTGGCTTTCCCCGATTTTTATCTGTTGGTAATGTCACTGTGTAGCCCGGTTTTGTGTCGCTGTGGTGCTACCCTTGTCTTACAGTCTGCTTTTCAGGTTTGTATATATAGCTGCCGGGAAAATCGCTTCCTGGGAATTGCCTCCAGGACGGCGATGCTGACTAAGCCGTTTGCAACTGATTAGTTCATTTAAATGCCGACCACCGCTATGTTGGCTGCAGAGTAGGTGTATACGTATGAAGTTTTTCACATGAGAATGTTTTGCATGTAGCAGGAGTTAGACGCTGAATTAAAACAGACCAGCCGTGTAGCGCTGAGTAGCGCACGGTGGAGCTGCACCAAGAGCTGCCAACGGCTGGAGGGGTTTGCGAAGCACGGAGGAATATGGGTGGAAGAATACTCCTGGAGAGCAGTCGGGAGGAAACTACGGTGGCATTAAGGCTGATTGAAATTTCCAGCTGGCTGCCTGTTTCTCCACCGAAACTCTCCACAGGGGGTTGGGAGAGACGGGGAAGGTTGGCACCGCAGCGCCGGGAAGCCTGTGTGTGCCTGGGTGAACTCTGCTCACCCTCCAGTTACTGTAAATCCGCCATAGAGGGGGAGGAAACAGCAGTGAAATACCGGTGGACTTCTAAATCCCATTCACTTTCAGAAAACTGATGGACGAGTGGTGAAGTGATGCGCATGTGGAAGCGATACGGCGGCGGTACTGAGTCATCAGTAGAGATACTACGCTCATGTTATTTGTGACCTGGGGGTCCCTTTGGCTTGTGACCCCCTTTTTAGGGAATATTTTTGGGGGAAGGGAAGAAGGGAGACCTGACAATTGTAGCCTTGCGGGCTGTGCTGGTTTTTGGCATAGATCTCAGCAATTGGAGCAAATTTATAGATAGGTAAAGTCCTGGTTATTTACTGCCTTCTACAGCATGCGTGCTGCTGAATTGTCATGAAAACAAACTCTCCCGTGGTTTGATGTGAGTAGGGCCATATTCACTTTTTTTCCAGCTATCCCATTTGTTCTAATAAAAGATAGACTTCTCCCCATAAGTTCTGCCCCTCCTAATGTGTCTTTGCCACTTATTTTGTAGCGACGGGTGTACATAACAACCCTCAGGGGATATGGAAGCGTGAACCCAACTGGTATACAAAAAACATACTTGCTGCTAAGATGCAGCCGTGTTTGGGGTGGGGTATGGGGACTTAAATATTCGTTGCCACACTACTGTTAAAGACAGGAAGTAAAAAAAGAAAAAGAAAAGATCCTTACAAGAAAATAAGATTACTCCAAGAATCGAGGCTGAGTCTGTGGTTGGGCCACTGAGATGAACAGGCTCGCTCTGGCGAGCAATGGCAAATGCTGAAGCTCTTTAGCCTGGCGTCTTACCAGAGCGAGTGCACCTGCCCGAGCCTGCTGCTGCCCCTCCGCACGCCCGCTTCGGTGCTGATTCGCAGCAAAGTATGCCATCTGCTGATCTCCCAGCACGGCGTCCTGCAGTGGCCTGCCTTCTCTGCCTCTCCCCGGCAAACACGGACCACGCCTGGTGCTCCGCTTCCCTTATAAAATCCGACAAGGTCACATCCCCAGGGAACCGTAACTGCAGTCCGATGGTTGAAATGCTTCTCTGCCGGTGCGTAACCCAGGTGTGAAAGCTGTAGGAGGGTCTCCGCTATTTACCCCACCCAAAGCAGCATCCGATGATGAATGAGTCTGTAGTGCTTGGGAAAGAAATGTCTCTAAATACAACTGCGCCTTGAAAACTGCACGCAGAGCTGCTCTTGTGGGGCTTTTGGGGCTTGGATTTAACAATGTGTCCTCAAGGTTTTAATCAAAAAGGAGAAAAATGCATTCTCCAAGATATGTGTATTTGTGTATCCGTATAGAGTTGGGAAAGTCGCATGTTGTGCTCTTCTGTGCCGGTTTTCCCATCCTCTGCTGTGCCACTTATGCTGTTTCACCTGGTGTGAAGGCAGGGGTGTGGGTGCCCTGGCTGTGGAGAGCTGGCCCCGCGGCACCGGTCCTTGCCAGGGCGAAATATGAGCGATTTGCTCTAGATGAGGCCTTGCCAAGCCGGGTACATTAGGTGACCAGATTTTAAAACATGGTAATCTCATGTCAACAGGAGAGTGGTGTTATGTTGCGTTACGCCTGGTGCCAGTGCACACTGCAAGTTAGTTGTGATGGGGTTTCATCCACAGTGCGACATTCGGTGTTGGGTTTGAACCAGATCCGCCTGTCCGCAGGATGCGTTGTTTCCTCTCTCGGAGACTGAAAAAGCCAAGAAAGGTGACTTCGTGACCTGTGGAAAAGGCATAGAGTGTCTTATTTAACTTGGAGGAAGGAGGGAAGGGCATGTGCGTATTTGACTGTCTCCCTGAATTGTATTGAAAGATCCATCTCTATGTTACAGCTAATTAATTTGCATCCCAGTTATGCATCTCAGCAGATAAAGCTGATGCAGACTAAAATGAATTGCATTATCATGATTGGACTACTAGCAAACAGCATATAAAGGAAAACAAAGAAAAACTCTTTCTTTATGGTGCACTTGGCTGTCAAAGTTGGCCTTTGTCACCCAGTGCTGGGTCAGCTGGGCTTTCTGAATTTCTTCACGGTAAGATTTCGGCATCAAGCTTTCTGTTTCACAAAGGGTTAAGCGAATAAACAGTGCTGCTGCTGAAGTTTGAAGACAGCCTCTTAAATATTTAATGACAGTCTAAATATATACATATGTACAATGTGTTTTAAACAAAGGCAGAATTCATGTACAGGCTTAACTGGTTCCAAATAATTACTTTTTGGAAGGTAATATAAATGACTACGGATACCGAAAGAAATGGAGGAATGCAATGTTCTAGTAGAGCCAGATGAAAAAAAGAGATTTGCACCAAAATGGGGATCTTTCTAGGAAAGTAAATAATGTTATGTGTGGTGTATCCCCTGATCTGCAACAGCCCTGCCCTTGGAAGATGGGGAGAGTGATGGTATCCAAAAATGTAAGGTCTTGTCAAAAACTCATTCAAGGAGGCTTTTTGCTCGTATCTGTGCCGAGTAGCTGAAGTTAATGATAGTAATGAAACAGAGGAGTAAAACAAATGAACAGGGTTGAAAGGAGTAGGATGGAGGAGGAGAAGTGAGCAGAAAATGTGCTTTTTGGAGAAATGTGAGCTTTCGGTGGAGGACAACTAGTGTAGGGAGGTGTTCTTTATAGACTTAAGTTTTTCGGCTAGTCAGTGCTCAGAAAGCCTGCGTGATCGAGACTGAACCGAGAAAGGCAGGCAGAACACGGAGGACCTCACGAGGTGGGACTAGTTCTGGGAGAGGAGGTTAGAGCGTGGGGCTGAGGAGGAGCCTGCGGGAGGAGGCTGTGCATGGGTCTACCTGGGGCTGCTGGGCGCTGGCAGGACAGGGAGAGAGCAGCAGCACGCCGGGTGCTTACGCCTGTGAGACATCTCTGCAGGGCACACGACAGCATTGAGCAGGTGAAAATATCCAGCTGAACATTTTCATTGATCTTTGGTAGGCTTACCTGGTGTGCACCATACCGGTGGAACATGTGCCAATCACGGCTGAACCTGCTGCCCGTGAAAATGCTGTCCTAAGCAAAGGTTACAGTCGTGCAATAAGCACAGAATGGGAACAAAAGCAACTTTTAGTTTCG
Source organism: Chroicocephalus ridibundus (assembly GCF_963924245.1). Lineage (NCBI taxonomy): Eukaryota > Metazoa > Chordata > Aves > Charadriiformes > Laridae > Chroicocephalus > Chroicocephalus ridibundus. The sequence continues at coordinate 154,179,953 of NC_086285.1, read as the reverse complement.
CCTCCTTCCCGTCATAAAATACACATATATAAAAAAAGAAGCGGTGGAATTAGACACTAGCAATGACTTTGCCGCTCGCGAGACCAGCATGAAAATGTGAAGTAAGGCTTAGGCATGCCCGTCCAACATGTGGTGATAATCTAGACGCTGCATACACATGTGTGTGCATGTTTCAAACAAAGCTGAGATTCCGGTATTTTCAACGTACTGAGCTTCAGTGTATTCTGTTAAAATACAAATATAAATGCCACACTTAATCACTACTGGAATATTTTCTGAAAAATATTTTAAAGCCTTCACAAGTCAGCTCCTTTGCGGCTGTTTGGGCCAGGGCTGAGAAATGCCCCAAGTTCAGGGTGGCTGTTGTCCGGGACATCTGAAGTGAGATGGGAACCAGCCCGTGCATCTTGTATATCACCAGGCTGCTTCGGGAGCTTGGATGAAACTCAAGAACTACTGAGAGAGCTTGGGCATTTTCCCAGAGTATCTTGGCTCTTGCAGAGACCTATCCCCACCAGACTGCTTTTTTATTTTAATATCAATTTTCAAGAAACTGGAAATTTGCCCGGTTTACAATGCGCTTATTCCAAAATGCAGCAAGCAGGTAAATAACAAAGCTTTCACGTACATCTGAGAAATAAGGGATTTGCTCTAGCGTGTTCCTCCTGCTCTCTCTGTGTATTGCAAAGTGTCCTTATGTGCCTTTTAAATGATGATTTATTGCAAGTAGTGCCCTAGAGGGGGGTAGGGGCTCCCACCTGGGACGCTCTGGGCTGATGCCCTGGCAGGAGCTGGGAGCAAAAGGAGCATCCCTGCATTAGCGGCTGGTGGTTGCGATCCTCAGCCTGGCCATTTGCACCAAGCTCTTCCCTTTCGGAAAAGGGGTGGAAGAGGGTGGACACCTGGGCACGAGCGCGTTTCCCTGTGCCAGCGGTGCCGAGCGCCGCGGCGTGTGTGGCCGGGTGTGTGGGGTCAGGCACCGGCAGAGGAGCCCGCCCTGCCCGCCGGCATTAAACCAGGCGCCCTCCTAACCTCAAGTAATTAAGTTTTCTTGTGGGGCGAGTTATTATTATAATTGCTTGCCCCAGGCTTTTCTGCATCTTTCTGTGAAGCATCTCATATGAGGCTCTGTGGTGACAAAGCATTGCAGTAGATGGCTGATCTGGTTCGGAGCAGGCGTTTTCTGTATGCAGAAAAGTAGGTGAACACTGCTTTCACAGCCAGAGGGGCTCCGCTTTTATTTTTCCTGCCTAGGAAAATTGTTCTAGGATAATTTATTGGCAAATAAAGAGGTGCTTGGCAATAGAACAGAACTCAAACCAAAAAATGATCCGAGTCATCATTTTAATTTTAAGCACAATTAATCATGAAATGGGTGGTGTGAAGGGTTTCTTGAAGCCAGATCAGAACTGAGCTAAAAGTAATGTTTCCAGCTGCCCGTTTGGGCAAGATGAAGGCCTGCCGTGTCCTCAGCGAGGTGCCCTCAGCGAGAAGGTGCTGCAGAGTGTCCTGCGGTGCCCCCACCTTCTCACCCTCCCTGGCGGGGAGTTTCACAGGGCAAACCCCGACTTGTGCAGGACTTTTTGTACCAGGCTAAGGTGAGCTTCATTGAAACTGCTCCTAAAGGAGAGGAATGGCCAAATTTGTGGTTTTCCTTGCGTGCTGCTGCCTGCTGCTCCCTGCTGCATTGGGAGTGTTCCCAGCCATGGACCCCTTTGCATCTGGGCAGTGGTGTATCTCCCTGAGAGGATGGGATTGCACGAGAGGAGTTTCAGCTCAAGGCAGACCCGAGCGAAAAAGGCTACTGGTTTGACTCTGCTGGAAATAATCCTTTTGCCCCACATACAGCCCTGGAACAGCGCACTGGAGAGTAAACCGGCATCTGCTTGCGGGAGAAGGAGGTAAATGAAACTGGTCGGCACAAAGCACTTATTTACTCAACAGATGTGAGTCAAGAGAACGTGCTGTAATCTGATGATTTCTGGAGTATTATCTGTGATTGTTTTCCCTTTCTCTCTGCAGGGTTTCTTTCAGAAAATCCACAGAGTTTTGTGGTCTTAGGTAAACAAACCGTTTTGCTAACCAGGGAAAAATAATCAGTAGGTACGTAGATAACTGTTTGGCCTGTGAAGGGAGTTAAATGCCGTGCTCCGTACTGCTAGGGTGACTGACTTCTCAAGGACTTGGCTATATCGAGAGGATGATGCAAGATATATACTCCTCTCCCATGTTGTATGGAGATTAGTTCAGCACGTGGGAATGTGTGAGTATAACTTCAGGTTATATTTAAGGTTCTGCAGCTTTGCCAAGTATTTTGGGACATACAGGTTTCAAAACTTTCTTGTGGTTTACACTGAGCAGTAGATTTCTTCCTCCTCCTTGTGTTCATCCAGCTATGCTGTGCTTTTACGTAAAGCTTTGTGTTGCTCTTTCTTAATCCAAATTTCAGGAGGAAACAGGACGTACATCATCACTGTCTCGCCCTGAATTGAAGAGCCTCCTCAGTCAACTGGAGGGAGCATCGATGCTATGCGGTGCTGATGATAACTCATCCCCATCCACATCTCTGAAGCAGGCAGGGAGGGAGCTGCGGCAGGAGGGGGCCGTGGCACTGGGTGTGTGGGGGGGAGTAAGGATGTAGGCCAGAGCGCGGCGGGAGTCATTATTTCTTTCACTTGCGGAGCAAATTATCCTTTATAACAGTTGACACCCATGCACTGGAAGAAACGGAGAGGCATGCTTAGAGCAGTCTCTGTCCTGGTGTACCAGCACGGGCGCATGGGGCCAGTTCAGAGGCAGAGAGACCAGCACGCTGCTGGAGAAACTGGTTTAAGGAGTGAATTCCAAATGAGAACAAAAGAGAGGAGATTTGTTTCACATGAGAAAAGGGAAGTAATGCTTTGAGAAATAAAGGCCCTGTCTCAGCAAAATGTTGTACCCAATTGCTTTGCAGAGAAGGAACCGGTGTGGGTGCCACCGGTCTGATGGCTTTCCAAATGTGATCTGACTTCCTAAAATGTTACCTTTTCTTGGAGTAAGAAAACATAACTTTAAGCCAGTCAAGGGTGTTAGGCCTCCTCGTAACAAGAGAGAGAAGATGCTTTTTTCTTTAAATGTATTATGTTTTCCCTGGATTTAACCTCAGTTTTTTGGGTGGTGTAGTGCTGTCTCCTTGGCAAGGATGCAGGTGGGGCACTAAGCCAGTGTTCCCTGAAAGGTTCTAGAGTTGGGTGGTTTATGCTGGCTAAGTCAGGCTCCCATTTCATATTCCAGTAAGACAGACTTCTCCGCACTCCTGCAGTCCCTGGGTGAAGTGTGGTGCTGGCAGGGCTGTGGCAGGACCTCCTGCCTTCTCCTTCCTGTGGCACTCGTGGTCTTGGGGCTGCAGTAGGGTGGCGAGGATTGCCACTGGCCACTGTGGTTACATTTCCGTATGCCTTTAAAATGGGGAAGAATGCTTTGCTTTCCCTAAGTGTTTTTGCGGTCTACCTTATTGCTTTATAACGTTTTTTAGAGAAAGTGCTGTGTGAAACTGATACGTTATTCATCAGTGTTTTCTGTATCCCCTTCTCGGGAAGCATCAGTAAGTGAAGGTCTAAATTGTGACTTTCCGATAAAAGGTGGTAGTTGTCAGAAGCAGCATAAAGCAGCTGTTTGTGTGTATGGGGGGAAATCCCTACAAAAACTTTTTGGGTTTTTGACATTCTTCCTAGGTCAGGATACATGGTCATGCTTTTTATCATGAGCGTTTTAACTTCCCTTGCTTCACGCAGGTGCTCCCAAAGGCCACTGCTTTTCCAGGCTCTGAAGCGCTGACGTTTCTGATTGCTGCTCTGAGGCCTCCCATGGTACCGTTAGCAAATTCAGTAAAGCTCTTCTGCCTTAAGTTGACTTTTTTTCCCTGTGATGGTTTCTCGTCCAGAAATACATGAAAACGAAATAATTCCCGGGTTCCTAAGTGAATTTCCCGTTGGTTCACTTTTTTCCCTCTAATATACTCTTTGTGTTTGTGAATGAAACAGAATTAGGGCTAATTTAGTTGATTGGCTGCAAAACAAAAGTATTCAGTGCTAAGAATGGGAAATGAGAAGGCCTTTCTGAAATGTTAGTTCTTTGCATAATTGTAATAGATTATAATTATACAGTCGAGTGTTTAGCAGTGGATTTGCTGTAAACACGGTCATGGGAAATGTCTCGTTGCTCACTTGTGTCAGTTTGAGCCCCAGTGCGGTCCCGTCGATGGCAGTACAGGCATCTCTGATGACATTTTCTCTTTGAGCAGGATGTCGTGTTATAGAAAATGCTATCTCCAGTTCCCCTCCGAGCTCCTCCCACAAAATTACCGCCAGTCGATGTGGCCATGTCAGACCGTTGACACAAATCAATAAGATCAATCATTCTTCAGCTCCTAAACAAAATTGAGAGCGTGATGCTGACGGGCTGCACAAAGCAATACTGGCAGTGATTCCTAAATGGAAAATGCATACATAACATTTGCAAAGTGTATGTGGGGGGCCCTGTCCAATTAATAATTAGTTCTCCAAGGATGTAAAAAGGAGGATAGTATAAATCATTTCCTACAACTGCAGTGTGCGCTATGACCCCTACAGCCCTCAGGCTGATGGAGAACGTTGCCTGCCCAACAGCGGTGCCGGAGAGGGGGGAGCGTGGCAGAGTTTGGTTAGGAATCCTGATTTTCTTCATTCTCTAGGAGATCTCAACTTCTTCTGATGTTGTGTTTTGTGCCCCGTGAATAACTGCAGACGTTTTATCTCAATGCTGGAATTCCTGGTGGAATTCAGGTAGTTCAGGGTGTAACTTCTAGAAAGCCCATCAAAATTGTAGTTGTTGTAGTCTGCAAGAATGAAATCAGAGGCTGCTTCTAAAAATCAGAACCTTTGTCTAAAGGGAAGACAAGTCTTTGTTTATAATGTCTGAATTTATATCTCTGAAGGCTTGTTTGGGTGTGTCTGCTTATAGACTCAGCTGCTTCAGGAAGATAAACACATAAATGTTTCATCTCCTTGATTTGCCACCAACCATTGTGCTGGGTGCTAGCAGATTTTTCTTTTAATTAATTATAATTTATCTAATCCTAATGGGAAACATAATTATAGGATTTATTTTTTAATACTGTGATTTCAGAATTACTTTATAAAAGAAGAGTAACGTTTCCCCCTTAAGGGCTGTTTAAAAATGAACAAACAAAATAAAAGAACAAAGTACACTTTGCTAAAAGTAATAAATCTCAGACAAGAAGCAAAAAAAAAAAAGCATCTGATATGTTGGAGCCGCAATAAAGCTGAAAATTAATGATCAGTAAGTTGGTGCTGCAAGAGAGTGAATGCATTATGGATTTGCGGAGATGCCTATAGCTTATTAAATGTCAGCAAATTTTAGCAGAAGCAGTAGAAAACCCTGATCAGAAAATATAAAAGGGTGCACCCTGCAGTTGGAAGATCCAGTGCCACAAAGGATGTGGGAACCATGTGTACGGTTGAAACGTAAGAAAGTGCTTTGCAAGATCAAGCTCTGAAATGGCATGCTAAACTCCTTTAGTTTCTGATCGGAGGGATTTAAACGTTTCAGTGAGGCATGCCTGTAGTCTCGGTGAGGGATTTATTGTACTGTAAAACCTTTGCACGAGAAGGTATGTGTATGACTGTTTAAAATAATTTAAAACAAATAGCATCCCTTCACCCTCCCACTCCCTCTCACGCTTTTTTCCCCTAAACCCGAAAGGTAAGGCTACTACTTGAATTGTAATGGAATAATATATCAAGTGAGTGATCACATCAGGCATGGACACTTACCAAATCACAGCGAGATAACTGTGAATAACTCTCTAGTTTCAACAATTTGCATGGCCATTAACAATTGATGGGTTTCCCTTAGAACCGCATTATCTATGGCAGCGGGATCTATTCCTGCGCACTGCTCCTGCATACTAAGTGCCAGAGAAATTGTCAAAAGTGAGGGTAATAAAAAAATCTGATAGCAGCAAGGTGAATGAAGCAGGTAGGAATTTCAAGGCGACGTTTTTTGAAGGTGGGGAAATATTTCAGGCGATCGTGCATGTCCATATCTGTTCTTCCCCCTCTTCCCTGCCTATTTTCTTAATTACGGTTCTGCAAGTTTTAAATCAAGCTGGTGTTAGGTTTCCCTTCACTGCTTGGTGTCGTCTCTGGTTTGATGGTTGGTCTGGCATGTGGATAAGATGAAGCAAGATTTTAAAATAAGTTTTGTTTTAGTTTTGCATTGGACACATGTCTCGAGGAGTTTTTATGCATATTCGACAAAAGATAAAACTGGTGCTAAATTTAGCAGTCCTAGATTGCTGGGTGGCTCTTTTACATAAGTGATTTCGAGGAGGTGTCAAAGATGTGCTTTCCTTATGAGAATCATGCCACCATTTTAATACACACGCGACACATCCCTTGTTTCTAGCGCTTTCATCTCACTGACGACACGTCAGATCTTTCCAGATTCCTCCATCAAGTTGACTTTTCAGCCACAAATCTCTTTTCTCTCTCTCTTCTTATTTCTCTTTCTCGCCCTCTTCCCTCTCCCCCTTTCTTTTCATGGTGCTGTTGTGGCGAGATTAAAGCGACGGAGGGAAGCAGTGGCGGGGAAAGCTCGGATAATCAAAGCATGCGAGCGGCTGGAGCTCTGTGAAGGCGGTGGGTGACATATCAAAGCCAGTGGGTACGGGCGCTTGCTGCTCTCGCCTCGCCTCATAAATGACCCCTCTGCTGTAAACAGAGTTCCGGGGGTTAATTTGTGAGCTCACACATACACAAATGTGATTGCTTTTCTACGCCCTTCCCAAAATTTAATTGCGGAGAACAGTACTAAAGTCTTAGCTTTGTTCCTTGGAAGATGGCTTCTGTAGACGTGGCGTGTTAGGAAATAAGTACCTGAGTTATTGATGGCAGGAGGCGGTCATTCACCTTCAGGTAAGAACAACCCATCACCTTATTATCCCGTCTGCCTGTAAATGCTGTTTCTGGGTTGCTGTAGGTTGGGCGAGGAGAAATGGAAGATCTGAGCAGTGCCTGGTTGCCCCCAGCTGGGCCTTGCATGGACAGAGACCCAGTGTGTCCTGCCCTGGCCAGAGCACCCGTGGCTTGGGCAAGCAGCCACCCGTCGCCTGGCCACGTGCAGGTGCTGCTCCTCATCCAGCGCAAGGGCTTCAGATGCCCTCAGCTCATCAAATCGTTCTGGTTGGAAGAGACCTTTAAAATCATCGAGTCCAACCATTAACCTAGCACTACCAAGTCCACCACTAAACCGTGTCCCTTAGCACTACATCACATGTCTTTTAAATACCTTCAGGGATGGTGACTCAAACACTTCTCTGTGCAGCCTATTACAGTGTTTGATAACCCTTTTGGTGAAGAAATTTTTCCTAATTTCCTTATTTTTCCTAATTTTCCTTCTTCTTCAGCACACTGCTGGCTCATATTCAGCCGGCAGTCAGCCAACACCCCCAGGTCCTTTTCTGCCAGGCAGCTCTCCAGCCACTCTTCCCCAAGCTTGTAATGCCACATGGGGTGGTTGTGACCCAAGTGCAGGACCCGGCACTTGGCCTTGTTGAAACTCATATGATCGGCCTCAGACCATCAATCCCGCCTCAGGGAAGCCCCAAATCCTCACTCATCTCTAAACTCTTTGCTCGTGTCTCTTGACGTGGAGCTAACCATGGAGCTGGCTATTTTCTCACCTGCTGCTTCCCCAAGCCCTGCTTTGTCTTTGCTGTGGAGCTTGAAGGTCAAGCACCCCACGGTCTGGGTGCACTCTTGCTCTATGTTTGTGCCGAGTGAGCCTGATCCTTGTCATAAATGTTTGAAGGTATCAAAAAATCACTGCACTTTGCACCTGCTGTCTTTCGTAGGGCTCTTCTTCACTGCCCCCAGCCCACTGGTGTCCGTTTTGGTTACTGCTGCCAAGAACCAAAATAACCGGTAGAGCCATTAGGACATGTGTCTCTTGGCTTTGGGCATCAAAACATCAGTGAACTGCAGTGAAAACAGGTTTTCAGCTTTTGTTCTGTTAGCTATTTCTGGCGACCTGTAATAACAGTCCTTTCTAGCAAAAAGGTTTTTTACTTTTCTCTCATTTTTAATGAAAAATCTTTCCAACGCAGGTTGTAGTAAAATAATTAATGGTGAGATTGTCTGTGGTGGTTGAGCATAAAACTGGAGATCTGAAGATTTAGAGGTATTGGTATGATCCCAGGTTGCCCTGTTGGTTTGGTTGCTGGTTATAGTTCTCATTTACTTTAACTTCAGTCTCAGGGTAACTGTGTTTCACAATAATCAATGCACTGATTACTATAATTGCATTTTGTGGTACCGTGGTCTTGTAATTAACTGACTGGGCTAATAAAGCATGGAATCTAATGAATATTTGTAAACAGACTTCATTAGGAAGTAGATTGAGAATATGCACTGGTGGAGGATAATAGAGGAGACCCGTCCTCAATTTCGATAATTACAACAGATGGAAACCTGGAAATGAGCAGCAACGCGCAGAAACCATCCCACTGCTACTTACCTTGCCTTACTGCTGCACCATGTCTTTAGAATCGCTCTTTTTCAAAAATCTTTCTAGAAAAAGGCTCCCCACTGCAATGAAATCCTGCGTACACAATTTCAGTCTCTTTTGCAGAACATTAAAGCATTATCAGGCATGATGTTGAAAACCGGATTTACAATGTAGGGCTGGTATCGGCCTTAAGTAAGAAGTGTCTATTGTCACCCCATGATTGGATCTTAATGCAATTAAAAATGAAAAAGGAAACCACCATTGAAAATGGGAAATAGATTTCCTAGTGGTGCCTCCTGGGGGGTGGCTGGCTGACATCTGGCTGTTGCTGGGAAGTTGGCTGTGTTTTCCTGTCCTTGAGGAACTGTGTCCCATTTTCGCGGTTGTGCCAGGCGTGCTGTGCGTGCCTCCCTCCGGTTGTGTCCCCGCGTTTCAGATGCGTGTTCCTCAGCTCAGGCGTGGGGTCCGGTCCTCCACGCTCTGTCAGGCCATTCTGGAGCGTGTTGTATGAGTCTGGCAAGTCAACAGTTGAAGGATCCCGCCCGTTTTGGATGCTCGCTTTATTTTAGGGTTGCCAGAAATCCCTTCACACCTCCTTGCCTTCTCTCCCTTCCTCCCCCAATCTTTAAGCTACTTGACTCTTAGCTACAGGTTTTCCTGAGTCCTTGTGTCTCTCTCACAGAAGTAGCATTAAATCCTGCCGTCTACCCCTGTTTTTTTTAAGCTTTTGGTTATCTGCAAAGTTTGGTATTAATTTTTCAGGGAGCCTTGCTCAGAGAGCACCAGCCCCAAGCAATAGGGGAGAAGGTCTTTCAGCAGCTATACTTCATGCATTTGCTTCCTACCTGCTGGTTTCAAACAGTATTAATTTTTATGCATTTATTGCGTTTAATTAAAAGCAGGGCTGCTTACAGCAGTGCTCACAGAGATTCCTTCTCCTCCCCCCCACCCCACAAGCGCAACAAATAGGCATCTGGTATTTGTTTTGTATAACACAATCCTCATAAAATGAAGAGTAATAAAACATAATTATCTGTAAAGGCTTGTTTTATAAGCCTAAGAATGAGCTCCTTTCTGCCTTGTTTTGGTCTATTTGTAAGATAAAGGATGCCTTTGTATGGTTTTAGCCCGTCTCCAAATTAGTAGAGAATCTGTTATTACAGTGTTTCCAACCCCGGTGCGTAAGGTAGTGTGAGTGCATGCACGGGACAGCACCAGTGGATCTCTAATGCTGGGGAAGAGCCTCTTTGTGTTCTTTTTGGAAAATTTCCCCTTCCAAACAATGGGTTTTATTTGAAAGCTTTGGTAAAGTAAGAGGGAGAAAAATCTGCGGGCCACACGAACGAGGTCAGCGTTTCTGGGCTGTGGGCCCTAAACTGCATTTTATCCTGGTCAGCATAAGGATGATGACACGCATCCACCTTTGTGCTTGGATGTATGCGAGGACTGTTTGGTTTGGCCCTTGTTGCTGTTCTGATTGACCTTGACTGCTGCCTTATCTTCATCTCTGAGGCATTGTTGGCTTGGTCCACCTCCGGTCCGGTCATCGTGGCTCCTCGTGATGGATTCAGTAGTTTTGAACAGCTAGTTACACTCATTTCACCTTAGGATTGCTATTTGTTGGGTGGTACGCTTTTTTTCTTCCCTTCATCCTGCTGTAACCCTGCAAAAGCCCTTCCCAGCGCCATGTGCTAGTAGTTTTTTTCTGGGAAAAAGTGGAACTAGATCATTTAAACCAATTAGATATTAAAGAGAGACATGCGAGTGGCTTATGGCTGTTCTAAAGGTAAAGTGTGAAAACCAAATACTCTTAGAAAACTCACAGTCTAAGCATATTGTTTGTTTATTTTTCTTTAAAATAGTAATAAGCAAAAATTCACTTTTTTGTGATGAAAACAAAAAGCTGTGGGGCTGCAAGGCACCTTCAACTCCAGCGTACTTCGGAATATGTTTGCTTTGACCCTATTCTTCTTTCCACAATTAATTAAAGTGACAGAAGAGGAAATACAGCTTCACTCAGCTTTTATGTGAATTGTAGTCTTCTCAAAAGCAGATATGACTTAGGTATTGCTTTCTCTCTGCAAGGCGAGCCTTGTAATTTTGAATCTTGATTAGCAGCTGCTTTTGTTCTTCCCCGAGTCTCGGAAACAATGGGCTTGGGAGCACGTAACAAATTGCTAAACGATACCCTGGCAGAGAGAAAAATCTCCCCGTCTTGAAGCGCCTCACTCCCTGCATCTTTCGTTCTGCAAAGCGGCTGCGATGGTGCAACACTGAGCTGCTGAGGCTAGGAGATGCTCCCTCAGCGAGCCCTGGCCAGCAGCAGCGCCCAGGCATGGCCCCGTGCCGAGCTGCTGCTGCCCTGTGTTGGAGTCATTTCCTCAAAATACGTTTTCCTTGAAATATGCTTTGCTTGTCATCTTACCTGGGGATACTAGTGTAATACGCAGGTTGCTGGCTTTAGTTGTTTCAGAGCACTGTTGTGGCTGCTCTGGGTCTTCAGGCAGGAGATGGCCGGCGGCAGCAGGTAGGGTGTTAGGAGCCACCCGCTGCCTTATGTGAGCTTTCATTATTTTCCATGGCCAGAAGCCTTTGATCTATTCACATAGAAGCCTGCGGAGAAGCAGAGGATGTGTGTCAGATTGCAGGCTGGTGTGTAAATGTGTCCTTTTTCAGCAAAGTCTTGTGTCACACGTGAGCTAAATGTGCCATGTGTGTCAGAGGCTGCAAAGTCCAGCTACAGGTCACATGGTCCGAGATGTTTGACACCCCACACACTATATAATGTTCCTTAGGTTTTTTTATGCAAGGTCTGGAATTCATCTTTATTTGTTGGTTGGTTGTGTGGTTTTTGTTGTGGGGTATCACTTCGCTGATGTGTTGAATTGGGAGATATCTCCCTGGAAGGTCTACTGGTCCTTAATTACGTAACGTCTACAAAACGTTCTGAGACCAGAGCTGCTTTGCATTCGTGACGACAGAATTGTATTTAAAAGTTTGAGTAGCTTCTGATTCAGACTCCTCGTTTCTCCAGAATAAATGGATTTCACTTTGCCAGTGTAAATGTAGGGGGGAAAACAACCCCCCTCACGCCATTAGCTTCAGCCGTGCTATTGGTGTGATGTGGACTTGCTATTTGTTCTTTTCCATTGTCTGCAGAGTGGTAGCACTGGGTGCATTTTCTTTTAAATGTGACATAAAGTGAAATCCTGTTATTTGCACACATTGTGTGGCACTTGTCTTCAAAGTTTCTTGGCAACCTTTATGTAGATGACACTTTAACACAAACTCTTCCATCATTGAGTGTGGTCCTGTGAAGAGAAGTAGGGTGAAAAAGGGAGGGAAGAAAGAACTGGCTTGAACTCACATTGGGCAGCTTGAGTCACTTGTGAGACTCTTTGTAGGTAGTACAATCCACTGAAGATCTCTGCTCCCATTGAAGAACTCTACTTCAAGCTATTCCATGTTTTTCCTTTGAGCTTGGGCAGGTAAGGGATCTCCTGGCTCTGCTCAAGCTGACGGTACAGCTGCCAGGAAAGTGAGGTTTCAGGGCTTCTGCAATCCGGTGCCAAGCGGTGGACTTCTTGTGTGGTTCTTCACTCCAGGCTCAGGAGGATGAGTGCTCCAAAACATCTGCAGCTGCACCCCTGGGAGGTATGTGTGTTCAGAAAGCTTTTGAATTCAGCTGTGATTCCAGAAAAGAAGAGCTGAATGGGAATCTCAAAAGACTTGAAGAGGAAGCCACCACTGCTCTGTCAGTTTGCTTTCAACCCCCCCACAGAGGAAGTAAAGATTAGTCAGAGGAGGTTCTTTGAATAAAAGCGTGTCTGTGGGGTTAGGTGTGACATGACACATCGACAGATCAGATGGAGCAGGCATCACTACCACAGCGGTGTGATCTCTGTTTGGGAAGTGGTCTCTGAAGCCAAAGCCACTCAGATATGCTGTGCAGGGAGCGATGTGGACCCAGATTTGTGGCAAGCTGGGTGTCATCTACTAGACCAGTTCTGGCTTCGTTAGATCAAGCCAGCATCCTCCGCGCGGGAGGCAATGCCATGTAAATGCTGCACCACATGCTGTGGCTGGTTTGGCAGAAATGTGGTTTGTGTCCTTCTGCTTAATACTAATCAAATTTGGGCTGCCAGATGATTGGCAGCGTGCACATTGGTGTTAAGGAGCACGTCGGTGGTGTAGGTCAGTGTAGTGGGCCTGTGGTTTGATGAGAAAACTCATACTTTTGTGCATAACCCTGTTGAGCTGTGATTTGACAGCAGTGGGGCTTGGTTACCATCCCTCGAGGATGGGGTAAGCCTCATGTCCCTGGCCCGTGGTGTGGAGTGGACGGTTACTGCTCCCCTTGCATTGACACTTGATGCTGCTCTGATCCCCCTGCTGGGATCTTGTGCCCGCTCCATGAGCTCAGTGGGCTCCCTGGCCTGGGGTGGTGTGTCTGGATGAACACCAGTGAGTGCAAGGAAGAAGGGGCAGTTGTGGAGGACAGGTGGCATTACTTGGGTATCCCCAACAGAGACCAGTTAAGGCTATTGTGGGTCTATCATCCAGGTGTAGTGGAGCTGGACCCTGGTCTCCAGCAGTAAAGTTTTAGGGTAAATCCTTGGTGTAGATGAGCAGGTGCAGCTAGGACCAATTGCCCACGTACCTTATGATCAATTAATTGCAGTCCTTGAGCTTCACTTTACAGCTTTTTACTTTAAATGTTTGGGCCAAACCCATTGCAAAGGAAAGAGAAACTTTTTGGTTTGTTTTGTTACAGCTTTTCAATGGAGACGCTTCTGCTTTTTACTGAAGTCCTCCTTTAATGTCAGAGCTCAACATGTGACCAGACATTCCTTGCTGTCTCGAAACACCCCATCTTGGTTGTGTGATCTACATGGACTGTGACTGATATTTGTGTAACATATAACATCAAGTCCTTCATTATAGAATCATCGAATGCTTAGAGTTGGAAGGGACCTTAAAGATCATCTAGTTCAAATCCCCTGCCCTGGGCAGGGACACCTCCCACTAGAGCAGGCTGCTCAAAGCCCCATCCAGCCTGGCCTTGAACACTTCCAGGGATGGGGCATCCACAGCTTCTGTGGGCAACCTGTTCCAGTGCCTCACCACCCAATTAATTATCTTTAATTAGCCTATGGCTTTTGTATGAAAATACAACAAAACAAACCCCCACCCCCCCAACACGCAGCACGCACAAATCTCGCTTTGGCCCCCTTGCCCTGGCCTGGTGCTTTTCACTGCGTGATGTGTTTCCCATCCAACTGTAAAAGGATGGGGTGTTCAGAGGGCTGCTGGCAGAAGACTGGGACTGTGGTTTGGGGGGATATAACGTTGGGTCTTGGTGGTTTACATTTGCTGGGAGGTGATGCCCTTGGGCCCTCATTGCTTTTGCAATGTCAGCCCAAATACCCGTGGCCACGACAGCATCTTCCTGCACATAGTTGGGCTGGCCCAAATGAAGAGGCCAAGCTGGTGATGGGAGGGCTGGGGGCACCGTACGCCACTGTCACCCCAAGCGCTGGGTGTTGGGAGACCATGGCTCTAGGCAGCTCACCCAGGCTGCCCAGGAAGCTGGTGCAGAACAGAAAGCGAAGCCCAGGTTTCTCAGGGTCCCATTGCCAGATCTCCTTCCCCATCCTCGTGTCTCCCCTCTGGTCTTTATTGACAGTTGAGCCTGAGTGTCTAGCAATAACAGGACAGTGAGTGTAGCAGTTTCTTAGGGAATGCTGAAAGGGAAAAGTTGGGAATGCCCTAGACAAATATTTAAAGTGCGGAGAGGAAGAAAACAGATTTCTGTGTTTGAACGCTTTGGGCAGTAAACGAAAGCTTCCTGTCGCAAGCCAAGACAACTGTGTTTCTAGCCAGGGGTTGGTTTGGGGTTTTTCTTCTGCTGTGCAGAACAGTGTGATCCCTTGTGGGGCTTGTGGGGGCAGCGGGCAGGAATCGCATGCACTAAACCGAAAATCATACTGTAATTGGATACGGTGCCTGGTGTTGCTAGTAATGTATATGTAAATAGAGACTCCAGCACTCATCTCTTAGGTGGAAGACAGGTCTCCTATATTTATCAGGTTTTGCTATTTTCGTAAGATGCCATGTTACACTGTTGTTAAAAAAAAAATATCCATATTGGTTCCTAAGTAGTATTGTTGCCTCATTCCAGGATCAATTGTACCAGACCTTTCTCATTGACTCTGACCTCACCACATTTAAATAGCTGGAAATTACAAGTATTTCTTGTCTACAGGAGCATAGAAGCAGTGACATCTGAGTTTCTGTTGATGGTCTCCTTTTCTATAGGATTTCTTTCCTCTGCTTGGAGGAGGTTCTCCATTTCCTACTGAAGCCACCAGGAGCAGCTGCCACTTTGGGTTCCCCATAGGACCAGGACGAGAGTCTGCAAGGAGGACTTACTGGCAGAGGCAGTGGGTGGCTCCTCAGCTCGCCGTGCAGCTTGACTGATTGTGGTGAAGCTGGCAGGGTCAATTAGCAGAATAATAAGTCTTTGGAGCCTGAAGAAATAGAATATATGCTTTCAAAGATGCACTCTTTTAAAATAGTACCTACCTCGTAAAAAGGTGAAAATAGTTTTTACTGTCTTAGACATAGCACCAAAGTAAAAAAAGAAAAACCAGTCTGCTACGCCATGCAGGGTAGTAAGCAGAGGCGAGGGTTTTGTTTTCTCCAGCTCTGTTTCAGTTGAGCAATTTTGCTGTACATTAGCTTCTTTGTCTGCAAGATGGGATTACTGAATTTTTAGAAGTGCTTCATGATCCTCAGATTAAAGGTATCACATAAAGCTACTTCTGTTCCTAAATGGGGGGGGGGGGTGCGGTTCGGCTTAGCTTTTGGTAATATTTAGTGTATATAAAGCTCTGCTCGTGCATGCGGCAAAAATAGCATGGGATATTTCCCACTTCTTTTTTCAGATGAAGTTTTTTCTTTCTAAGGCAGTGTCCAGAGCCATTCGCAAGTAGCCTTCGTGGTTACTTAAGAAATGGTGAAAGTCTAGATTTTTTTATGCTTCCAGGCAGACTGCTTATTTCAAGTTAAGGGACTTAGGTAACAGTAAGACAGGGTTGGTGAGGCAGGAAGGGAGTGCTTGGTAAGTCCTATTATTGATAGGCCAGCAGGATATATAATCTTGATTTATTTCTCTACTACAAAAAGCGAAAGCCACCATCTTGGACCTCATGATTAATGAGAGATTTGCCTCTAATGAGGATGCTGCTGGTAAGTATCCCTGTGCAGTGATATTTCTTCATTTGACCTCATGTCCATGGGTTGGTCATGAAAGCCGAGATGGATATTGACTACTCTAATCTTGACTATGTGCTTAATTACAGGGCAGTAAGAGTCAAGCGGATAGCATTTCGGGTAGTTGGTGTGGAGAATAAAGCGACAGGGTAAACTGAGCCCTGGTAGTTCACTTGGGACAGTGCAGTGGGTTGTTATTACATTATGGTGGGAGAAGCTGCCAAGTGAATACTACTGTACAATTAAGTGGGGCTGTTAACGGCATGACTGAGCCAATTCATTAATGACAATGGTGTATTCTTGTATCTGCTTTCCCTTACAACTGCTGGGTGAAGATACTCAGGGGAAACAAGACCAGTGGGAAGAAGGGAGGAGGAAAGGAGACTCCGAAGATCTGGTGCAGATGCAGTGATTTTCTTTAAGCCTTTGTTCCCGGAGTCATCTGAAACGCAACTGTTTCCCAGACGGGTTTTATGGAAACCTGGCAGTTCGCTGTCAGAGCAGTGTACTCCTGACAAAACATCTGCATGTAGATGCTGTTTCTGTGCATCTGCTTGTTTGGTGGGTTGGAAAGAAGTGGAGGAAAGGATGGAGCTACTTATGTCAAGTGGAGGCTTCTGTGCAAAGGGACTGTATAAAGGCAGCAGGTGTCATTTGGCAGAGGATATTCTCGGTTATTGGTGTTTTCACAGGCAAATAGCAGTAAACTGCACTCGTATTTGAGATAGAAAAATGCATAGACAAAGGTGCCATCTTTAGGGTTTCAAAGGAAAACCAAAGTGAAGAGCTGAAGGCTGCAGGCACTGCAATATTTCCTGAAGTACAGACAAAACTATTGTCTGACCCATTTCTGTTTATGATTATCAGCGTCTTTGTTAAGAATCTGTCTGTTGCTGGACCTTGTAGTTTTTGGAGTTTAGGGAAAGATAATAAAGACGACCCTAAAGCAACCTGCCACTAGAAAGTAGTAGAAGGAGTGGCTTAGAAAAAAAACAATGCGCATTTTGTTTTATACAGTAAAATGCACCCCTGGAGTAGGGGGTATATTTCATGACCAAGGCGTGAAGGTCTACACTTTCTACTGTACCAAAAAAAATGGTGTCTGGTTGAGCCATGCCGGGGTGTGTGGGGTGGCCTCTGCCCTGCTGGGGTGGCTCGGCTCTAGGGTAGGACGTCTGCTGGCCATCGAGAGAAGCAGGGTGAGCTTCAAGAAGATATCAGGGAGATAAAGGTTGTGTGTGAAAGCCCGAGGATGGGGAGAACTAAGAATTTGCAAGACATCACTAGTATCTTTCAGGGCAACAGCTCTTTCTTCTCTCCCAGCTCTGTTTCTTCCCGTGTGTATTCGCTTGAAGTAGGGTTACACTGTTTTGGTTTGGGTAGCGAGGAGGTGAGAAGGTTACTCTCAGTTTTTAATATGAGATATAAACCGTAAACCACATGGGCAACCGCGTAGTTGAAACAAACACACCTGCAGCAGAGATGCTCACTGTGGCTTGAAACACATCCACGCTGACCTGGAGAGCTTCTGGTGTTGAGGGCATTTTGTGTCTGGCACCTCGATTCAAAACCAAACCAAATGTGAGAGCTGCCAGTGCCGGCTGGTGCACCACAAGCACGTGATTTCAAAGCAGAAAGCTGGTGTGAACTCACTCCGCTGGTCCAAATTTCCTTCGAAACCAAAACAAAACGCGAAAGTGTGATGATTTTGAGGTAGGTTTTAGATTTTTGAGGTAGGGTTTGTGCTGAGCCAGCTATCCACTGAGTATCCTAACTCACATCAGGTGCCGTTTCACTTTCTAAACCTGGTGTGAAACCAGGATGGGGGCGGAGGGGACACAGCTGTTGGGGAGGTGCCATCCCCACCGCAGGCTCCCTGGGTGTTGCAGCTGGGCCGTGGGGAAAGCCCAGGGCTGACAGGGCCCTGAACTTTAGCAAATGAGCCTGGTTAAAAGAGGGTGGTTTTCTTTTAAAGATGGTAAAAGTGGTGTGCGAGATGTGTTTTTAAATAGAATGTTTGTCTCATGTCCCTTTGGTAGGCAGTTTATGTAACCACTTAAGTTAAACTGTCTTATTTTCTGTCTCCCTCACATTATGCAAATTTTATATTACATGCTTACGTGTTTTAGGAATCTTTTGTACAAAGAATCAGATGCGGTTGCATTGGTGTCATGGTTTAAGCCCAGCCGACAGCTAGAATCACGCAGCTGCTCACTCACTGCCCCCCCAGTTCGGCTTGGGGAAAGAACCAGAAGAGTAAAAGTGAGAAAAAACTTGTGGGTTGACATAAGGACAGTTTAATAGGTAGAGCAAAAGCCAAGCACGAAGCAAAGCCAAAAAAATAAAAAAAAAGAGAGAGAAATTCATTCACCACTTCCCGTCGGCAGGCAGGTGTTCAGCTGTCTCCAGGAAAGCAGGGCTCCATCACACCTAACAGTTACTTGGGAAGACAAATGCCATAACTCTGAACGTCTCCCCTCTTCCCTCTTCTTCCCCCAACGTTATATACTGAGCGTGATTCCACGTGGTATGGAATATCCCTTTGGTTGGGATCGCTGTCCCAGCTGTGTCCCCTCCCACCTTCTTGTGTCCTCCCAGCCTCCACTGTCAGGGCAATGTGAGGAGCAGAAGAGGCCTTGAGAGATTAGGATCATAGAATTTTCTAGATTGGAAGGGACCTTTAAGATCATTGAGTCCAGTCATTAACCTAACACTGCCAAGTCCACCATTAAACGATGTCCCTCAGCACCACGTCTACCTGTCTTTTAAATACCTCCAGGGATGGCGATTCCACCACTTCCCTGGGCAGCCTCTTCTGGGCCTAGCAACAACTGAAACCCCCAGTGTGCGATCAAAAGCGTTTCTCATCCCAGATCCGAAACATACCAGCTGCTAATAAAAGAGTTAACTCCATCCCAACTGAAACCGTGACAGCTGGGAAGCAGTCACGTCGGTATTACTTGGGACACTTTGCTGCTACGTGGGATGGGCGAAGCAGGCGGCGGGCAGGGCAGAGGTGCCCAGGATGGGCAGCGCTGCCTCGGGGGGCTTCTGTAGCCTGTCTGGAGGAGGTCCTCAGTGCACCGCTCAACATGGCTTCACCAAGCGTTTAATGGTGACTGAAGATGTCTTGGAGGGAAGGTGTAAAAGATGCGGCATTGCCTGCTTCTGGTCCCTGTGCAAGGCATCGAGTCAGGCAGCAGCCCCAGCTTCCGGAGGCTGAAGCATCCCCAGGATGTCATCTCCTATGGTATTAAAATGCAGTGCTTGAAAGCGTCTCACAACACCAAGGTTTGTTAAACGCCACAGCTGGAGGACACTGGGGAGTGCTGAGGTGACTCTGCGTGTGTGTTTGGGTGACGGAGCACAAATAGGATGCTTTTTAAATGATTTTTTTTTTCCTCCTTTCCTTTATGGGGCCAGTATGTGTGTGTGTTTCTAAGTACTTGTCACTGAAATAAACTCTGAAGCACGTTTGGACGCTGTGTCTGACAAACAGTGACTTTTTTGTTCCTAATCACAAATACTGTCTGCGTTTTTACTCCATACTTTATTCTTTTTTTTTTTTTTTTTTTTTTGTGTGTAATATCACAAAGGCTGATCCGACATGCAGTGCACGTTTCCACCGTTAAATTATGCCCTGGAAGTTTTGACCTCCAGCATTTCATAGTAGCGTGTAAATTATGTATGGAAATGTTCTGTATTGTTACTGTATGAACTCCACAGAAATGGGGTGTCTTGAGTTGCTCGATTTGGTACCGAGCTTGGGAATGTCTCCCTGTTCCTCCTAAAACTCGCAGCATCACGCTATTTTACACTCACTTATTGTATTGAAGATAACTTTTGTCTGTGCATGCAGAAAACCTGGAATTGCTCTTAGCCATATTAAAATAATGGATCACTTGAAAGAATATTGCCTAGTATTTATTGCTGCTCACCAGAGGATAATTTCAATAAGAATTTATCATATTTATTCAGCAGTAGACTAATAAATTCAGATTTGTTTAAACAAAGACTCGAGGAAGAACCTGCTAAATGCTTACGGTTATATTCATTGCAGGCATAAGCTACTCCATTTCACTCAATGTACTTGTACCTGCTTATGTCACCAATTAATTTGGCTCTTAATATCTTATTTTTGGCACTTTACTTTCTTTTCTCTGGGTAGTGTAAGTCGCGTTCATCCCTGATGTCAGTCTGTTGAGGATAATGGTATCTGTGGTGCTTTCTGGCTTCAGATGGGTTTGATTTGTTGTTGTGGCAAAGTCTAGAGAAAGAAAAACACTGTTGCAGGAAAGAGTGATCTAATACGCTGGACTCAAATCCGGGAAGGTCTTGAATGTGAATTCTCCTGTGCTGTGTTTGTGGCTTTGAATAGTTGACCCAGGCTGTCTTTTTTCCCTGGCTTAGCACCAGGCTCAATGCTTACCATGTGAAAGGTTCTGCTGTTTGCTATCCGTACAATGTTTGTGTAAGGGAAGCGTGTACAAGTCCATTAGTAGTTTGAGATTTTTGTTGTTCTAAAAATGAAGAAACCAGAAGGGAAATCAGTGGCCGAACAATGACCGGAGCACACATGGGATGGGTGAGGGATACGTATTGGCGTAACATGGGCATCAAGCAACATGGTCTTCTGGTATGCCTTGCTCTGCTTGTGTTTGGCATTGCTTGCATGATCTTAAAAATAAACGCTCTTAAAAATAAAAACTTTCCCCCAATCTGCAATTTCTTGCACCAAAGTTGAATTTGCAAAGCTGTGTCCTCTGTGGGAATGGGGATAGTCTGAGTTGGTGGAGCATGGTACGTGGCATCTGAATTTTTCTCTTTTATGGGGATGATTTGTGTGTCTCTGTGCAGACCGTGTTTTTCATTTACGTGAACACGCACACATTTTTAGTGAAATTCAACACACTGTGACTTTCTCTGTTTTGCTGGTTGCCATCCCATCAACTCACTCTCTGTCCTTTGCGTTTGATCACCTTTACAATTAGGCCACTGCGAACTCTCTGAAATAACACATGCCCCATATGTTAGCTGTGAAAACCAACCAGCCACACACGGATGGAAGAGGTGCCACAAACAGCAAGTTCAGCACGTGAAACGTGGTGGGTTTTGTGGGTCTTATTTACAACCATTTCATAATCCCATTTGTCAGACCTAGCCATAGCAGTGAGAGGAGCGGCACAACCCAACCCAACCCAACCAAGAGTCCCTCTTCCCTTTCTGTGCTGCGCAGGGTTTAACTAGTGTTCGTGCTCATGGGAGAGTTCAGGGTGGACAAAAGACCGTGACAACTTGGAAGGCTCTGCCACGATGAGTGCCTGGTGTTTGGACCTGCAGAATATGGAGGGTTAATAATGTTCAGGGGGAAAATGTGATGGCGACATTTTCTATGTAAAATAAAGCTGAGGAATGCCACGGGTGTTAGCCTAAAAAGGCCCACAAACAGTTGTTGGCTTTCTAGGAAATGTTTGCATGTGTTGGTGGTTTCTTTTCCATCACAAATGGATTTTTCTGTGTCCTGGGAGTGAATCGTAATTAATTTTTTTTTCCACTCTGTTTTTAATTAAAAAGTAAAAGAGAGGAAACCTTTTTATACAAGTGGTTGGAAAGCTGAGCAAGCCATAGGAGATAAATAAACTGGTGCAGATTAATTGAACCAAGCAATGGAACTGACAGATTCCTGTGCCTTCAAATCCTTGACAAATATTTATTAATATGGCTAATACGTTGGTTTCTTAATGTGATCTACTCTTGCATTGCAAATGATTTTATGTGGGCACTATTGCTTTCCGAAATCCAGAGTAAAACAAAGCAACTGGTGTCTTGATCTGTGCCATTAGAAGTAGTATTAGAGGTGCAGTGCTCACACAGCAGGAGCTGCATACAGATTAAAAATATTGTCCAACAGGGAGAAAGAGTGATCTGGGCTTTTGTTTATACCTTAAAGTCTTCCTATATACATTTAAAGCAGCTGGGCATGCTTGTCTGTGCGATCTTTGGGCTGCGAGCGGTTATGGGCCTGGTGACCTTCTGCTGGCAGCCTCTAAGTTGCCAGCCTGGTTAGTATTCGTCACGTAGATGTTACAGGTTTTTAATTGCATTTGTGTCTGGATTGGTGGCAGGGCTCTGTGATTTATCATCCTTATTATTTGCATGGCATTAGTGCTGGAAGACTGGCGTCAGACCGGAACGCTGTTGTGCTGGGGCTTGTGGATGTATAGATGGTATGAGATGGGGCTCCTAACAGAAAGCTGCTGTCGGCTGCATCCTCGGGTCTGCTTGGGAAAGAGAGAGGCAAGAGTCAACATGCGGTGTTCAAAACTGGTGCTTTTTATTCTGGCTGATGTGATCCTGCAGGACTGCAGGCAGTGTTCTCTGTTAAAATAGCCGGAGGTGGTTTTAAATGGTGTTCTCCTGCGTTGCCAACAGGGAGCGAAGCACGAGACCAAGATCAGTCATCTGGAAATACCCGCTCCCTCCGTCTGCGCTGCTGGTGGAGAGACTGGAGTGTGATGGGAGAAGCTGGAGCTTGGCTGGGCACTGCTGCAGCTCCTACTCCGCTACAGAAACCCAGATGTTCCTCTGCATGGCCTGGGGTGGGGTGGGATGGGAGTTTGAACTTCTTTGCTGTTCAGAATAAAATAGTGATGGAAACTGCAAAAATCAGAGTTTGAGACTATCGACTTGGCGTAACTGATTTATTTTGAGGATGAGGGCAAGGAACAGAACCGGGCCCTTCGGCAAATTGCAATTGTGCTGATCTGGCCTTGGAGCATGAGATGTTTTGCTGTCTCTCCTAAAAGCACAGGGGTATCAAGGTCTGTATGTGACTTCGTTACAAAATTGAGATAGCGAAGACAAGTGGCCTGCAAGGCATTTCTGTAGACGTGTTTTGTTCCCTAACCACATCTGAGCCTCACTGCAAGGGTGGAGATTACTGGAGTGTCTGGATTTTGGCCCTTACCTCTTAGCGTGGGACAGGGCAAGGTGTCACTGAGTGTGCCACCACTGCCCTTGGGTCTGGCTGCCTCCTTTCTGCCGACAACCAAAGTCTGGTGTCAGGATCATAGGGGGAGGTTTTAATGGCTGCGCAGCTGAGCAGCCAGCTACCAGGAGTGGTGTTAATGAGTGTTCATGACCCTTCCTGGTGCCTTCAGTGGTTTTGGTGCAGTAAATGGGCACCTTTTTAGTGCTGGTTTGAAAATGGACAAACTATTTTTGTTCAGTTGCTCCTGATTTGCTCCAAGTGTGCCATGACCTCTGCCGGTCTCCGTGCATTAACAAACTTCTTAAAGGTTTTACAGACACTTTCCATTAGCCACGCCATAGCTGTTGCCATGAATATTTAATGCCAAGAGCCGTACTTTTTTTTATTATTATTATTCTTTTTTTGGTCACTCTGCTTCGACAAAAGTGGATATTCACCCTCAGACCAGGCAGTGTCCGGTGCGCCTCGTACACCCCGCTTTCACCTTTCCCTTTCAGCCGTAGCTCTGAGAAAGTTTATCCTAATGCCATAGTGGCCTTGATTTTTTTAAAATTTTTTTAATAATTTTGCATTTCCTGCCCCCCCCCGCCTTTTTACCTGCAGTTCAGCAAGAGCCTAAACGTCTCCTCCTCCTCCTGCTTCTCCCCCTGGCCCTCCTCCGCAGCCTCCGGGGAGCGGTGCTGTTTCTGACGGGATTTGTGGTTGAACTTCACTGGAGCACAACAGCTGTCCCACGCCTTGCCTGGGTGCCGGGGGATGAATTCCCCGCGCTTCGTGGGTCCCTGGCCCCTCTTTATCTGCGGCAGAAATGGAGGAGTGCCTGCAAGGCAGATCCGCTTCTGAAGGGCACACGTGGATCTGCCGTGTCTGGGGCATCCCCTGAGTGTTTTAATTCTCTGCTGAAGAAAATGCGTTGTTCTCATTTGTAGCCCAAGTCCTCTTTGTTGGTAATTTATTTGATGAATATTTTTTCCCTTGTCATCTTTTGATGTCTGTGTTGTCTCCTGTCCCCCACTTCTTATGCTCATCCACCGTCTGTGCTCCGCCTTTTGCTTTCAAGGAAGGCTCTTCTTCCAGGAGGAAGAGGAAGGCATGCCCAGGGTACCCAGCTGCACATGGCAAGGGTGTTTTGACATTACAATAAGTTGTGCTGAATGGCATGTGATGTCTTCTTGGGTACCTTTGAACATTTCCTAATCACTGATGCAGAACAGCCCAGCCATTGCTGTAGGGCAGGGATTTACGTTCCCTGCTGGCCAGATGGAGTTGCGGGATGGATGACGGGATTTCTTGGAGCCACGCAGCATCTCCGTGTTGGAGCTGAGGGCAGGATGCGGGGCTCCTTGTCGGCCATCCGAGGTGGGTGCATCCCAGGCGTTGATGATGCTCTGAGTAAGACTCACGGCCACCGGCAGGATGAGCTACGGATCAGGGATTTCTGCTGGTGGGGCCACCAGTCATGCCAAAAAGTCATCAGCGGGTTTTGGGTGAGAGTTTTCCGTGCATCTGTGCAGAGTGCTTCAGAAAGCTGCTGCCGTGTCCTCTTCCAGAAGGCAGGTGCAGTTCAATCTGTATGCCTCCGTGAAGATCTACTTGGTTTTATTTGATGGTGCTCCTACCTGAAAAATCATATCTACCACACCATAATCTACCTAAGTCCAGTTAAAGTCAATGCCCTTTGTAGCCAAGTTACAAATGTTTCCTTTTAAACTGCAGAGGTCATTGACAGTTTGTCCCCTTTTTAGTTTTCTCCAAATCCACTTTCAGGTTTTTAGGTACTCCCAGCACCACCCATGGAGTTTTTCCTGGTTTTAAGTTGCCATCAGCCAACAGGAAGAGTGTGCTCCCAAGTTAAAATTGTTTTATGAGGGTTTTTTTGGTGGAACCTCTAAAAAAAAATAAAGTGGAAGCTTATCAATACATCATCTGTGCTGAACACACCTCTCAGTTGTATCCCATCACGAGCTTGTTTTAATTGGTTTGTAGACCCAGGTACATTCCCCTAAACCAAACGGCCTCATCGTTCAGCAACTGTGCTGTCTCGAGTGCTTCGAGAAGCCTGTAACAGAGAGCCCTGGAAACACATCAAAGCTGTGAATTGCTACATACGAAGGGCAAAACTGCCACCATTGGTTTTGGCTCTTGGTGCGTTTATCTCCTTTAATACAGGTGTGGAGGTGAAGCCCGTGAGTTCACTTTACAGGAATCACGGTCGCTGATTAATTGATTTCTGTGTGCCCGCTGGTGCTAGTTAATGCATTGGCCAAATCTGTCTGAAACCCCCAGCAAGCCCTTCCTGCAGAAGCAGGTTTCCACGGCTGCCGTGCTGCGTTGGTGTGCTTTAGGAGCCTGTGTCACGTGTTTGGGTTTCTGAGGTTTGGGAGAAACTGAACAGGACGCTGTAGATGATGAGTACATAGTTATATCAGCTGTGGTCCACGCTGGCAAGAGTGCAGGTAGGATGCTGCAAGCGTTGTCTATTTAGAGAAGCATCATGCTGGTTGAAGGCATCTTCCTGATGGGGATTGTATTGGTAGTTCTTGTTTTTTAATTGTTAGTCTACCTATAATTTAGTCTCTGGTCAGCCTAACCATGCACCCCGGATTGGTGTGTATGTTGGCTCCTAGGGATAGGGTGGGATTGGGTGATCGAAGGAGATTCTTCTGATGGTGGGAGGAAGGCTTGGAGGCAAGAGGCTTTTCCCTTTACCGTCATCCCTGGAGCAAACGCAGTACTTTGTTCTCCAAAGCCTCCTGCAAATCCTCTTCCTTTGGTCACCGTACTTTTTAAGTTGAACTCCACCTGATCCATGGAGAGTTTGAAAACTCTTGCTTTGCAAATTGGTTCCTGAAGCCTGCGATGGCAGTCATGACACTATGGATGTCGTAACAGCGGGGGCCCCATCTGCCCAATGTCTCTCCCGGGCTGCTTTTCTGGGATGTGAAAATTGAAACGTTCAGTTCTGGACGCAGGTGCCAAGCGGTGGTTGGGGTTAGGGATGGAGGGCTGGGGCTTGAGAGGCCAAAGCTCGTCTCATCGCAGGCTCCTCGTTGTGACGCTGGATCGTGGCAGGGGTGAGACTGGGCTTTGCAAAACCTACTTAAAATTTCACAATTTGCTCCACGGGTAAGTAGTAGCTACAAGGCAGCAAATGCAGTTGTTTTAACTCCCTGGGATCCAAATTAGCTCCTGTCCATGCAGACCTGCCGGCGTGTTCGGGGCTGCTGCTGTGCTGCTCTGCCCGGCCCCTCTGTGCCTTTTGCTGGGGAGGGAGGGAGGAAGGGAGAGACGGTGTCTGCCTTTTCTGGAGGGAAGGGAAAGGCTGCTGGTGTCCTGCAGGCGTGGAGAGGTGCACAGAAGGCTGCAGGAGTGAAAGCTGTATTGTCGGTGAATATTTAACCATGGTGTGGAATTTGGATAATGAGGTGAAGTCTCTGTGCTCAAAGAGCAATTAAGACTGGCTTTGCTATCTCTTGTGCAACCCAGGGGAGTGAAGGCTTGTCTGGCTATCACAGGATACATAAATAACGGGGTAGTCTTGGGGAGCCAGGACAGCCCTGCGTTTCGTCAGCAGAGACAGTAAAATCAAGATAACAGAGACTTTGTGTAGCTCTTTGTTTCCTTGAGAGTCTCCCATGCCTGGTAATTGACCTTTGCCTCATTACCTGTGAAATGCATATTAAAGTTGACACCCCTGTATATGCTAATGAAGATTTTAGAGATCATGCTAAACATATATGACTATAGCACTCGTCTCTCCACCCAAATCATACTACACGTCACCTAGGGGAGGGAAACCTTGTAATTTTGGGAATAAAAGGATGGAGAAAATCACTGTTAAATTGGAAGTGAAGAAACTTGATACCTGAGGGACCAGTCGACGGGCTGCGTTCTCTTCCTCCACCCCAGGCAGGGACGCCTTTCTGGGTAAGCGCTGCGCCTTTCACCCTCTGGTGAATGTTACGCCGGGTTGTTGTACTATCGTTATTTTTGCTAGCAATATTAACCTTAAGTAATTAGCGCTATTGTAGTCAGTGAATTTATCAACGGCAATCCCGAATCTGCGACTGTCGCTCTCAATAAAGTAACTAATTTTGATTATTTGTGAATCTGATTCAGTGAAAGTCCTTTGGTGGGACTCTGATAGTAAATCAGTGAAAGTCCTGGGACTCTGACAGACAAATATCGAAACTACAGTCCTTTTAACGCGACACATGGCTTCAGGTTTTTCTTTGTAAGAATAAAGAAGAAAATGTTTCTTGGGTGGAGAATTGTAAAGCAGTGTAAAGCAGTAGTGGAAAGCAAGTGGTGGTTGTATCGTAGAGCTAAAGCTTGCTTGCTTTCCCATGCAAAAAGCCTTTGTTTCCTTGCAGGTACCCCCCACCACCCATGGTATGCTTCTGTGGCAGATTAAATTGATGTAAGTCATCTTATTTCCTTGGATGTAGGGAGTGAGAGCCTGTGATTGATCTCTGCCTCCCTCTCTGTGCCGAGGAAGGGACTGGAGCTGGGGTGCAGTTTTCCTGGAGGTGAGCCGGGCGCCCTCCCTGCTGGCACAGGGCTTTTAACCTGCGGGCTCTGAATTGGACATGCATAACAAAAACGCACTAACAAGCTTCTCTGTTTTTAATTACCTTGATATGACGTGCATTGGAAACAGCAAGGCTTCCCCACTCTTCCCTGTCCCTAGGGGAAAAACATCTCTGATTGCTTAAACTCGGTTTTCCCTAAATGAGAGTTTACAAGCAATTGGGACACTTCGTCATTGCTGTAGCCTTTTATTCAAGATAATACTAAGAGACATCATAACATCACAGTGTCAGAGCAAACAAAGCGCTATGTAATTTTATCCCATATTAATGCAGAGTGTCGCAGATGGTGCTATCATTAGACAGCAATCTATAAAAATGGCCCATGAGACAAAGCCCTGGCACAATTATTTATTCTTCAATTATTTATTCAGCCCTTTAGGATGTGTAATACTGACAGACAGCACAGAATGTACTGCCTACCAATTTGCGGATCTTGACTGACTGAGTCCTCCATCATCGATGGAATAAAACATGTACAGGGGGAGGGTGATGTAGTGTGGCCTCGGTTTATTTTTTGCCTGTTTTCCTGTTTACCGCATGGCTTTAAGGCTACCTCTTTTAAGCAACCTTCTCCACCCTGATGTTTATCTTTTTATTTCAGTTAATTGCAAGGAAGACTAGTGATCTCGGCCCGAGGTTTTTAATCCCTTGCGTGGTTATAGCCGGGGATTGGTGTCCCCGCCGGGCTAACATCATCTGGCCAGCCTTGCGGGGCAGACTAATTGGGCAGGAGCCTGCTCTCCCGCCGGCCCCGTCAATCTGTGGAGCTGTGCTCTCCTCGCCAATTGACAGTGCTGTGGATTCTGCACGGACCCTGTGGGAAGCAGGGTGGGACCCGCTGGTTTCCAGTCGGATTAATGGGCGAAGATGCAGGCTCGTTCGGTTAAGACTCTCCAGCCCAAGACAGTGCCTGCTCCTGACAGCTATTACTGTTGCAGCGGCATTTGCGGAGAGGAATTTATCGCCTGCCAAATTTTTCCTGTTGCTTTGCCGTCAAAGTGATGCCACTGCCGTCAAAAGGAGCACATCTGCCCCTGACTGTACCTTTGCCTCCCCTGTGATAAGACAGATGTTTCTGTGGTTGCCCAGTGAACCAGAATTGGGAACTGATCTGGTTTAAGGCTGATGACTGGCTTAGGTTTAGGCTTCGAGTGACTATGAAACTGCTTAAGTTTCATTGTACAAAATGGCTCACATTCATCTGGAAAAATCCTCGTAAGTAACTGTATTACATTAACGGTAACTTGAATTCTGTAGGGTTTTAGAATCCCAGTAAAATGCAAATTTATCTGTCACTAGTGTCACCTTTCTCTTCCCGCTGTATGTTGGTTAGGTTCATCCCTTTGGCATCTGTATTTTCAAAGCTCCTGCTTCTGTACCAAAGCACACCTGAAACTACTGCCCCAAACATCTCCTTCTGTATTGTTGGGTTGGGGTTTTTTAATAAAATAAAAATAAAATCTTTGACGTTCCTTTGGAAAGTCTCCCTTGCCTTCCCCATAGCACTTCTTTTCATACCCATGATAAAAATGAACAATGGCCCTTTCACTCAGAAACACAATTTCAGTTATTTATAGATTATATTAACTACATGTCTTTAGAACTGTAAAATCCAACCCTGCCCTTTCATTTGATGTTGAGGCTTTCTGGCAAGTCCTTTGTATAAAGCTGGTAAATTGTGGTCCAGCATAAGTGACCTCCCATTTTTTTAATTTACTGGTAAATCTGTAACAAGTGGCTTGTAACTGATAAGATAAAGTCTCTAATTAGATTAGTTTGTAATTTCTAAAGTGCCTGTTTAGAGAGTTGGGTTACCTAGTTTTCTTCCTGATGAGATAGGATCTCTTGGCTGTTTGCTGTCCTTTAAATCATTTCTTAAATTTGCAAACAGCCTTGGTCTGGATGTTAAAAGTGGATGGAGAAAATGTGGTGTGGGCTGTACCGAACCCCTGCCGCCATCTCAGCCATTGGGGCAGCTGCAGCTGCCATTGCTTGACGGGACATTTAAATTGTGTGGAAAGGAGCAGATTCTGGTTCCACAAGCTCGGTGTTTAATCCAGGCAGCCTCCTCCAGTGTCCTGTGCGTGGGATGTTCTGTGTGTGCTGGACCCCTGGGACCCACTGGGGCTGTTAATCCCCAGCGCCGGGCACGTGGGGTCTGCAGTGGGAGCCTCAGGGAAGCCAGGGATGGGGCTGGGGTGGGGGAGAACATCCCAACTCCCTCCCTCCTGTCACCCCAGCAGCCCGGTCCCGGGTGAGCCATCCCACAGGAGTGGGCTCACCCACTGGGGTGGTTCCACAATTCAACCTGATTTAAGCCGCCCCTCCGTTGTGTGTCCGCTAGTCACACAAGCCAAAATTAAACAGTTTTAAACCGAAAGAGGGTAGATTTAGATTAGATTTTAGGAAGGAATTCTTTACTGTGAGGGTGGTGAGGCACTGGAACAGGTTGCCCAGGGAAGTTGTGGATGCTCCATCCCATGAGGTGTCCAAGGCCAGGCTGGATGGGGCTTTGAGCAGCCTGGTCTAGCGGGAGGTGTCCCTGCCCATGGCAGGGGGGTTGGAACTACATGATCTTTAAGGTCTCTTCCGACTCTAAGCATTCGATGATGGTATGAAATGGGTGAACACCTCACCTCCTTATTGCTCTGGGTACTTTTTCGCCTGCCCGGCAGTATGTTTAGGTTAGAGAAGCCCCTGGAGGGGCTGGGACAGCAGGGGAGAGGGGAGGGCCTGCAGCTAGCCCAGGCCCACTGCTGCCATCAGGATGGAGATTTTCCCCTTTCTGGGAAGTCACTTCCCAATAAACTCCCCCAAAGCTTCCTGTTCTCACCCCCCTATTTAAGGAGCGACTAAATGAGTTCAGTGGGGGTGGGTGAAAGAGCCAAGACTCAGTTACCCCGGCTCCATTTTTGGCATCTCCCCCAGGAGAACTCTGCCACAGCTAATCCCCAGGGTCCTCCTCCCACACACCTTCCCGGGCTCCAGGGGAGCCAAAGCCGGATCCTTGGGATGTGACACTGCTCTGAAATACCCATTGCTACGGTTACCCAGGTCTGTTTGTCAGCTCTATTCAGCACCGCTTAATCCCCCTTTGTGTCCACTTTGGAAGGACTGACTGGGATTTTGCATGTTGGTTCATGCCGTACTCACGGCCCTTGGGGAGAAGGAAGGTGAAACCGCACATGGAAATGCATGGGGTGTACGGGAATGTGCACGTGTGTGCCTCATCTTCATGAGGTGTTAGTATAATATTAAGAGGAATATATCCAAGCGATGCTAGCAGCTTGACTTAAGCAAAGAAATTTGTGGCGAAGCCTGAAAAATCTCTGCTGACACTCAGGCTTTAACCCAGGCAGTTGTGCCAAAAGATCCAGAAAAGGCTTAATGGCAGGAGATAATGCTGCTGTGTCAGCACACATTTTCAGCCCTAGCTGTGAATTTCCTGGCTTTTGTGTACTTGAGTTAAACCCTGATGTTAGTAGCCCATCACCCCCTCCAAATAAGTACCCTCAAACAAAGAGAGAATCAAATCCCAGCAGTTTGCTGCTTAGTGGGGGAGACTGGTTGGTGATAACGTGTTCAGAGGCAGAACCTGATGAACAGGGAGGGCGATGTTACAGTCCTCGAGCGACCTATTAAACCTGCAGTAGTTTGGGTCGGTATGGACGTTCCTGGCCAGACATTCCCAGAAAAATATATTTAGTTCGTGGATCAATAGCTAGAGCTAACAAGTCCTTGGGACCCAGAGGTGCAGTCACTGGTAATTTCTGTGCTGTTGCCGATAGCAAAACATATGTGCGTACTAAAAATAATAAATATCTTTGTTAAACAATTGTTTCGTTGTACTGCTTTTAATGAATGCAGGCTGCAACCAAACACTTTCATATTCATGATGACTGTATATATAATCGAATTACTGCAGCAAGTTACCTATTGCTTTTTTGTATTTTGCGGTTTCGTCCTTGCACCCTGCGAGTTCCCAGGCAGGAGCATGTGCTGCAGTAATCCCTGTGATGCCACATGAGCTCCTGGAGTACGGTAACGGTGGCACCCAAGGCATTCACGTGCTAAGGAAACGCAATCATTCTGACAGCACCAAAACAAGGAGACAGATATTGGAAAGAATAACAACATTTCAGCGACAGCGCGATTTGGTTTTGAGACTCTGATTCTGTGCTGGAATCCATTAGGTCTGATCCCCAGGTGTCCTACTCCCTCAATCTGCTCTAACATGAAACATTCAAGAGAAAGGAAAGGGAAATCTCTCTCTTGAACTTGAAGCTGTAACTGGTGTGTGAGTGAATCCACCCAAGCCCTTCTCAGTGTCTTACAGTGAGAAAACACGCAAAAGCATAATGTTCTTGGTAATCCATCCTGTGCGTGTGCCTTCACATAGCCCTGGGACAGCTGTGCGTTGAGTGTGGTGTATTCACACTGTTTGCAGCCCATCTGAGCTCAGCCATCCTGCCGGCCCCTTCCGTGGATGCTGGGAGGGAGGCACAGGACTGGTGAGTCTGAGGGACTGGTGCCAACCAGGGGATGATGCCAGCTGCATCCCGACCCGGGCAGATACTTACCGTGACCAGTGTTAAGGCTTAGTGTGGTCAGAGCTACAGGCTTGAATATCAGTTCTGCATTCTGAATCAGCTGGACACGTGAAATTAAATGCAGATGTGTTTTGTGCAAGGTGGGTTGTCTGGATTTGTGTGATAGTTGCCGGAGAGAAATTTGCACTCCTGGGTGCAATTCTTCTAATGTGGCATTAAAAAATAGATCAAATGGCTCGGGCCCTAAAGCTTGACCATGAACACTGCAGAGGGACTAGATGACTGGCTCATATTGTAGTTACTTGATGAGGATACGACTTGTACCTGGATTATATGAATATGGGTTTGGGCTTGTCTAAGCAGCGGTGGTGCTTTCATGGAAGAACAAATATTTCTGTTTCCACTACCTGTGGAAAAGCTATGTACTGAGTGTGTGTGGAAAATGAATGGCTTTCCCTGTTGCTTGTTTTGGATCTTGTACTGGGGCAAAGTTCAGAGGTACCATTCTATGTTCTTTTGGCATTAGAAATTTCTCCCAGTGTTTTTGCCTTTGACCTGCCCTCGCAGGCAGGCAAACACACCCATGGGCATGCAGGACCCCCCGTTCGCCCTCTCCCTCGGAATTGTCCTGGTGCCCTTGCTGCTCAATGGTTTTGTGCCAAATGGTCTGTAGGAATAAGAGTGGGGCCATCAATCTGTTACAAGTCACAGGTTCTGTGCGCACGGCGGTTTGTAGAGCTGATCTCTAAAAATTGCTGATCACTGTGGTTGCGTACTGCTTACCGTCATGAGTGATGCTTGCAGTCCGCAATGAGGAAAACAGTACAGGACCCATGAAATTACAGCTTATGAAATAAATCTGCCTTTTTTTAGTAAGGTTGGAATGGCGTGTGGAAGATTTATGCTGTGGATAGCCAGTTCTTCTTTTAAATCACCTTTGCCCCCTGTATCCAGATTGCTGAGTGGAGCCTTTGGTCCCTCTTCTCTCCTCCATCTTCCCAAGGAGAGGGAAGAATTTCACCTTCTGCAATCACACATGGATTCAGGTAACCCCAGAGCATGCACCAGAGCTAGTTAGGATAACTATAAAGTGACTGCCCTGCTTTAATACTGAAAGTGCTTATTAAAAACTCCTTTTCTGTGCAAAGCAGTGACTGTGTGCTTTTGCATACATGGCTGATTTGGTATTCTGCGGGTGTCCGTGTCCTTCAGACACACAGTTTGGAGAGGGACTCGTGGGGCTGACCCAGCTGTTGAGAGGCTGTTGCAGCTGCCTGCAGGGTTTTGGTCTGGAAAACTTCAGCTGCGTTTTACCTGAGGAGATCACCATTCCATAAACTACCAGCATCGTCAGGAGTGAAGAAGGAAATAGAGCATCTTCCTCCCCCCTTTTTTTTTGGTGAAACTGATACAAAATCAGACCTCTTCTTTCACCTTTCAGGCAGAAATGAGTAAAATGGAGACGTTGAGTGCTGTCACTGAGTCGAACAATCACCATCTACTTCTCTTGTCCATTGGGCCTCCAACTTCTGAGTCATGTGGAGAGTATAGATATTGCACATAGCTGCCATATAAACATACAGATTGTGTTTTCAGTAAAACCAGAATGCACTAAATTCGAAAGTGAATTTTATTCCACATTACTCTGTGTATGCCAGTTTACTCTGAAAGCACAATTTGTCCCATTCTTTCTTTGATATTTTTTTAAAGTGGAATATCTATTACCCTTTTACTTCACCTCTTTAGTAGTTCAAATATTACAAATAGATATAACAGCTAAAATAAGGGGGAAGTTTTGTCATTGATTGGTTGGCGTACAAGTTTTATTTTTTTGCAGAAAAAGACAAGAAGACAAACTGGGTGAAACTCTTGTCTTTGAAGATTTTACTACAGAGTAGGGGTTCCACTGTTGGCTTCTATCCTATATGGCTCATTCTTCTTCTCGAGGTGGTGGTGGACATAGGCTTTGCTGATTGCTCCGGGCCATGGCTGGTAGCCTTTCTGGGAGCCCAGCTCCAAGCTACCCAGAGCGGGGAATGTGTCGTCTAAATACATAAGTAAATAAAAATAATTAAAAAAAAATGGGATGGCAAAATAAAATGAAATCTTAAAAAGGGCAGGGGAGGAGGCAGCAATGAGGATGCTCTTTTCTCAGTTTCTCCTTCTCTGTAAGGTTCCTTTGGATTGTGAAACCTGATGAAAAGGATGAATATGGGAACCTTATAGTGGTCCCCAGTGCAGCTTTTCTGCACTGGGCTACAGATTTTAGAAAGGATCTTGCTGACAGACCTGGAGAAAATTGTAGCTTCTCGTGACTGCATAGGCTGCTTGGAAAAAAGTGCTATTTAATGGGGATAATATTACAGAGCCTTAAGGATAAACCGTGGAGTGTTGTTCAATAGCTGAATTTTGTCAGGCAGATGCAAGTCTTCATTTTGGAGAGCAACGCTTCTGGGCCGTGCAGAGAAACATCCAATAATGGTTTTAATCTGTGGGAAGCTGTATTTCCCCCATGTTGTATGAGACCTAGATGTCACTTAAATCCTGTGTATCTGCCAAAATACTTCATAGGTGGATCAAAGTAGCATGTCGGCTTCGTGGTGACCTCCTGCACTGGGGAGGATTTCCTCCCTGGGAACATTGCAAGGAAAACCTGAGGGAGCAGAAATGTTAAGTGTCTTCATTTCACTTAGTCAGTCACTTGCCTCTTCATAGCATCTTTTTTTCCAATGGTAAATCAGGAAAAAAAATATCCATCTTCAGTTAGTGTCCCGGGGGCTGGTCCCACGCAGAGCCTGCGCGCTGTAGGAGTTGAACCTCCCAGGGCAGGATGGTCTCAAGTAGCTGGGGGGCAGCGAGGTGACGCAGGCTTTGAGCAGTTAGGTATTGAACCAGGGTTTGCTCAGCAAATGTGTCTTGGAGCCTGCAGCTTGCTGTACTCACAGACCTCTGCCGGGGACAGGGCGGCTCTCCTGGGTCGTGGCAGCGTAGCTGACGTGCAGGCATGTCACAGCAACCCCAGGTATTTGTCTCCTCTTGTCTCCGTTTTGGGAAAAGGTCTCAAGTTGTCCATCCACTTGAAAAGGGGTCTACAGAATTGATTTGAAACCAGCTGTGAGAGTTTAATTTGGGGGAAAGTTGGGGGGTGGGAGAAGAGGTGTCCCTGTGCAGGGGGTGTGGGGTGCAAGAGGGACGCAGGCCAGCCTGTGCATAGCCCCAGTTTGGGTTTGAGTGGGCTATAAGTGGTGTGATGCTTGTGGGAGGATTAGAGCAATAAGGGCTTCAGTATCTCTGAAACGAGAAAAGAAAGAGTCTGGTGTATTGTGCTCACGTTCCTGAATGAAACTATTTTACAGTGGTTCTGCTAAAAGGTTTTAGCACCAGAGAGAAAATGGGAATGTTTCAATTCTCTTTGCAAGGATAGTCTATTTGCATTAATTCTTTTGTGTTACATTGAAGGGAATTTCCTGGCAAAATGTCATTTGAAAGGATTATTTCAGAGTTTAAATGTGTCTTGCCAATCCCTTCTTTCTTTTCTTCACCTCCAAGAAGAGGAGGGGAATGTGTGCTAAAATAAATGTTGGTTTCCTAGCTATTTAGGGGCATATGAGTAGAAATTAATTCAAAAGAACATAAAACATACAGAATAGAAAACATTTGCTCCCGCAGTTCATTGCAGCTGAAGAAATTAGTTATGTTTACATCTCCACTTTTCAGTTTGG
This sequence comes from Chroicocephalus ridibundus, assembly GCF_963924245.1. Classification (NCBI taxonomy): domain Eukaryota; kingdom Metazoa; phylum Chordata; class Aves; order Charadriiformes; family Laridae; genus Chroicocephalus; species Chroicocephalus ridibundus. The sequence goes on along the minus strand of NC_086285.1, from coordinate 154,144,276 downwards.
GTTTGAGATGCCAGGACACAGGTTTACAGCCTGAAAAAAGGTAGAATCCCGGCTTGGATGATCATGTTTATTATATAGTCTTGTCCAGGTCTCCTCCTCTCCCTGTCTACAACCCTTGTGAAGTTGTTTTTATTGAGATTTCGATGTATGTGAATTCTGCAAAGCAGTGATGAATTGAAAGTGAGTAATAATTTAGCACTTGATTTTGAGTAGTACTCTTGACACAGTGAAATTAGAGTTTTATTGCATTCTATTTTTAATATATTTTAAAAAGAAAGGAAGATAATTGACTGTTTCTCACTGAATTTTATAAATGGCTTTATAACTGTTAGTGGTTCCAAAAAGAAATAAGCTTGAGTGAGGCGTAACAGGATCTGCTCTGACTTTTGGCAGAAGACAAGCAGTACTGCAAGATGTACTTAGCACAGATGCTGCAGTCTGAACAAAACTTCATCATAGGCCATTCCTAATTTCTCATCTGCTTGTGACCATATTACATTCTTATTGTAATTGTTTATGAAGAGATGGAACAGTCACGAATACTAGTATTTTCTACTGTGACTTAGCAAGTGAGCTTGGTGGGAATTGAATAACACCTAATCTGTTGGCTCTGTCAGCCTAAAGCCATAGTTTGGGAGCTGTACGTTCACAGTCAACTGGGTTTCCATTTTCTCCTTGTACCCCTGCTGATCTTGCAAAGTTGATTGTTGGTTTTTGCCACTACCCCTTTAGCTATATTTAGTAATCAAGGTTTGAGTGCATGCTTCAGTAGCACATTTGGTTCTTTAAAAATATCTTAAGCTTGTTTCTTTATTGATGTTCACCTCTGATTACTTTTGACCTTACGGTGGAGATGCAGCAGGGGCCAATTCTGATAAGAGAAGCGACAGCAGAGAACCCTTGCACTAATAAGGTCACAATGTCCTTTACACAGAGGTGAAGCTCCTGTCCTACCGAAAACATTCCTTGGTGGGTAAGTGTGCTGTTCTCACCTAAACAAAATGTATACTCTACTCTGTGTGTCCGTGTTAATAAAATGTTTTCCTTGTGGGTAACTGCCCGAGAATTTACATCTGGTACTGTCATTCAGGTAAGGTGTCTCTTGTAGCATGGCCAGGTCTCTACATTGCCAAAACAGGTGACTTTGGGACTTTAAGCCAGTTGGCAGAACAGTTATTTTGGATATTTTCTTTTACAAAAAGTGTTGATGCAATATATCATAATTTCTTCCCCAAAATAAGAACACCAGCACAAATACAAAGATGCACTTTTTACTGACACAGACATAGGACTATTGACTAATGTCCAGGAGATAGCACGCGGTCTGTTTTGCTTGCAATGTTTAGGAAATATTTCCTCAGCACGAGGAAAGAGGGTAAAAATGTAGCATGGAAAGCCTGACAACCGCCCTGACACGCTGCTGCTCCAGCAACCACCTTGCTTAAGCACAAGGCCAAGATTTCTCACCTCCTGGGTCAGGTCTGTGCAGAGTGGTGCTGGGAACCATAAATCAAGGTTATTCAGTAACATGGTGGCTGTTAAACTGCATTTGCCTTTCATTCTGCGTTTATCAGAAGGAGCCATATAGAACTGAATAAACAAAAAAATCCTTAATTTTAGGAGCAATTATTCTCAAAAAACAAAAAAAAAGGCAAACCCAAGGAAACTGTGCAAAATACATTTTTGTTTCTAAGGGAAACAGTAATGAGAAAGAGTTAGGTCATTGTGGAAAAAAAACCACATAGAAAACCTTTTTTAGCAAGGACATGGAAACAGAGCTTATCTTTTTGGGCAGCTTTGCCTAATAGATAAGGCCCTGGACTGGAAGTGGGTTCAAATCCCAGCTCTGCTGGAGAATTTCTGTCAGCTTGGACCTGTCAGTTTGTGTCCGTGTAATTTCTGTTTGCAAAGTGAAGATAATACACTTTGGCTTCTGAGAAGTGTTCAGACCAAAGATGAGGTGCTTTTTTGGCCCCCCAGTATGGTACAGTGCTAGTACCCCCCTATGCAGGTACTTAGGATTGAGGGTTGCAGTTGTGCCTGACAGGTTGTCCTGCTCACTCTTACGTCCGGACTGAGGTACCACATCGTTTTTCACCCTCCCTCAAGGACACTGTTGTTACCAATCAGTGGCTGCGCGCTCAGACACCCTGTATGGTGTAAAATGTCTCCCCTCCTCACCCCCAACTTCAGAGAAACCAACTGACTGTGTTGGTCACTTCAGTACCTTTGAGACAAGGCCCAGATGCTAAGTAATTAAGCCTTGTAGCAGACTTTTAGAGTGTCTAAGCATTATCATAGCTTCTCAGGTGGTGAATGAAGCATGGGGAGGTTGACTGGCGTGCTCAGGATTATACAGCCGTGGGCACAGCCGAATACAACCCCAAACCCTCTTCGGTATTCCTTCCTCTGTCTGAGGACGAGGTTGAATGTATTTCACACTACCAAACCCAACCTTTAAGAGCTGGGCCAGCATTAGAATAAGGGTTATCAAAGAGCTGGAGAACTGGAAGAGATACTGAGGCTTTGCTTTCTGAATCAGGGGTCTTCAAGACCACAGAAAATGAAATCCTGTGTGCTTCATGTCACAAAACCTGGACTTGCTAACACAGTGCTGAGCCAAACCCAGAGTGATGACTAGCAATGCTTTCTTGTTTTTCAGTTTTTAGTATAATGCTGCAGTCTTTGTTTCCTCTTTTTCTGGTATGCAGTGTTTTCTATAAGCTGCAGAACATCTGTGGTGTTATGGCACAGCGATGGCAGAAATCCGCATGCTGACAGTGTCACAGGTACAAGTCCTCGAAGTCCATGGCAATGTTGGGAGATACAGTGGAGAACATCTGTTAGAAAAAGGCCAGACAGACTGGTGGACCAGACTTGTTACCACGATTGTAAACCATGGGAGGGTAAAAACAATTGAATGACAGCATCTAAGCTTTTGTAAAGCCCCCATTTAAATTCAGCATCCAATGCATTTTCACAGGGAGCGAGACCAAAGAAATGCAACGCCTCAAAGCCTTCAGTTAAAACATAGGTGTCTTTAAGGCTCATGTTTCAGTATCCCACTGGGGAAAACCAGATCTCTTGTATCTTAGACTGCGAAGGTAAAAATTAACTGAGAAACTCAGTGCTGCTCCCCTAACCCCCAAAGTCTTCCAGGCCTACTTTAAATGACTACTTTAAATCTCCTAAAGGATTAGAGAACTATAGACAATGTATTGGGAAAAAAAAAACCAAACCCAAACAGTTGCTAGAAAAATAAGCTTCCTTTCTGGATGCCTTTAAGGTGGTCATTGGGTCCACCAGTATTTGTAGCAGCAGAAGCACATGCCCCAGGGTTATACCTGACACTACAGCCTTTCACTTCATGCGTATCTGCTTAACAAGCTGGAAACCTTTAAAGGGTACCCAGGTTCCTCCTGGAGTTCTAACTGTGGTAAATCAAAGCCAAGCAGAGGCGTTGTGAGCTTCTTTTTCAGCATCTTTTAATTTTCAAATGGTGGTGCTAGATTGCTGATAGTTATTTTTTGCTGACGGATTTTTTTAAACGTATGATTATTGTTTAATTAGTTTCTAAGTGAGAGAAGTAGTTGAAATCTGAGGGAAACTATTGTGGGTTCATCTGTCGGTGAAGACCGACGGAAATGGATGTAGTTCCATTTAAAAGCCTGTTAACTCCTTGGTTAACCAGCACAGTCCCAAACAAAACGTGACCACAACCTGTGGCCACAGCTTTTGGTATTTTCAGAGTATGGGAAAAAAATGCTTCATATTGACCTTGTGCAAAAGCCAATGGTTAAGTTGCAGGCGACTTTAAAATGCAGTCACTCCCTACATAAAAAATGTACAGTGGAAAATAGCAGCTCAACCATGTGGAGAAAAAAGCCAGAAGAGAGAGTATATTTTCAGTGGCAATTTAGTGCATGATTGATCTTACTGATAGCAGTAGTGTAGTGCTCATAGCTGAGTAAGCCCACCAGCAACAACTTGCTTGTAATGTGTGTATTGGAAAAATGCAAAGAACATAAATTAAGTTTTAAGTAAAATTTACATTTGTATTAGAAAATCAATGCGTTAGAATTTAGCATGCTTAAGATTTTATGAGAGCTAATTCCCTTTCCAAAATTGCTGTGTTTATGTGTTTGTTTTGCTCTTTCCTCTGACTCTTTCCTGTGTCTGTCTGTCTTGATATCTCTAGTATATTGGGATTTTTTAACACCTGAAAGGCAAAAGCAGCGATTTCAGATGCAGTTAACTTTGCCCCTGTGTGTTTGTTTTCTTATTAAATTTCCTGTATTGCTTCCTCCCTTCCCACCAGCCTCTCTGAGAAGACAGCTGATAAAGTCACGCAGCATTTTTACCTGGGGGTGTCCCAAAGCAGTTGGTGGCTGCCTGGCTTATGTGGACGAGAAGCCATTTAGAGGAGCAAAGGCAAAGCATGGTGTGAAACGCTGGTCACACCTACGAAGACATGGTGCCTCTGCGGCGGGGACGGCACTGAAGGGAGGTGTTGGTTTAATGGACTGCAGCCGCAGGACGTCGTCTGGGTACCCGGGGCATGGTTTTGCTCTAGTCATGCTTTGTAGTTGAGTTCTGACTTCAGTGTTAGCAAGCACATGCTCGTTCTCCCTGATGATGCGAAGGGAAGCTTTTAAGCTGAAGTCTTTTACCCTGCGGAAATTTGAATATGAAAGCTGTCAAAGCCACCTGGCAGTGGGTGAGAGAGATTTCCCTTCTCACCCTGACCTCTCTTTTACAATAACTGCACTTTCACATATGCTTCTGAACAGCCACAGTAATCGTAAGGGCGGCATTCAGAAAGGGTCTGGCAGAGGTGGGCAGCCTCGATGGACATCGTCTCTTTTCCAGCCCTCCCTTGAGTGCTTCCCTTTGTCGTGAGGGTGCTCAGAGTAACAGGCATCCTTGAACATTGTACAATCAGCATCTTTATTGTTGCTTAGCCTTTTTCCAGTGCACAGCTTTTTTTGACAACCAAAACAAAGCAGCGGCTCTCACCTTCCTTCCCATCCCCTGCAAAGAGGAAATTTGAAAACAGTTCTGGTAATAGCACTGAGTCCTGCATTCAGGCAGCAATGATCCACTGGCATGGCCAGCAGCGACCCTTTCCCTCAAACTCCTCATGCTGCTCTGGCAGTTCTGTGTTCCTTATCTACAGACCTTCAGAAATCGGGCCACTGAGCTAAATTTCAGGTCCTAGCTGTTGGCACCTGTGTTCACAAACCTTAGTGTGGTCTGGCAGGTTGATGTCTGCAAAATCTGCCTTCTCTTTTGGTTTACCAGGGGTTCTGTTTGGCTGAAGGTGTGCTGGTGGTTATCTCCTCCTCCCTCTTTGGGCTTTTGTGCACCACTGAGACTTGGTACATCTTGCTGCAGGCTTTTAAAATGCTACTGCTGTCAGCTCTTTATAGCTCTACTGGAAGACTGGCTTGTAGTACAGTTGTTGAACCCCTTGTGTGCACCTGTATGTCAGCTGGGCTTCTGTGTTATTGTCCTAAATATTAGTGTAACTTGCAGCTAAAAATAGGTTTACCCCAAATCCAGGCAGTAGGATGGAGAGGCTAAGCTGCAGTGTGCTTCCCTTCTGCTGAGAGTGTGCACATGTTCAGGTGTGGAGTTTGGCTCAGCTCTGAAGCTCTTAAAAAAAGACGTCCTGCTGCCTTGTAGGTCTTCACGGGATCTGGCAGAGGTGTGGCTGAGCAAGCTGCAGCCTTCTTGAGCAGCTCAGATGGACTGAGCTCTCCCTGAGCCATGGAACTGGTACAAACCTGATCTACGGCTGGGGTACGGCAGGCAATGAGGACAGAAAGTGCTCAGGTTACTGGATGGATGATGTGCTTGAGCCTGATCCTTATTTGTAGGTACAACAAAAATTCAAAGACTGAAATAATAATGCCAATATCTTGGAGAACAGAATGGACCCAGTGTTATCTAGATCCAGACAGCCTTAACTTTGAAACAACCTTCTGTATTTTCCCCATTTGGTTATATCCAGATATTTTTTATCTTACTAAACTTTAGTTTTGATCTGTTTTATGCCAGGGTTGGGGTTGGTTTTTTTTTTTGAGTGCCTACAGTAGTTGTGCTGGGATCTCTAGATTAATAACGCTGCGTCGGTGTTTGCATAAGGGCCTTATATATTTCAGTTCTACTTGGGAGGACGTAGATATCTAGCTTTTGAGCGTGTATTAAAATATCATTGTGGGTTATAAATTGTTGTTATAGGCTGTTCACATAGTGCCTTAAGATTTGCATGCCCTAGACTGATAAATGAAATGAGTGATCATGTTCTGAGTAAATTCAGGCTCTCTATCTTATTGCTGTTCCTTTGTGGAAGGGCAGACCTCATGTTGCATGTTGGATTTTGCATGCATAGTGTGTGCAGCTAATCTTGTTTCATAATAACTTACTTTAGAGTCATTTTATTGTGAGGTGTTATCTTGTGGCCTGGAAACAGCAGGTTATTTCAGCCTAGTTAGCCCCGTGGCAGTAGGTCTTCAAGACTGCGCTCTCAGGTTGAAAGTCCATGGTTTGCACACTGGGCTTTGGTCTGTGTTCAGTTCTTTTTGTGTTATTTCCGCTCCCTTTTACTCATTCATGACTGACACATCATTTTTGCTCTGTGAAGAAGAAAGTGAATTATTTCCGTTGGGAGGTAGCTTCTTGTGCATAAAGAAGTGGCTTCGGGTATTTCTGTTTCCTGCTGCTACACTTCCATCACTAGATCAGCTCGTGTTTTGCTTATACAGTCTCTGTTTTCAGACGTGCCAAACGGGGCAGTTGTGAGCTGCACAGAATATTACAGGACATGCTCAAATACGCCTGTTCCAGTGTACAAAGTAGCCTTAAAGCTGCTGCATCTGGCTGAGCGACCTGGGTGAGTGGTGGTTGTGTGCCATTGGTACGTCACAAAAGTAGGGTGCCCTGGTGGGTGCTACTTCCATCAGTAATTTCTTCCAGTATCTGTATACAAGATGTGCCCAGGTCTATACATGGAAGTGTATAACATCTCTGTCTGAGCTGTATGAAGCACCTGCTATTAAAGAGTAGTTTGTAATGCTCTGAATTAGTCTTCTGAAACATGAACACCTCATCCAGGATGGGCAACCAAGCTCCTGTTCTAGGCAGTGAAAAGAGAGAGCATCTCCAGAGGGTGGTCATGCCCTCCTCAGGCTGGTATCCACATGATGCTGTGGCCATGGACAGATGGAATAAACTGGGTTTTGGGGTAACACGTACCTTTCTCTTGACTCAGAGAGCCTGTATAGGTGACTTATAGCACCTGTCTTTCAGATGGGTGAAGTTAGGTGCCAGGAGACCCATCCTGAATGTCTCACTCCAGCAGTGGATCCCTAATGAAGTTCCTGAACTTTAACTAAGAACTTTGTCTCTCATCATATTATTTTCAAATATAAGCTGTGGATTTTGTGGTTGTAGTTGTGTTTTATTTTGAGGCAATCTTAAGTACCGTTCCTCTTGCCCAGCGTAATTGAGTGTTCATGCGTTTGCCCTGTTCAGCGGAGCTTTTCTTAGAGAAGCACATGTAGAACGTGTGGAGCTTCTCAGAAAACGAACAGAAGGAGACTCCTGAAACGTCTGTTGTGAAGGGAAAGAGGAGCATTTTCTGTGAAGAATGTAGCAAAAATTAACAGACCTAAAGCAAATTACCATCTGAAATGTGCTGCTTTTGGGAGGTTTCAAAAGACCAGAGGAGATCATGGAAAACAAATCATTCTGCTAATGTAGGACACAGTTTAGTCCATGAAAGTTATTAGATTTTGGAAAGTTTTTGTAATCATGTCAAACTCTTTACTAAACCATCTGGACCTTTTTTCCTTTCTTGGCTTGGTTACTATGTGTAGCCTCTTTTATTTGGCGTGAATAGCATGGGGGCCGAAAGAAAAGACTTCCTCCAGAGGAGGCAAAGGAGTCCTTTTACAAAGATCAGTTTCATCAGTCATAGAATCAGAATGGTTTGGGTTGGAAGGGACCTTAAAGATCACCTAGTTCCAACCCCCCTGCCATGGGCAGGGACACCTCCCACTAGACCAGGCTGCTCAAAGCCCCATCCAGCCTGGCCTTGAACACTTCCAGGGATGGGGCATCCACAGCTTCTCTGGGCAACCTGTTCCAGTGTCTCACCACCCCCACAGGAAAGAATTTCTTCCTAATATCTAATCTAAATCTACCCTTTTTCAGTTTAAAACCGTTAGCCCTCGTCCTGTCACTACACTCCCTGGTAAAAAGTCTCTCCCCAGAGTTTTGCCCCACTTTGGGAAATTGTATAATCTCAAGGAGCTGATGTGGCAAGTAGCGAAGGAACAAGAAACAGTCATGCTAAAACAGATGCAGGTGCAAGGACATAGCTGAACTTTGCCCAGAGAGCCATTTTGATGAGTCATATGTATGTGTCTGCCTCCTAGCAGCCCAAAAAAGAACTTCTAAAACTCTATTATCTGATTAAGATAACAAGGCATTTGAGGAAGGATCTTTCCTACCTGGATGATTTTATTGGGTCAGCTAAATTGCATGACTTCGTTAGCTGTATTCTGCCTTGATTGAAAGCTTGAGCTGGTGGAAGAAGATGGAAGAGGTGGCCTGGAGTGAGCTCGAAATTGCAAAATTCGAATCCAGATCTCTTGCACCTCTGAAATTATAGGCGTCTGGGCACAAGTCTGATCAAGGTGTTTTGCTTATTTGAAAGTGTGTCTTTCTTTTTCCTCCAGTGTTGTTGACTTGTTCGAGATTCATCTTGCTTTGAAGTGGCTGGGCTCTCTTCTGCAGTTGTCAGATTTCAGGGTAAGAATAATGGAGGGGAAGTTATTGCGTCCTGAGCTTATATGGATCAAAGACGTGTGTATGTATGAGAGTGTGTGTGTTCTTCATTGTCTCCTGAGGAGAAGCCAGATTTCATGTCACATGGCATAGGAGTGGGGAAGAGGTACCGCTCGGGGATGGGAGGCAGCCTGTATCAATATGCCCAAATATATACTGACAAATGCATTCGACGTGCCTGTCAGAATAGAGTCTTCTCCCTGAGATAGAGGGCAGCTGTCTGCTGCTGACTTGAGAGGTGTTTATGAGCAAATAAATCTTTCTCGTCTTTCCATCTGCTAATGTGGATGTGCTAAATCGGTGGCAAGAAGTAGGAGGAAGGTGCAGGAGCCTACCTGCCAATGACAGTGTTTCGTCCAGATCCTCTTCTCTTCAAAAAGCTACCACTAGAACTGTTTTTCTTACCACTTCTAAAATGTTGTTAAAGTACTCAGAAAGGGAAGAGTTGTATTTCTAGATACTGAGTCAAAGTATGATCTATGTAGAATATTTTTAAAGCAATAAACCTACCGTGATCCTAGACACCAATGAAAAGGCAAACACACTTGCCAAGGAAGCTTTTTGCTTGTTTGTCCTGTGGTTTGTGGTCTGCTAATTAGGTCAGTTAGTTTATTTGAACTATACAGAGATTTCTTGAAGTGCATACTTAGAAAAGAAGGCATGGCCATCTCCCTGCAACAAGATGGCAATTCTGAGTCGTGTTGTTCTTCGCTGATTCCTGATTGTATTTTTCCAAGTGACCGTGATGCGTGCTGGTTCCCTTTGTGGAAACCTGTGTTACTTTTGATAAATGCCATAAGTCAGGTGTAGAAGACTTGAAACTAAAATATTCACAAGTTTGCAACTGTTTGCGGATGGAATGCGGTTTCTTGCTTTCGGTCAGAGAGAGACTAGATATTTAATTTATAAGAGACGATTCCAATTAAAATGCTTATTGTTTTGCTTTTCCTTTTATATTGGAAAATGCAGAACCTGTTCTGTAAAAGTTCCCCACGGCTACTTCAGCACAAATATATCTGTAGTATTGCCTTCTTCATGGCTCCTCACCGCTAATTATAAATCCCTGCATCACCAGTGTTTGACTCTACCTGCAGTTAAGAATCTCTCTAAACTGAAGCCAGTTTAGACAATGGCTTCATCAGATTAGATGGGAAAAGATAACTTATAGGCATTAGCTAGGTCTCTCTTAAAGTTGGGGACTAGGGGCCATGGTCTGGCTACATTCTCTCAGTCCTTTTTTCCCCTACGTATAAACCAAAAACTGGTGCATTCCACGAGGTTCCTTTCTCCCACTGCCGGCTGTTAAGAAAGTAGCCTGCTATTAGGGATGTTCACACTGTTAAGGATGTTCATGTTACATGGTCCTTAGCTGTGTTACTAATTCCCCATGATCCCTTAAGGGCCAGTATTGTCTGATTTGGGATGCATTGCTTAAAACATTAAGTAGCCATTGCCTCCAGGGCTGCACAAGAGAGAAAGTGCTGTGCCCAGTGGTTAGGGTTTATAGAATTGATACTTTGCTGTCAGTGCAAAGGTTTGAAAGTTCCTTTTGTGTGTTTATTGCGCTTCATATTTTACTAATTGAATCCCTCTATTATTCTTAAAAACACATCAAGAATTTCTCTTATGCTAATTAAAAACATATGACATGTTTTTATTCCAAGCCAACTGATGCAGGCTTTTTTAAATTGAATATTTTAAAAATTATTTTCAGCTGTTTGTAGGAAAGAAAATGGGTAAAAAGGAACTATTCTTTTTTATTGCTTTTTTCCCCCTCTCATAACTTTGACTACAGATTTTTAAGTTGTTTTTTTAAGAAAAAAAATCCAGTTCCATCTTGTTACAAAAGATCAGTCTATTGTAATTACTAGCCAGAAGTTTGTACAGTGAAGATGTTAACCCATGAGATAATCTGTCTGGAGATGCTGGGAAGGAATTTGTCTTGTTCTACATCTTCTAGAAAGTTAGAAAGTAAAGACAGTAGTGAGGGTTGTTTGGTGCCTTTTAACTTTTCATGGTTATTAATTTAACCATAATTCTTTATCTTCTGTTAGTACCTTTAAGATGGATTTTAATGTACCATTTTGATGCATTTTTTAAAAACCCACCAAATTCTATAGTAATGGTGGTAGATTGCAGATAGGCTGTTAAATAGAAATGCATAATGATTTTTTTGCCTTGCAGCTGGTTTGGTTTTCTGATTACAGTAGTGCCAAATGCCAAAGTTGATGGAAGTCTGAGGTTCTTGTCACCCCTTAGCCCCTGATGAATTTGAATTTATACTCAAACTATGCCGTATATCCTCGTTCCAAATGAATTTCTAGAGCACAAATTTTTCTAGGGTGTCCATTTGAGCCTCTTCTGGCTTTCTGAGGGTTCAGCCCTGAGTGAAGTGACCGTGACAAAATCCATCCTCTGGGGTTGGGGGTGGAAAGGAGCCTGGACTCCTTGTGCAATGGAAGGGAATTCAGTGAGAGGTTCTGATTTCTCTCTGGAGAGTTCATTACGTTTCCTACCAGAGGCCAGATACTTGTTCCTAAAAACTGTTAATTGGATTGAATATGCTTGCAAACAATCATGGGGATAGTAACAAAGAACTGGTGGAGTGGATGCACAATGCCTTATTCTGAGCTTCAGGATAAATGACAGTCCCGTGCTCATTATGAACTGATGGGGTGTTTCACCATAGTTAAGGTTGCAAGTAGTTTCCCATTGTATTTTGTTTCATCAGGTTATTTGTTTTGTTGTATGAGAAAACTCGGATTCTAGGATGTCTTTTGTAAGCTAACTTTATTTTTAACAAAGCTTTGCTTGTGTGTTTTCAGTGCTAATTGAGGTCCATCAGTGGCTATATGATTTAATGGTATTAATAGGAATCTATGAGCACAAACAAAACAGAACGCTATAAATCACAGCATGTGCAGAGAAATGTAATTCTCTTTCTGTGGAGAGGTAAAGAACAAAATTACTGAGCTGTATTATATTGCGTACCCTGCAGGTCATCCAAAGAACTGGGATTTCAGATTTATCCACTTTTGTAGAATAATGTCACATAAACAGAGTAAAGTATAAATATCAGTGACTTTTTTGTTTCCTTTGTGTGGCCATAACCAGTGCTGCTGTTGTCAGGGAGTTATAACTGCTTACCAGGCTTCCGCGTGTTCACACAGAGGTATACTGACAGTAATATAGTTGAGCACATTTGGTGGCAAATATTGTTGTAAAATAATTGAAGATAAGTTGTTTTTCAACTGTCCACTTGCCTGTGATTCTGGTACCCAAGGTAATTTGCCCATGATATTATATGGAGATGCCGTACTTTTATTGGGACAACCTACTTTCTGTTTCATTGTCAAGTAGGTGGCAACTGTGGAGAAATTTTTACATGAAGGTGAGAACTGCTATGCAATTACTGGTCTTGCTGGGGCATATGGAATGTTGTTCTATAATCTGTTCTTCAATATGCTGTATTTTAGTGTATGGACTATTATATCCATCTTTTTCTCCTTTTGCTACCAAGACAAGTTTTAAATTTAAAAAAGAAATACAGCAAACATATTCACAGACATATGCCAGTAATGATTGCAGTTGAATAGGTGTTACTTCCCATCTTTTCTCTTTTGACCTTGTTAGATAGAAAATCTAGGATGTCATCTCAGACTAATTGTACTGCTGGAGTGTATGCATTTTACCTGGCTGTGGGATGTCTTTTGATGTACACAGAGATTTAATTATCGATATATCTCTTGACAGCGGTTCAAGAATGGCAGAGAACAGAACAAGTGTGCTATTTTTAAGCTACCACTGACATCTTCAAAGTCCACGGGATGTTGGTAATCCATAATATTGTATAAAATTCCATGTGGCATATTGAGAGCTACTATCAAGACTCAGAATAGGAAAAATAAATTGCAGAAGGAAGGAAAGAAGCTGTGAATGGCAGATTATTTCTTCTTGGGATAACGTGTCAAAAAATGTGTATTGTATTGCTGCTCTTTGCATCCTTCTGTTACCCTGTATGCAGAACTACCTACTGTATCTTGTGTGTTACGCCTTCCCAAAGGGAAATCCATGCCTTGTGTGTGAATATCAGTTGCTGAAGCTGGTAAGCTGCTAACCCATGTTAGTCCATGTGCTGTTTCCTGCTCTACACTCGGGATTTATGGAAGAGGAAGGCAGTTAGTTGCTCTAATGAGAAGCATGCAGAGAGTACCCAGTGTGGAGTGGATGCAACCAAATGTCTAAAGAGCAGAGCAATTCTGGCTGCTGGCTGGGATCAGCTCCGAAGAGCATACAGGAGGTGAGCAGGGCTTCCTTTAAAAAAAAAAACAAACAAGCAACAAAGAACATTGTATCTTCAGGTAGATTGCAAGTCGTTTCCTTGAGTTTGTGTTTGTAGTAGGAAGAAATGAAATTTCTTACTAATGACATTATAAATTCATATTTGGAATACTTGGGATGGGGGCTGGGGAAGAAACAAGTTAAAAAACCACCAACAAAATAAACTGGGACATTTCTAATTACAGATGCAAACCCAGAACCTAACATTTGAAAACAAAGGAATCACAACTGCACTCACTTAAGTGCTCTTAACTTTTGATATGTTATAATGCCACATGTACAGTCCTTGAAACAAAATGCAATAAACCTTCTGCCTTGTTTCTTTTGTTCCAGTAATGTCATAAACCATTTAGGATTAACATTTGTAATCTGGTGCTACTTCCTGGATTGAAGTGTCACCATGTAAAATGTACATGTGTGTTTATTGTCATTCCTCATTACTTACATGCAAGTGGCAGTCCTGAGATGTTGGCAAGTGGCTCTGCCTTGCTCGTACTGCCTTGGTGTGGACAGGAAGGTCCTCTACTTCAGTTGCAAATATTTCAGTTTTAAACCACAAAAGCATAACCCATTTTTTTCACTGAAATGCTTTGATATGGTAATGATCAAAATATGGTGTGATTCCAAATGAGGTATACAAACTTTCTTGTTCTTGGCATGAAAATATTACTCTCTGGAAACACCTTCTGTGTCGAATGATGGATATGTTCCTGTGATTTATGTAAGTGATTGTCAGGAGGTTTTGTGGCTCATCCAATTTTAGCAGTCAAGTACTCTTTCCTTGTCACTTATGACATACTTGATGAATTTTCATGATTAGCTAACGTGCTTCGTAATTGTCAAAACTTTGCAATGGTATTCCTTAGAAATATTGAGAAGAGGGAAGTCAGCTCTACCTCCCAGTTTTTCTGTACAGCCATCCATTTTTTTCAGTTCTCTTTTATTTACCCGGTCTAGTAGCCTTTGGAAACCTCGCAGTATGCTTTGGTTAGCTCTCTCTCAGATTCATGCTTGCTTTGTCTGTTCTCTAGCGAACAACTCTGCGATTCTTGACCCTGGCACAGTAATACCTTAGTGCAGGAATACTCCAGTTGTATTTAACGGCACAGTTTTGGTAGTAAGACACTGTGCTGCTGAGAATGCGACACTGGTATTTTCTATTCCGTGTTTTCTCACTTGGGTTTTCTAGCGAAATGCTGATAAAAGTGATTTTTTCCCCTGTACACAACCTTTTCAGATGTCCTTGGCCTCCATTTTGAGTCGATGTACACCTCGTTGCCTTGCTGTCCCCACATTAGTGTGGACACTCCAGAGGCCTGTCGAGTATGCCCTTCCTGTCGCCAGAGAGATGTCGTTGTTTATAGTGCCTTTTATAAACCTTTATGTCTGTGAATCAGTAATTTCTGGCTTCATGACTGGAGAGGCCCGTAATGGCCAACCTCCGCCCTGCGCGGTGCGGCACCGGGGAAGGACCCCACCATTACCGGCAGCGAGGCCAGCACCTCCCTGCTGCTCTCTGTCCCCCCTGCCACTTATCTGTCTGCCATGGCTGACAATAATTACAGTGCAGGAAACTGGGAAGGAAGGGAAAATGCAGAGGAGCCTTGCAGCCCCACTTTGGGTCTCCAGCGCTCTGGGGAAAGAGAGCACATGGCGGGGTTCTACTGACCAAGGGGGTGGGCGGCCATGCCGGTGTGTAGTGGGCATCTGTTGTTGTCTATGGCGAGGGGAGGGCCCCAGCTCATGCTGGCGGCGCGAGGGGTGCACCTGCCTCTGAGGTGGAGAAACCTCCATGCCTATTCCTCAAGCAAAGCTCCCTCCGAGAGCACAGGATGGCTCCCTAAAGGCAGTGGGATCTGCTGTGTCACTGCTGGGCGAGTGGCGGCCATCCTGCCTGGCTGTGAGGGCTGCCATCGCTCAGAGCTCCTGCCAGCAGATAGTGAGAGATCCCTCTTTGATACATGACTCGTGTTTGAGGTAAGAATACATAAACTGCACCCTGTAAGGCTCTGAGGGTGTATTTTATCAGTCGTTTTCCCTCCTACCTTCCATTTGGACCTGCTGCAGAGCAGCTCAGCTGAAAGTGACCTGGGAGTCCTGGTGAACAACAGGATGACCATGAGCCAGCAATGTGCCCTTGTAGCCAAAAAGGCCAATGGCATCCTGGGGTGCATCAAGAAGAGTGTGGCCAGCAGGTGGAGGGAGGTCATCCTCCCCCTCTACTCTGCCCTGCTGAGGCCGCACCTGGAGTACTGTGTCCAGGTCTGGGCTCCCCAGTTCAAGAAGGACAGGGAACTGCTGGAGAGGGTGCAGCAAAGGGCTACCAAGATGATTAGGGGACTGGAACATCTCTCTTATGAGGAAAGGCTGAGGGATTTGGGTCTTTCGAGTCTGGAAAAAAGACGGCTGAGGGGGGACCTTATCAACACTTATAAATACTTAAAGGGTGGGTGTCAGGAGGACGGGGCCAGGCTCTTTTCAGTGGTGCCCGGGGACAGGACAAGAGGTAACGGGCACAAACTTGAGCATAGGAAGTTCCACCTAAACATGAGGAAGAACTTCTTTCCTTTGACGGTGGCAGAGCACTGGAACAGGCTGCCCAGAGAGGTGGTGGAGTCTCCAACTCTGGAGACATTCCAAACCCGCCTGGACACGTTCCTGGGCAACCTGCTCTGGGTGACCCTGCTCTGGCAGGAGGGTTGGACTAGATGATCTCCAGAGGTCCCTTCCAACTCTGTGATTCTATGATTCTATGATTTCAAACCTTTCTGTGAACTCGAATCCTCCCATTAATTTGCTTGAAGGAAATGTGGGTCCACTGTTCTTGTGTCTCATTATTGACTCCTTGTTGCAGCATTTTGCCTTCTGGAGGCCCCGGTGCCTGCAGGAGGATGCCCTGCGGCACAGGCATGGCAGTGTCCTTCAGGAGCTGTGGCAGAGACCGAGCAGCAAATGCCACCATCTTTACATGCTGGACCCGGGCCCTTGTCTCTGCCAGGGACACCAAGAAGTTACGGTAGCAATTGGTGCAGCATTGCTTGTCGCTAAAATAGTGTTACAGGGTTTTCATCTCTTTTGTTTCTTTCTTTTCCTGGGTAAAGTTTTGGAATTGAAACCTTTGTCCTTGAAAAATCCCCACAAAAATAAAATCTCTCTAAGATGAGAAACCAGTGGATGTGCTTTCTGAATTGCTTACATAAATAACTAGAAAACTCATTTTCTTGTCTCTTCAAAGTATCGCAGCTCAGTATATCAGATGCGGTGCGGTGTTCCAGGCTTTCCCCTGTGGCTGTGCAAAGGCCAGTGTGTAATTACGCCGGTCCCTTTGCAGGAAAGTTGTGATGGTGAGACCTATTAAAACCTTTTGTGAATGAGAGAAAATATTTCTTCTACTGGGTTCTCCACTACTTCTCCCTCTCTGCAAAGTTTAGCCTGCTTCTCTGCATCTTCTTCCCCAGAAAACACTGGATGTTGACACCTTTGAAAACTAGACCCACCAAAGCCCATCAGTCTTGTGGTGAAGTTGCTCACTTTGGGGAGAAGGGGCACCAAAACATTTCAACTTTGAAAATGAATACTCAGAATGAACTTTGAAAATTAATATTCATAGGGAAAGTTCCTCAGCGCTGCTACTGTCTACATGACTGCTGATCAAGGGCTTTGACATTTTTACTGCGGGTTTAAGCAGGGATGAATTCATGCCAGAGATGGCTCCTTCTGAAAATCCGACCCAGTTGTAAGCACAACATTATAGGAGACAAAACGTAGAAGTGAAGAGGGATGGGGAATATTTTAGAGAATGCAAAGCAAGTAGTAAAGGTTTTCTATAAACACGTGAACTGAACCCTGCTTTTCATATACCTTACTGCAGATGCCATTTTAAAATCTATCTTTTTAGCAAAGGAAGGAGCAAAGCGCCTTCCCTGTAGATGAGTTCAGCGTCAAGACTGGTTTGTGAAGAACTTGAAATTAAAAAAAAAAAAGAAAAAGTAGTGTTAAAGAGAATTTCTCATTTTTCTATTTAAAGGCTTGGCTGCATTAACAAAGTGGCCTGACAGCTCTGTAGCACTGACATACATACCCATGCGCTTCATCAAAGCCTTCCTGTTTTTCCCGGCCCACGAGCCCCTCCAAGGCCAGGAGGAGAGGATGGGCTCCCCGACGCAGGCATCCGTCACCTTGGCATGTAGGCAGGTCACTCACTGCGGCCAGACTTCAGAGGGAGCTTTCTGGTTGCCTCTGCATTCCTGGATAATTCCTAAAAAGCTCACTACCCCAAGCAATTGATCACAGAGCTGCTATCAAGCAAATTCCTGGATGACACCTGGTGTTGGGTTCCCCTTTGCGTTTCCTCTTTCTGCCCAGGCAGGAAGGTGTCTGGGGCTGCTCCTGTGCGGGCACGCTGAGCTCCATCTGCGGCCAGTCCCTCCGGCCCGGGGCAACGGGTGACCCGTGGCTGTCATGTGGCCCGTCGCTAATGCAGAGCTGACAGTCATATTGACGAGCGGCGGTTGCGTCGAGCTGGAAGAGCTGAGCCGGGTAATATTTACGGCAGCGTTAAAGCCCCCAGCCTGGAGCAGCCTGCCCACTCTGCTCTCCCTGCTGCATTTCCACCGCCTTCAGATGCGTTTCCAGCAGTGCATTGCCGATGCGTTACTGCCTGTGTGTACACGTGTGCCTCTGCACATATTAATCTCCAAAGGGGTAATTTCCAGTGGAGTCTTAATCTTCAGTTTCCTTTGTAAGGAGCTGTCTGTCTGGAGAGTAAATTTGAGCCTTTTTTTCCGGCGGGTCACATGCAGGGCAGCCAGCCAGCATGGATTTTCCTAGTCCTGCTATGCAGGTGACCTAAATCTTTTTACCTGACTGGGTTTTCCTTCTCAGCAGTGACACATCTGTGGTCCTTCCCTGCTCAAGCCTAGATTTCTCTCTTGAACAGACATTACCCAATTTGTCTGTATAGTAGCTTTTGCATTTTTATGCCAGACCTGTTCTGTGGCCTGGACCTTACAGCTCCTCAAGGACTGAGCTGAGATCAGCAGTTCTGTGTTTATTTATTGTCCTCCCTCCAGCAAAGCACTGTGGATGGTGTTTAATCTACAGCTGTTATTCCACTCGGCCATCCCTGTTCTCCTCCCGTTCCTTACTGAGTTTGGTCTTGTATTACACAAATTGCAATGTATATTAAAATACCTAAATGTTTTATGCTGGCAAGCATTACATTATTGGCTGTGACCACAGGGGAAGTTGGAAGTTTCCCTGAATGTTCTCTTAATGTAATGTTGAAACTGGCCCTGGAGTGTGGCTTTGCCCGTCATGGCCACCACAGCCGCTGATAAAACTCCTGCGTAAAATTTCCTGAAGATGACAGCATTGTGAAGGGTCGGCCTGTTACAGACTATTCTTTTTCTCAATTACATGATACAAAGTGAGATTAAAACTAAGTGAAATTTCTGGCCAATACAAGAAAAATGTTGATCAGTTACCAGCTTTTCAGAGCAAGGTTCATTGCTGGAAAATCTGGATAAGCAAAGCCAGTTAGTGCTTATGAAAGAAATAAATTAGATTTTTGTAATGTAGATGAAATTAATTTGATTTTTCTAATGCTTACAACGTCAGCTTCCTAAATGATATTAATCGACATTGCACAGGAGAATCGCTGTTTTCCCAATAGCTAGAGCAGCTCTGACCCGGGCCACGGCACCAATATCACCAGCTAAAGGATGTGATAGCAGATAGGATGTGAAGAAAGGTAAGAGCAGTGCTGTGCTCTTCCAGGTGAGATTGTTATGTTCTTTGTTGGGAGCCAAACTTGAAGGGGTGAGGTGCTGCCTTCTGGGTATACTTGTAAATAATATCAGAGTTTTATTGTTAATTATAGTTCCTCTCCTTCCCTCACTTTCTGGTATCTCTGAGTTATTTACCTGTGTGCAGGTGTAGAGGGCTGATGTAAAAGCTGTGATGCCCACAACTCAGTGTCCATATTTTGAACAACTATTGCGTTCAAAAAGTAATATTTTTCTCTCCTGTTTATTGTTCAACTGTCTTGAAAGAATCTTAAGTTTGTTTTTTTTTCCTGGATGTGTTGATAAGGTCAGTTAAAGTGACATTGTCTTATCTTCAGAAGAACTTTTGAATTCTGCCTTCCATGTAGCTTTCAACATCTCTGTCTTTTCAGTTGTCACTTGCAAACTCCTCCTGGCTGACAGGATGGTGTCCCCTGGATTTGGCCTGGGGATCCTTGCATGTGAAAGGATCTTTGCTGGGTCCCTTGCTGGGCAGTGTCAATGTGTTTTAGGACTTCTCCAGGTGGAGCAGCCAGGAAAGTGGAGGCAAATCAGCATCCCTCAGTGAAGTCAAAGCACATACATTAAAATGTGAATGGTTTCATCCAGGTGTGAAATGGCCTTCAGAAGTGCTGGCAGGGAAGGAAGTGTTGGTAATTTGATTTCACATTTAGGAGTGTTGTCAGCTTGTGACTTTTAGAAATCTCTCTTAGACAGTTGAAATCTTAACAGGCAATCCTTAACATCCATAAGCTTAATAAATACCTTTTTTACATCACCAAGCTAAATGTATGGATGAGGCTTTCAGCATCCTGGTCTAGTGGGAGGTGTCCCTGCCCATGGCAGGGGGGTTGGAACTAGGTGATCTTTAAGGTCCTTTCCAACCCAAACCATTCTATGATTCTGAGATTCTGTATGAGCTAAAGAACATGCACTGAAGAAAAACGTGAATAATAGCAAAAGAGATCTTGGGTCTCTGTGCTAATGGTTATTCAGTGGTTCAGCTTGGAGCCGCTTGGTCAGGGGCTGAAACGCTGAATTTCAGGCTGGGAGCTGGGTGGTGATGGGCTGGGTCCCCTGGGTGGTGAAGGTGGTCTGTGCTGCTGAACCGGCTGCAGGGGGCTCCAGCCGGCTGGGGGGTCTCTGCCCATCAGGGGGATGGCCGGGGCGGTACAGCGGAGCCGGATGATTCGGGCAGTCGGAGTGCCCATCCTGCCGCAAGTTAATGACCATCTGCTACAAGAAAGGCTCAAGAGGTGGTATCCAGAGTGACAGTTTACACTCAGGAAGTTCTCACCAATTAAGGGCTTTCTTTTTAATGAAAGTTTGCTTTTGCACAGTGAATGATTTATGGCAGGGTTTAAAATGTATTGCTTTGACTATGCCTACACACTTTGAACACTCTAAATAAAATCAGAAACCTTTGAAACAAACTCATAAATATTGTCTGAGCGTTCAGAATATATTGCCTTCTGGAGGATGTGTAATGTAGTTTATCACCAAGCAGTTACAGGAAGATATTTAAACTATGTAGACGTTGTTGCTTAAACCCCTAGTAATATAATTATTGCATTAGTTACCGAATCCTGAAATAACCTCAAGCCCCTGAGATCTGAAGTAGTTAATGCCAGGGGGCATATGTTGTATTTTAAACAAAGCAAGCTATTTTAAACAAGGATTAGTTACTTGTCTTTTGCCTAATGCTTTGCAGTTTTGTATTTGAAAAAAAGATTCACACTTTCTGTCTGCTCAGATAATGCAGTGAAATTTTCTTATTGGATTTTGGAACCATAATATTTCCCAATGAAACACAGAAAAGGAGAAACTTCCCACCCAAGTCATTTGAAGTCCTCAGCCCTTTTGTCACAGACAGATACGTCACCTTAAACCAAATCTGGCACGCAGTAGAGCAATCAGCCAGCACTCTCTGGAGTAGCAAACCAGCACTGGTCACCTAACTGGTGGACCAGTAGATAGCAAATGATCAGGAGTGTCCACACAAACCAGATTTACGTATGTAAAACGGATTACTGAGTTGGAGGATATGTGCCCTACAAAGCCAGGTTCTCAGGATGTAAAGGTAATTTTATTTTTTTAAACAGCTGGAGAAAGTCAGGTAAGGTTATGGGTAAAGGAGGAGTGGGTGACTACTCTGTAGCTGCTAGTGGGTGTCTGTTCTGAGCTGTCACAAATGTTCCCTGTGTGTTTGGTACGGCGTGGAGCAGGGAGCTGCAGCTGGGGAGCCTGTGCAGGTGTTCCTGTTTCTAGCATCACTATCGCAGCACTACCAGTGCGCGACATCCACGGACATCTCCGTGGGTCCCCTGCGGGGTTTTGATAATTAAGCATGTTGGTGGTTAAATCCTTGTCTGTGTCCCTGGCAGAGTTTGGGCGCTTGGCAGCCATCTGGCCGGAATGGCTCGCACCAGCTGGCGGTCACTGGCCCGCTCTGGCCCCAGGGTGGTTGTGTGACCCCCAAATGGTTTTTAATCCTGTTGGGCTGTGTCTGTACATGCTGCAGAATTGGACCCTCTGGACTTGGCTCCTTCTCTATTGACTATGCAGGGGCAGGCAGTTGGGACAGAAAACAGCCTGGAAATAGTAACTGGGTAATTTCCTTAGTTCCCCTTTGACTTGATCCCTCCGTTTCCATGCTGGTCCTTTCTGGACTATTTTAAGCCATGTAACAACAGTGAGGGTATAAATATGCTAAAAGACTTGATCTAAAGCTTGGGGCTGAACTATTTTCAGGCTTGTATTTAGTAGATGCTCTTTATACTGGGTAATGACAAAATGGTATCCCACATGGGAGTCTTTCCATTGTTTTGTCCTCTAACCCAAATTAGTTATCGATGTGAAAGAAGGGGCAAGAGTAAAAGAGAGCTTATTTCATACAAGTTATCATCTTCTTAAATATTCTCATTGTAGACTGTAATTTTCTTTTACTTTGAGCACTAAGTAACTTCATATCAAGCATTGATCCTATTTTGTTGAAACATTTGCATGGTCCGCTGCTTTTGATTTGTTAAATAGCACATTTGAAGTCCTGTGAAGCACACCCATTCAGGAAAGCCGTGCCAGCCAGCCATAATTTTACTTGATATTAAATTGTGCATGTTGGCTTTGAAAAAAGCAGCTTGTAGGACTGTGTTCTCTGTTTTTCTTTTGAGGCTCTTCCAGAACTACGATTTAAAGGTATTTCTGGTTCTACCTGAAATGTTAGCTCCGTGACATTTGTGTTCAAAAGTCTTTTGGTGAGAGGGTCCATGTGCTACCGAACATCTTGAAACTAAAAAGTTAATAGTAGAACTTTGTTTCCCTCTAAATTTACCTGTCTTTGGGTATTTTGATGTGTGGTTCTTAATCAATTCCGTACAGAGATTGAAAACTTTCCAGTAGCCTAGGAGTTACCTTCAGTAATTAAAATTTCTGTGTGACTAACTGAACTGATTATTTTTATTTTTATTTTTTTTTTAACTTTTAAAGGGAAACAATCTGATAAGCAGAGTATAAACAAGTGCCCAGGTGGAAGACAGCAATTTTCCTGTGTTCTTGCATTCTTCTTGGGTATTGAGAGCAAAATTCACAGGCCTCCAATATCAGGTATTAGAACATGTATGTGCAAGATACTGTTGGAGTAGACAAACCAAATCAGGACTGGGAACTGTTGCATTGCCAATTAATTCGTCCTTTGATTCTTTCTGTCTCTCACTATGTAGACTGAGACATCACTGAATTACGATCTTGGAGATAAGTATTTCTTTGGCAAGTTTAGAGAAATTAATTTTAAGCTTAGAACTGAAATATTCTTATTACACAAATTTCTCTTTATTCTTCTTCCACGCTGTGGTCTGCGCCTGTCTTTTGAACGGTATGATTTTTGTTTTGGGGGTATTTTTATTTCTGCAGTTAGTGCAGCTACTGCAGCTGTGTAATACAGTTTTGCATACAACCAGAGCCTGGCCTTAGTTAGCAGCTGCTTCACAATTGGTGGTGATGATTTCCTTTCTACCGGCCCAAACTCTTTAAATGCACAATTGCCACATTTTGTAGACTAAAGTGCTTGTGGGTGGAGGTTATGTTTTATCCTGGACTTATCTGGAGTTGTTGTTAAACACTTGCATTTCCTTTAGGTGTAGAGGGCTAAACCACGACAGAACCACAGTCCTACAGGAATTAACAGATCTTTTCCCAAAGTGCTTTTTGTTTTAGTCTCAAAATTTAAAGCCTTTTTTTTCGTGAGAGGAATCTTTCCCTCCTCCTCCACCCCACTCTGGGCACTGACTTTTTTTTTTTTTAACCTTAATAAACTGTAATTACAATATACTCTCCTTAATAATGCAATTTTTCTTTCTTTATGTGAAATATTTCTGTGTATTGTAACAAAGCACAGTGTGGCTTGATTTCTTCTTTTTTTTTAAGATGAGATGGCAATTCTCATTTCAAGGCTCAGAGCATCTGCCCGTAGGAGGGAGTGGGCATGGCTCCCCCCACCCCCTGATTTTCCAGGGCTTAACAACGTTCTGTGTGTGAGTAATTAACTGTTTCACCAACTTCTGCTTTTGGGATTGCTGACTACCTGTACAGCTTTGCCTGTTGTGTTACAATACGCAGCATATAGTTATAATCCTTGGTTTGGGAGGTAGTAATTATTGAGCAGATGTAGCACACGATGATAGTGAGGCTTTTAAGCGGCTTACTGATATAGCAGTTTAAAGAATGTTTACCGGCTGTAGTAACATTACTTCTGGTTGCCTGTCTTAATTCATTTCAGATTAATCTGTCTTATAGTCGGAAGGAAAATGAATCAAGTCAGTAACTTCAGGAGTTATGTAAAATCTGTACAGTGCTAAATAATTGTGTGGTTTTATGTATGCTGCCGAAATTGCAATGTCAATTTGACATAAATTCGCCAAAACAGAATACTAGATGATCTGGTCTCTTCCTCAAATAAAAGCCTTGAAACTTCTCTTGATGTACTGCTCAAGAGTTTACCAATCTCCTTGCCTTCTTTCACAGGATGTCTTTGGTATATTTGCTTTTTCCATATGGCAATTAACTAAATCTGCCCTCATTTGTGTGTGGGAGCGTGGGGGAGTCGGTGCATGCGTGTGTTTCACAGAATGATGGTCGGAAATGTATGTGAATGTGCACACAAACAGCAAACCCCACTCCCAAACACTCATGTTGAACAAATATCAAACTGAATCAGATAAGGATATGACAAACCAGAAATGTATAATTGTATCAAAAGCAAACAGACTAAAAGTGACTAAATATTTTGGCAGTGAGCCCTACTGAGGAAACAAGATTAAGTCGTTCTGTTACATTATGTGGGAAGGTCTGGATTCTCCCCTGCTCCAAAACTTTTAAGCCCAAAATATGATTCTCTTTGACTGTCTAGAGCTGTTGAAAAATGGGTAAAAGGCAAGTCAGAACAGGATGTCCGTGCCAGCACCAGCTATTAGAATTTGTTGTCTAGAACCCCTGGCTGAATTCTTTTGCGTGTTGAACTTTCTGTAGTTTGTGACTGTTAGTTAATTTTTCCTATTTATTTTAGAAAAGGGCCAGTGGGAAAAGCCTGGGCTCCCCGCCCTAAACAAAAAAAATTGGGTTTTCATCATGTTTTGGCCTTATCTCTGTTGTTCTGTATTCATCGCAGGCATTCAAATCTGTCCTGACTGTTGGTTCTGCTCTTTCACTGCATCCGACTGGAGCTTTGCAAACATGGCTTAGGGCTGATTTCAATGTATATTATCAGCTGCTCTGTATCAAAGTTCATTCAGTTTCCTTAGTTGCTTAGTTCCCCTTAAACTTCTGGCTTTGTAGGTTACTTAGGCAAGAATCTCCTTTTTTTTTAATTTGATTTTTTCCCCCTTTGTGGTTAGTGTAAGATGCCGGGAACAATAAATGCAGACAATCTGAAATCAGAGGTAATCTTTTGGGTCTACTACAGCCGTAGGGTTTTGTGTCCGTCACCTCACTGCTGAGCACGGCTTCAGCATGGACAAAGGTTTGTGCCTGACTGCTGAATGCAAGACAAGTTACTTGATAAATTCATTTAAGTTTTGATATGCACAGTATGGTGTGGCACATAATTATGACCTCTTTTTTAACATCAGTTTCTCTGATTCTTTTTTGGGAGAGCATGCAGTTGAAGTCTATATATCTATTAGTCTTCACCGCCATTTAGATTAAACTAAAAGGCAAGCCTCGGTGCAGTACATACAACCCAGTGTGTGATGTAGTATCATCAACAAAGAGTAAATGACCACTTTGTCATCCGTCTATTACCAGTGACAGTTCACAAGAAAAAATTCCTTCACCTCAAAGGCCAAGTGTGTGACTTCATTCTGTGTGCCTTGGGACAACATTTTTCTCTGGTAACTGGATACACAGACACTATTTCACTCTAAAAAGCTGAATAATTTTGGTAAATGATGCTTATCATTGTTTTACTCCATTGTCTGGTGTGTAGCTTGCTGCCTTGACCCAAGTTTCTAAAATGAGATGAATGGCATGAAACGTGGTGTTATCTCAGTCTTTAGCTGCGAGCGCTGCACCCTGCCAGCTGGAGCCCAGGCTGCTCCGTGTGCGGCAGCGCAGAGCAACAGGTGGGGAAGACCCAGGTTTAGGGTACTCAGAGAGCAAGGAGGGGTGAAGCAGGGAAAAGAAGGAGCTGTCTGGTTTTAGTATTGATCTTGGGATAGAGGCGGTCAGAGAGCATGAAGAGGAAACCTGCTCCTTTGGGAATCTTGTTTCAGTGCAAATGGCTGTTTCAGCGTGGACCTGCCTCAAGACCCGTCTCTGCCCCCTCCTTGGTTTCTGATGAAACTTGCCGCTTGCACAGCTCCTTCTCCCGTGCCCTTGACCTCTGCAAAGAACTTTGCAGAATGAAAAGAAATAGCCATCATGCTGATTCTTGCCAAAGCTGGATGTTTGCTTGTTTGCAGAAGAAAAAAGTGTTGAATAACATGTGCCACCTGGGAAAGAACAGATAGTTTTTTCTCTGTATTTAGGTACGTGCTTGTGAACACAAATAACATATATTATGATAATAATACATCACCCAGCAAACAACATTTCAGTGCTTCGCTGTATCTGCTAGGACGTGAATTAAAGTGAAGCAACAAAGATGGGGCGAGCATCCTGTGGGAGGAAAATACAGTGCTTTCTGCCTTTTCACAGGAGAATTGAGATTTACATTTGAAAACATTCGGTTCATCAGCTTTTGTGTCTTCATTTTGCCATTGAAAAAGTAGGTGAAATGGGATAGGTTGGCTGTGAAAAAGCAGAACTGCAGAAACGGAGCACAGCCAGCGTTTGTTTCTGGTTTGTTAAAACAGGCCGTGCAGATGTCTGCGCAAGAATGCCAAAAGACTAACTCTCGGCAAAGTTTAAAATTTCCAAACTTTCTGACAAACCCTAGCACTGATTTGATACTTCCTTAAGAGGGAAAATTCACTTTAATGAAGCACCGGTGCCATTTCCTGTAGCATTTTCTAACTTTTGTAAAAGCCTTTTCAATCTGAAGGCTTGACCTATCCTGAACCCGCGGAGCTTGCGAGACCTAATGAGAATGGATGCAATGGGATGTTTGAACGTGGGAGTGACCAGACAGGCATGGGTAGGGAGTACGGGGGTGAGATCTAAGCTTCTGAAGGATGCAATTTTTTTTTGTGTTTCTCGGGGATTAGGTCATGAAACCGCCATTAGCGCTAATGGGAATTTGTGTGGCTTAATCTTCATAAACAGCATTAACATGCACTCCGCAATACTTAATGTGTTAACGTATATGAAAACTGGCTTTCAGCTAGCACATTTGAACGAGGCAAGATGGGGTTTTGGAGGTCATTATTACCACACATTAAAGTAAAATTTATGTTGCACAACTCAAAACTCTCAAACAGATGGAGCTGGAATTGCTCCCAGCATCTGGTCAGAAAGCCAGAGCTTCCTCGGGAAGGGGGAGAAGCGGGGTAAGAATTCAAACCAGCCCTCCACTCCTTTTAAGTAAGCCCTAATCATGCGAAGTGAGGAAGCTGTGGTACAAAAAAGCTTTCTTTGCTACCTGGCACATCCGATTTTGCCTTTCCTGGGGGATTTAAAAAGAACGGGGCTGTCTGCAGGCCTCTTGCTGCTGGGGTGAGGGTTTGCAGCAAAGCCGGCGTGCGGTCCGCTCTTGCGGAGAGGGGGAGAGGAACCCTCCAGCCTTGCTGCCTGCTGGCATCTCCCGCCTGCCAGGGCAGCAGTGCCGAAACGTAGGGAAATGCAAGGCCTGAGGTCTTTATTGAATAACAGAAAAGCAGCATCTTGGGCCAAGTTAGAGGTGGAGAGGCGTGGATGAGTGTAGTTTCAGCTGTAAATCTGAAACGGTGTCATTCCTTGCCTGACCCCAAAGGAAGAGGGCTTTGAGGCAAGGTGCTGGCACAGGCCTTCCCCAGGCTTTTCTCCCTGACGTGAAAGACGCGCTGAGTACTGTATGGGATGCGTAAACTGCTGCTAACCCGGGAAGCTGTGAGTTTCTGCCATGAGTTGATACCGAAGGAGTCAGGCTGACTTTTCTGCCCACAAAGACCAGCAAGTCACCTTTCTATGCAAACTCTGCCTTCTGTACCATCTCCCTCGTCATACCTTTGTATAGTTTTCATGTGGTGAACCCTCCATGTGAAAATGAAACCACTGGGAGAATTATGCCCATGGCATTTTTAAACTCAGAGGTGAGATTACTTTAGCCTTTGCTACACGTGATTTAAAACCTTGCTCTTTATGTCTTAATGTACATTTTAACGCCATTGCATTCCCGTGCTTGTAGACAGGATCCTCATGAGGAAGGGCCACAAACATTACCTACTACACCAGGAATTTTCATAGTCTGTAAACCACACCGTAAATTTTAACCTGACCATTTAAATAGGAAAAGGCCCGCTACCCATAATTAGCACTGTATTCGATGCCTTCGCTGCTTGCATATTGTTTAAAGAATTTAAGAGAAATGAATTTCATCTGTGAGGCTTTCTTTGTAAGTAAAGGGTAAACCAAAAGGAATTTCCTGGGATTGTTGCATGTATTAGATCTGAAGAGCATTTAGGGTGGTGGTATGTTTAAAATACTGTGAAAAGTGAACCTTAGGCACAAAAATTGAGGTCATTTGGATTTCTTTGTACTGAGAAATGATTTCATATGGACCGAAGCAAGGAATTTATCTGGATATCTGCCACTGCCTCCTACCTCACTCTTCATAGAAAGCATTTTCTTCCAAACATAGCAGAATGGGAACTTATAGCTTAAAGAAGCTTGTGATTTATATGCCTTTACAATCACGATGCAGACAGGGGAAAAAATGTTTAAAATTCTTAGGTTTTAACCAAGATCCTGTTACGTAATTCAGGGGCTCCTATGTACAGAAAATGTGAAACAGAGTTTTAAAAATAAAAAAAACATCAGTTGCCAAAGACTGTGTTGTAGTTTAGTCAGGAATGGTACTCTATTCACGAGGGTGAAGGCTAGGGAGGAAACTTTGGGATTAACACAGATTTAATTTGTGGGGAAAAAAAAAAATAATTTTGGTAAAGGAAGTCTCACAGGCAAGTAGAAGGGGAGCCTGAACTAAGGCTGTACTGCTCTTTATATCAAGATGCAGGATTTACTGGAATGACAGCAATGATGGCTCCTTTTGTTGAAGTGGCCCGATTCTCTTCCCACTCCTACAATTTTAATGGCATGGGAGGAACTGTGTGTACTAGTAGCCTTGGGCTCTTGTTAATTCTGATCTTTGGTGTACTATAAAATATACTTCCATGGGTTATAATTAGTGGAAGCCCCCCCTAGTAATTAAATGGCATCTGCTTTTCATCAGAATCGTGGCTTAGTTAACCCCAGAACCATCGTTTTCCATAGGCACTCCATAGACTCCTAGGATGCTTGGACGTGACTGCTTAAATTGGTTGCTGTGGCCCATCATTGCCCAAGAAGATTAACGGAAATAAGAGAGTCCTGAGTTGTCCGGTTTGGCAATCAAGATGTGGAAAGTGCCATCTGCATAGCAGCTGCTGTTTCTCTGGCCTCGATTAATTTATCTCATATTGCGTAATAGCCAACATTTTTTTCCTTTGTGCAGTATTTGACCTTCTGGGGCCATCATTTTCCGCTGGCATGTGTGGGTGGTTTTTTTTCCCTTATCTCTTCTCTAACAAGCTCCATTTCAGGCCATGCTTTTATGTCCCTTTGCAACATTCTGCCACCTCGATGTGGTTTTGCACAGTCTGGGTGAGCGTGGGCTCACGGGGAGAGGGGCTCGTGCAGCACCTGCGTGTGCGGGTCCCCGCTGTCCTGCCCCTCTTTTCTCACCTCCCTCCCCAGGAGCTCGTTAGACCTCAACCCTCTGGCGGATGAAGAGAGGGAGGTCTGCCTGAGGCTTCTTTTGAGACACATACTAGGGAGGGAAGTAGAAAGCAGCTGTTGATGAATTTATCTTGGAAGTGCAAGTGGTCAGTCTTGTTGCTTTCAGGCAATTTTGCAAGTTAGTTCATCGAAACTTCTACAGATTTTGTGTGGCCTCTTATCGGCTTTGTTCCCTAATCAAACAAAAAAAACCCCAAACTCATTTGGACAGAATTACAATGCAACATCTGTCTGAAAAGCAAACAGTGTCTGTGAATATTATGGTTATGAAATGGTTGCTCCGAAACAAAAACCAAACACAGAATGAAACAAAAACCCCAGCTTCTAGTTTTGCTCCATAAGTATCGTGTATTTTGGGGAAGAGAAGGGGCTAAATCCAGAGGGAAAGCAATGCAGCTTGAAAGTAACCCACTTCTTCAGTTGAAGAGTTTTTCTCATTACTGTTGCCTAGCTGGAAATAGCTTCGAGGATTACGTTCACATGATCTACACCAGGTTCATTTAAACTACTTTTTCTAACCAGGTATTTGTTTTCCCTGGAAATGAAGTTTAGCTTGCTGCTTTCATGCAGCATGTAGCCATTTTACACAGGGAATATTTGACTGGAATTTAATGAGGAATGCTTTTGGCTTTCTTCCCTTCAGATGTGAATGTGGATCTGTCCCCTCCCCCCTCCATCTTTGGTTTTTTCTCTTGGTGGGGGAGAATTACTTAAGTGACTTAAAGTTTTATTGTACCGTGGAACAGATTCTCCTTCACAGCTCACTCCCAAGACTGCTTGGAAGGCAGAGCGCCATGCGCGAAGCGCTAGAAGCAGAAGACAAATAAAAGCTTAATTTTTTGGATTCTCCTGTATATGTTGAAGAATTGTCACAATTTTTTCCACAATCAAAAACCTCTTCCAGCTCCAGAGTCCTGATCTGTTGCATGATAAAAATGAGTATATAGATAGGGGGATTTTACTTCTGTTTCCTAGGCGTTTTTTTGCATTCATAGGTCATAGGTACTTGTAACTGGCTTTGAGATGTAAAAAAAAATATTTTTTACTTTGGATAAGCAGATATACATCCTGTCATTTTAAATACAGTAGGGAAATTACATTAAAGTAACGTTTCCACGCAGAAAAGAAATAATCCATCAGCTTATTGATGGATTTGTCAAATGTGCTGAATACTTGTAGATGCTGCTGCTGACTTGAGTAGCACTCGAATGCTTTGCAGGTTTGACAATTAATCCCATTTGTACTTTACCTTTAGCGCTGGTTTTAGAGTTTTTTGGCTTATTTGCATAGTTTTAGCAAATAGCCCTGTTTTCCTGTGAGGCACATGTGGAGCCCAAAGAAAGGTGGCCCTGTGTTTCGGAGAGCTCAGATGCAGCTGAAGCTGGTTTGCACAGCTGCTTTGGGGTGCTCCTGCCCTGTGTGCGGCTCCATCCGGGGAGCCTGGGAGAGGTGCGGGAGCTTCCCAGGGCTAGAGAGTCCTGCTGAGGAGGGGGTGGGAAGTACGCAGTGGAGACTTGCTCTGATTTAATGTGAAATGCCCATGCAATGCATCTCATTAGAGCAGGCTGACAGGGAACCTCCTTTTGTTAAGTCCCGGGATAAAGCACAGCACCGGTTTGATTGCTTTGTCTCTCCCCGGAGGTTTTTGGAGGAGGCCATGCCGTTCCAACCACCCAGTGCAAAAGCCTTATGGCTCCCTCCCCTAAGGGAGGGGGAAGAGGAGGTCGGGGTGCTTTCAGCATTAGACAAGCTGTTCCTTTTGCGATGAAAAAACGTGATTTGGAAAGATTATTTTGTGCTGTGTGCTTCTGGACAAATGCAGGACAAGATTTGGGGCAGAGCCCCGCTTACCAACTCCCTCAGTCCCAGCTGATGGCAATCCCTGTTCAGCTGCCTGGCTCCCAGAGGGACGAGCGGCTGGGACGTGGGGAGCCGCTCTGCCCTCTGGCAGCCCCAGGAAGGGAGACCCCACACTCACTGCTTGCCTCTATTGCCAGCTGCTGCCTCACACCAGGTAAAAATGACCGAAAAAATCAGACAAAGCTCCTAGGGTGCCAGCAGCAGAGTAGCAGGAGAAAGAACGCTACGTCCAGGGTGTTCTGTCTCATCCCCCAGCCTGCAGCAAAGCAACGGGGGTGGTGGGATTAAGCCCCCAGTGAAAACCGAAGGTCCTTCCACCCGCAGCCTTCACTTTAATCTCGGTATTTTAAATCCACCTTTTGCTCAGTGGGTTTGAGCCTAGACCTTTTGATAGCAAGGCAAGGGAACAAAAATATCTTTGTGTGCAGGTTGTGTTTGCAAAATCAAACACTTCTCTCCCACTCTCTCTCAAACCAAACAGATCCCTCCCACGAGAAAACTGGCAAATCTCAGAGCTGATTCCAACCCTGTTAAAAGTGTCAGACCAAAATAAAGACTCCCAAAGCGAGTGATAGCGCGAAGAAGGGAGGAAGCAAGAAAACCCCCGGCTTCCATATGAAGCTCTGCTTGGAGGGAAATAGATGTCAGCTTTCACTGGAGACCCAGTTTCTTGCCCCTGCTCTGACCATGAATTTTCTACGCCTTTGATCAAGTAACTTAATTTTTTGCCTGTATTTTTTCTAATTTGCAAAAATATATTTCTTAATATAAACTCCGATGCTTTGGTATTAAACACTGGTTTTAGCACCATGGAAAACTACAAATAAGAAAGAATTAAGTGGGCGATGTTTATGTTGTTGTTCTGTCTGCTATTCTAGGAGAGACAGGTCGAAGAGAAGGGAGATACTACTTCCTATAAACTAAGTCCAGCCAGCCAACTGGTATCCAAGTCTGAGTATTTCTGAATTGGTGTAATCAGTAAATTATCCTGAAACTGTTACTTTCAGGCGTGTAGATCGTCACCTCCTCTTCCCCTTTGATCAACAAGGAAAATGGAGATGATTTCTCAAAGTGAATATAAAATATAATGTAATTGCTACTGTGTTACTTTTTCCCAAGGTTTTGTATTTGGGGGTCAGGGGGAGATGAAATCAAAGGGGAGAGCGAGAAATGAATGATGCCAACAGGAATGAGTCAGAAATTCAGTGTGATTGCAGCGAGTTTGGGCTTTCCACATTAGCAACCAATTCCTCTGTTCTGCTGGGAGACCCAAGTCAGTTTTGGAGCCATCTCACATGCTGGTTAGTCATGTTTTCCAGCAGCGGAGGAAAATTTTCCCTGTATGCTCCTTGTGACTCTTATGTGCAACTGTGTGGAGCAGTTTTCCATCCTGGAAAACTTGAAATTGGCGTGGAGAATGTGTGTGTGTGTGGAGGGAGGAGGGGGGTAAGGTGGCCAGGAGAATTGGCCCCTCTATCATTTTGTAGGCAGCTTTGGCACCTAGGAGGACGATTGCTTCCTTCTGACCAAAGGGCTGACCAAAGGGCTAGAGGGAAACTGCATGTTTACAAAATATCCAAGTGCAAAATAAAATTGGGGATTTGATCTAATGTGGGTGAGAAGGCTTGAATATGTTTCTGATGGGAACAAATTGTTAAACTTAATTATTTGTATTGGGCAGCTGTCAAAAAAGTACCCTAACCCTCAATGAACTTTCAACAAATAAACCAGCTTTCTGAGTATTTCAGTGGATGGGGGGGCGAAATCTGATTTGCAAGATGAAGAGATCTTCACTGCAGTGCTACTGGAACAGCCTTGAGCTTCGTGTAGGTGCTTCTATTTATTTTTTCCTTTATGTATCTTCTGTCGTGTAGCATACTTCTAGACAGCCTCGTTCTCTCTCTGAGCCCTGCACAAAAACATTTAATTGAAAATGAATGTAGAAACATCTGATGTTCAGTGGTGTTCAAATTTTGGATTCAGCTCGTCTGCTGAGCTCTGCGTTACGCCAGTGGAAAAATGCTGGCTGTGTTTCATCACATCTGACTGTTGACTAAGTTAGATGCATTTTAGCCGTTGCCAGATGTACAAGATACAGTAAAATGAGCATTTCCTGTAGCAAATTAAGACTTGTTGGCTCTGTGACGATATTGGCTAAAACTGCTTGTTTGCACTGGGGATTTGGCCAGATTGTGCCGGTCAATACAGACAATAAACTGAGTTAGCAGAGGAGATCTCCTGATCCAGCCTGAATTCATCTTATTCTTCTAATTAGTTAAGTTTGGGAATTGCAGGCTTCTATTGTCACTGCTGTCTGCGATATCGGTTCTAGATACTCCCACCGATAAGCAAAGCCAAATGCCTTGCAGCGTTTCTTAGCCAGACTGAACTGGTGAAGATAAGCCTGTCTGGAAGTGGGGGAATGACTGAACGAGCCTGTTTCCTGGGCCAAATCCTGAGCTGTCATGAACTGAGACACTGTGGAGTCAGGAAAACATCCTGTGACTTTGGCAAAAGGTCTGGCTCATCACCTGAAGGTTGCTGGTTTGCAGATAAACTGCCCACGGGTACTGGCAGGCAGAAGATCCGTGACTGACTGCCTCCTGCCTCTAAGCTGCTGAAGGCTGGGGTGCCTACTGGGCTGGATTTTAGGGTCATATATAATTCTTTACAGTGCTCTTTGATTCCCAGGAATGGGAACTATCTGGACCATGGCATGTTGTCCTGCAGCCGTTGGGCATTAGCAAATCTGGGGTCGTGCAGGGAGTTGGCATTCGCCCTTCTGCGTCCCTGCAAGTGCTTACCAAGGAGTTGCTGCCTGTCCTAAGCCACAGATGAGTGGCTGTGGTAGATACAAGAAGTAAAATGGGAAAATTGCCGTGTTAACATGAGGTCACTGACGGGAAGAGTAAGCAAGGATCACAGGGAGAGCAGAGGAGATGGGTTAGGGCAATTCTGTCTCTTGTCCTGCAGCTCACTTGGAATTTACTGCTTAAAAAGCTTTCAAGTGCTGTTAGGGCAGGCAAACTTAAAAAAAAAAAAACACATAAAAAAACCCCTGCTTCTTGTGTACGAGCCCTGGTTATGGTTGAGTATCTGTATCAGAGAGGCCTTAGAAACCTGAGAAGAGCATGACACTGTAAATACCTGACATTTGCTGAGCTTTAAAGGGAAGGTTATCTGCCTCTGGAAAAAAAAAAACCAAACTACTCACAGAGCTACCCAGCTATGAGAGCTGGAGCAAAGGGAATTTTTTTTGAGCTGGTGCAACATTTAGGATATTT
Organism: Chroicocephalus ridibundus; assembly: GCF_963924245.1. Lineage (NCBI taxonomy): Eukaryota > Metazoa > Chordata > Aves > Charadriiformes > Laridae > Chroicocephalus > Chroicocephalus ridibundus. The sequence continues at coordinate 154,109,748 of NC_086285.1, read as the reverse complement.
AAAAATGTTGCCAACATGGAAATGGTTTTAAAAAATCCCACCCATTCTGTTGGATGCAATAAGTCGGTCTGAGAATGTCGGTCAATGGTGTCTGAGAATGAATAAGGCCACAAATACTGTACTCCTGGACTGGCCTGATGGAGAGGATGGGTCACAGCAAGACTGGGCTAATCTCTCCTGAGTTTGAATACGCAAGAGAGAAATATCGATGTTAATATTCAAGAATCTACTACAGTTAGTGCAGAAACACAGTGGTCTTTGAGGGAACAATTTAAGGCATGACATCTGTTCTGTGGTAGAAGAGCCCGAGAGCTGGGCTGGACCAGTGAGAACCTGGGCACTGGGAGACCTGTTCAGGGATAAAAGACTTTGCCACTAAGATGGCAAGTGCACGTATGTTTATGTAAGAGAAAAGCAAGGATCCGACAAGCTGTGGTTCCCCCCGAGCCAACGTGCAGCAGTTGCTGAAAGATGAAGCTGCTGTAGATGTGAAGTTTTGAGCTTCACAGCATGACAGGAGAGACGCTGAATCCCCCTTTCCCTCTCTGCCGGCACCGATGCTGTCATGTAACGAGGGATTTCCAGAAAGTTGAAATTCAGAGATTGGAGTTCTACAGCTGTCTCTCCTCATGTCATCTTTGGTCTTACTGCTGTTGAAGGTAGACTACCCCGCGCTAGAGCCACCTTAGCTGCTTCGTGGAAGGAAGTTATCTGCCTCGCACTGATTATCTTGTCATAAGACAAAGGGGCTACAAAGTAGGTGCATGTGAAGTGTCAACAGCGGCTCTGCAGGGAGCTGAGAGCTTGGAAAGCCTGGGGAGAAAATGCTGCACTAATAATGTATGAGGCATATAAGCTATGCTTTGTTTAAAGACGCTGCATGGATCCCTGAGGAGTGGAGTAAACGGGGCAAAAGGAAGGTTTGGGCCAAGTTGTAGTATTGCTTTATCTGTCTCCTTCAAAAATGCTAACTGGTCTAAAGAAGGTAGTCCCTTTGTGACTACCTTAAAAAAAAATAAATAAAAGATTCTACAGTTATCTACTATTACCAGATCTCTTGGCTATTCAAAGCAAAGCTTAAGATTCACAATAGTAAATCAACTCTGTTATTTGAAAAAAAAGTTAAAAACCAGTTGTATTGTGTAGGGCTGGTGGAGGGAGGATATCTCTCTATCACATTCGGTGACCTGTATTAACACAATGTGAAAGACACTCAGAATTCATCCAACTGGGGACTTCATCGATATCTCACCCAAAAGCCCCAAATCCTTAGGGCCAGTCTAGATCCCGTTTACCCTTGTAAATAATCCCATGCAAATCAATTTACTTTCATGAGTAGACTAAACAGGATTTGTCTGTAATTAGCATGAAGTGGAACAGATTGCAGGCATGCTTATCTTCTAATATGGAGGTGCAGCCAGCAGAGGTTGGACAGTGTGCCACGTCATCTGCAGAGCAGGGCGGCAGGACTGGTGGCTACCAGAAAGCTTTGGCTGAACGGAGGACCTTGGCCCCTTCATTCTCTAGTAAATGCTGTGAAAACAAGCAAACCTCAAAGTAAGTTTGCCAGATCAAAACAGTGCAAGATAAAACCTTATGTGGGATTAAAGTCCTTCCGTTTTATTTTTTCTCGGCACGGCGCTGAATTCAGAGATTAATGCCGTCTTGGTTGTTCTTAGTTGTGTTTCATTTTTTCAGATTAAAGCCAGTGGTACTTCTGACTAAAATTGTAAAGCACATTTCATCTTTAATTTATTAGTTCTAATACATTATTATTTAATATTTGATCTCCCAATTGGCTTTAAGTAGCTTCTTTCTAATACTTGAATCCCCCAAGTGGTAACAGTTTACTTACTGGATTATTCTTCATTTGTGTTTCGTATGCTGTCAAGATGAGGAAAACTTTATTTCATCATTTGTGACAACAGGCCCTCTTTCAAAGTTTTCTTTAGATGGGGCTATTCTCCCACCTGTTGGGTAAGTGTTAAGCAGTGATGGTCCCACATACGTATCATTACACCGAGTGGATCATTTTTAACATGCCGGTGTACGTCAGCTCCGGATGATGCCCCCAGATGCATTTGGATGGGCCTCTGTGCCTGTGGTGAAACTCATTTTATGTCCAGAGGATCTGAGAAGACGTGGGCACCTTGCAGCTGCAGCTCATGTGGAATGCAGTCTTCATCCTCAGGTTGGCTTCCTATGTTGCGTGTTGCATATGAAGTATATTTGCTTACACTCCCTCAAAACGAATGTCTCATTTTCCTTTGTAGGTTAGAATGGTTCTCCTGGTTCACTAAGCATCTCTCAGTTTCATGCTTGCTTTGGCAGAGGTGATAGCTCCCATGTACAGGGAGGAATTTCCCTTGCATCTGATACAGGTTGGAGGTGTGTTGTGGCCCTCTGCACTGAAGGTGTATAAATGCTTTCTTAATCTTTATTTTTTTATATTTATAATGCTTTAATCAAGCCTCTTACGTGATGGATTCCAGCACCTACTCTGATAAGGCCAATGTTTGCAAAAAGTAAATCCTGTGTCTCTGAAGATACCGGCTTCTTGTCCACATCACTCGAACCTGCCTAAGCCAAGTTAGGATAAAAAATAGGAGTGAGGTCAGTAGAACAGCATTAAATTTACTCATGCAAAACTAATAGGCAAAGTTGGCCTTTACAAAGGTTAGTTTTTGCTAGCAAATGCACAGGGAGTAGATGGATAATGATAGCATTTTTATGGCGCTTTTCACTACCAATGTTTGGTGAAAACTATAGTTCTCGTATTTAACTTGGGACGTAGAAAGCCTTGGACTTACTCTAAATGAAATTAGAAGCAAAATAAAATTGAATTTAGCAGGAGTTAAATTTGTTCAGGGATGACTAAACCCATTTTTTCCATTTCTGATTTGAGAGCTGCTAGCTCTAAAGCTGGGGGTTTAAACAAACAAACAAAAATGAAATGGCAATATTATGAGATTTATTTGCACAGTATATGCAGTGAGCTGTTAACTGAGTTGGTTGAAGAAAATAAAATTGGATATGTTTGATATATTGATATAAATAAATAAAACCGAATCGGTTTGATAAGCTGAGCACTGGTATTTACTGCGTTGCGTGTAAATAGGGGTCTGACAGTCTATAACCTGCGCAGGGTTCCCTGTGGGGCAGGAGTCCACCTCGTGCTAACCGATGAAATAAGCTCTTGATAACCTCTGATACAGAGAGAAAAAAAGTCTAATTGATTTGATGTGATAGCAAGCATTTTGGGGAAGATCTGTCACTGAGGCAGGAAATGACCCAGCACTTAATATCCGTGTTTGACCTTGGGATTGGTTGTTGGTTTTTCAGTTCTAGTAATCATGAGCACTTAATATTCACAGCTAAACCTGCAAACAAGAGAAAGGAAATTGCAGGCAGGTTTCAAATTCACGTGCAGAAATGAGCAAAACAGAAATTTTTCGTGCTTTGTACTGGATAACATAAATATTTTATTTAGCTTTAAGGAATAACCTTTGAAGTGAAAAGTGACAGCTAGATGAAAAATTGCCTGGAGGGTGGAACTGAAAAGCTTCTACCTACAGTAGATTTTTAGGGATTTTTAAATTTTTTTTTTAAAGGTGGGTCACTTCATATTTTCCACGCGCAAACCCTCCCAGTTGTATCTGCAGGCTCCCAAATACCCGTGTTTCGGTATGGACACCATGTTGTGAGTATGGCCTGCCAACAGCGTGGCCGTCCAGCAGTTGGGAGCTGCCCCGGCCCGGCTCTGCCCTTCCCTCCCAAAACCCCAAAGTGCCCAGCTGAAGCCTTTCGGGCAACTGCCTCTCCTGCTTGGATTATTCCCTGGGCCTAACAAAGACCATTTGAAGTGTCTGGTGTGATAATGGAGCCATCTGAAATGAATGCAGGAGCATGGCCTCCAGGCGAGGGAAGGCATGGCCTCCAGGCGAGGGAAGGCTGGATGCCCCCCTCCCGTCCCTGGAAATGGGGGAGCCTGACCTGAGGGGTGTCTTTTGCTTGGCTCTTGTTTTTTTACAGCTTCTTGTTGATAGTTGACAGCACCGATCTGTCACAGAGAGCTGTTGGCGGGGCAGGTGCCGGCCCCGCCAAGGGTGAGCTGGCTGCTGCCTGCGGACCCCGGCCAGAGCTGGCAAGGAGCCAGCATGGTGGAGCAGCAGCTACGAGGCCAGTCGGTGTGTGACTGTGCATCTAACGAATCATAGAATCATAGAATTGTCTAGGTTGGAAGGGACCTTTAAGATCATTGAGTCCAACCATCAACCTAACACTGATGAAACCATCACTAAACCATGTCCCTCAGCACCACAACACTACATCATGTCCTTCAGCACTACATCTGCCTCCAGGGATGGCAACTCCAACGCTCCCCTGGGCAGCCTGTTCCAATGTTTGATAACTCCTTCAGTGTAGAAATTTTTCCTAATATCCAATCTAAACCTCCCCTGGTGCAACTTGAGGCCATTTCCTCTTGTCCTATCAGTTATTACTTGGGAGAAGCGACCGACACCCACCTCGCTACACCCTCCTTTCAGGTAGTTGTAGAGAGCCATAAGGTCTCCCCTCAGACTCCTTTTCTCCAGGCTGAACAACCCCGTCTCCCTCAGTCGCTCCTCATAAGACCTGTTCTCCAGACTCCTCAACAGGTCCGTTGCCCTTCTCTGGACTCACTCCAGAAAGAAAGGGGAAGGGAAGGAAGCCAGTGCTTCTCTCCCAGCCATCAGGTGGGTAAGACTGGACAATCCAGAGGATTGCTTTTAAAACATGTGTGGCTTTTGCTGGAGGTCCCCGGCTGGTGTTTGGAGCGTTTTTCAGGCAGATGAACCCTTGTGATGAGCGTTGCCATCTGGGAGGCACTGGGGTGCTGCCTGCACCCACGGGGACAGTCTGCCCATGTCCCTGCTCGCATCCCTGCCCACATCAGCAAAATGTCAACATCAGCAAAATGAGCAGCCGTGCTGGGCACCTCCCTTGTCTTAGGTATTAGCAGTCCATGCTTCATTCCAATTATTAATCTGTCTTCACTGCCATACAGACCTCAGGGCTGTTGCGCTCATGAGCGGCTGACTGACAGGTCTGCTGTAACATTTGATCCATGGATCAAGGAATCCTGCTTGTTTTGGCATATCTGTCAGGTCTAGATTAATTTTATAATTGTTACTGCAGGGTTCAAAATTTCTTCTTCTTTTAATTGTATTGAGACAGTTGTAAACTTCATCAAGACAGCTGTAAAAGTGTAGCTAAGGCTAGCGTTGCTCTGGCTCAGCAAAGGAATGGATTTGTTTACTGATGTATGTTTCTGTTCACAGTGCTTGCAAATTTGTCGTGTTTTGCCCAAATCCAAAACTGAAGAGCAAATGAGAAAATTTACACTTCCACTGCTTCCTCTTGCTGTGTCTATTGTGGCATACAGATATGACCGCCACAGTTTGCTCTTGCAGCTGGTGACCACAAGTCAGTCTGCGTGAGAGCGGAGGCAAGAGGTCGGAGGGGAATGAGGCTCGGGGAGCCATTGCCCTGGGTCCGTAAGCGTCCGTCGGCAGGGGACCACGTATTGCTGCACAAGCAGGGCTCAGCTCAGCGTGTGGTGATTCCATCCGTAACGAATTTTCCCATCCAGGTTTACAAACCCTTGGAACGGGACTTAAAAATGGAATTTCTAAACAGCCCCAGCGCTGTATGAACGGCGGCTCTGTTATAATAAGAAACTAGCAGACAACTGCTCCTTCTGCTGTTGTGTGCCTCTCTGCATGGGGCTGCCCTCGCAGCAGGACCATGTGTCTGTGCAGGCTATAATGAGTCGGAGCTCTGGCTGGTTTTGTTTATGAGTGAAGGGCAGGGCTTGGAAAAAAAAAAAAAGTGTACTTGCTAGCAGTGAGTAAAGCTACGTTGTTTGACCAGAGAGGGAGATTAAGGCATAAATTCACCCTGCTTTTTTTTGTTTTAAGTTTTAATTAAAAAGAGGAAGGTCTGGCCTTTCTGTGCCAAGACAGCCTTTCAAATTAATTTAAAAGGCATTAGTGAGTTCTGCTGAGGTCTACAAGTAGGTGACTCTTCTGTCACCACTGCTACTCATTCCTTTCCCAAGAAGCAAGAAAGCTAAACTGATCAAACTCTGCCGTCTGATATAGCTTTGAAACCTAGAATTGAACGGGAATTAAATTTCTTGGGCAAGCCCAAAAAAAAAAAAAAGGAGTCTTGTTAAAACACCAAGATAAACAGCAATTTGGAATGTTGATAGGAGCTGTGTGAAGGGTCAGAGGGATAGGAGAGTTGCAGCTCAAGCTGGGTTTCCACAGTGGTCACCCAGAAGTTACTCTAACGAAGTGGAAGACCAGCGATGAAATTCTGACCTTGATCTCCGTCTCATGTTTAAGTGAATCTAGCTGAAGTGAATAAAGCGATTTCCATGCCATGGGAGTAGCTCCCAGATCTCTCTTTCTTCCCAGCAGCTGGATAAAGAGTCGTTTTACAAAGACCTTTTCCCTAATAAATAGCAAAGCAATCTCATAAAGAAAGTAATGTGCTTTTTAGGCTCAGTAACCATATTGAATTAAATGTTATGCACACTGTAATTACATTTGCCTGTCAGTTGTATTAATGTGAATTTCCTTGATTAATTTTTCAAGTTAGTTGGTATTAAGTAGGTAGGAAGTTTAAGATCCCCCTAGACCTCCTGTGTCAGCCCGGCTCAGGAGAGGGAGGTTGAAACTCAGCACAATCAGTGTTATTTCATTAACTAGACCACTTTAATAAGCACCTTGGATCTTGGTCTTCCCACTCATTTGCAGTCGCCCCATACTATGCGCTGTGGTCTGAATCCCTGAGCTGCGAGGAGCGGTCCCATCGGGCGTGGGGCGCAGCGCTCAGAAGCGGCGTGAATGCCCAAATCCACGGGTGTTGTAGAGTTGTTACGCCCTGATACTGGCGGGACGGTGAGTCTGCGGGGTGCAGCCTTGGCCACGCTGTCTGTGCCATGTTCACAGCAGCACAGTGAGCGCCCGAGTTCAGTCATCTCCCTGAAATTGTGTGGAGTATGCGGTTCCCAAGGATTCGGAGCAGCAGTTTGAGAGCAGGGGTAACAGAAGAGTTACTGAGGCGAGGTAACACCCTGTTCACTTCCCAGTTTAAAGCTGATCTCTACCAGTTATCATCCTAAACATCAGCTCACTGCCTTTACCATAAGCTTTCAATTCATTGTGCTGTGCAGGCTCAGTTTACCTTTTGAGGAATTGAATTCTGGTCTCTGCCACATGGAGAGTATTCGTTCCTCACACAGCTACCTGGATAGCTGGTTACTGCACCCAGAGATCTCAAAACGTGCAGCACAGACTGTCTTCAAACCAGTGGATGCTGATAAGTCTGACCTTCTCTGAATTAATAAAATACTTGAAGCTATTTTAGAGAGGAAGCTGGAGTCATTTGCGCAGCGGGGGTCTGTGCATTACAGCTGTGCTTCTTTTTGCTTGGTGTCTGCAAACTTTATATTAAGTCTGTGTTCCCGATTCATCTCTCAAACATCTGTGTTAACTCATGGGGCTCGGGGAGTCCTGGTGTAAGTGTGAAGTAGGAATGAACTGGAACAAGCTCACTTAAATAGGGACCCTTCTTCTTGTGTAAATCAGTCTGGATTATGGTGATCCAAATAAACAATCATTTGGATGCATACATCCTGCAGCACTCCATTTTTATTACACAGCTCTTGGGAGATGAAAAAAGTCTGTTTAGTATCTACTCGGAGGGAAAAAATGGGAGCAGGGCTGTGGAAAAAATTTTTGAGACTGGGAGTCTGTTTCATGTTACAGTGGCTTGCCAAATTTGATACAAAATTTCTTAAATGTTGGTGCCCCTACACAACTGATTAGCAGTTAACAACTGTAAAGCCATGGGATGCACTGTGTTTTTATTTCCAATGCACTTTTCCTCTTTAATCCTGTTCTTAAAGAACAGTATTTTAAAGCAGTTTGGAAAAACACATAAAGCCAAATACATAGGATCAAATAAAAACAGATTTGGGAACAATTTGAAGCACTGTATAGGAAGGTCCAACATATACAAGCTTATTGCCTTAGGAAGGCTTTTTTAACTCTCACCTTCTTGTTCCCCTTCTGGTTTTAGTAGGCTATGGAGCGTATACTATAGCAAACCATATGCTACAAGCAAAGTTCAAAGTAGCCTGTCGGGCTGCAAGGCAGTATGGAGAGGAACGGATTCTTTGTGCTTTGCTTTCTTCTTGTACTTCCGAGTAGTTGGCACATTTGCCAATTTTTAGTTTATTCTTAGTCAAATCCCAAAAAAAGAACCCCCCAACAGTAACAGTAGTTGGAAGATAAAAAATCACTACCAGTCAGGCTCTTGTCTTCCCTCAGCTTTTAGAGCAAGTGAGAAGAATACACTGCTTCAGCTGCATTTCAGTTTCAGCCCCCTCCTAGCCGGACCGAGCCCTTGCCGTGCCGTACACTGGCTGTTCGTTTTGTCGTGAGCAAGTGCTTCTTTTTCCCTCTGACCAGTGGCTCATCAAGTAAGAGAAAGTGAGATTCTGGCCTGATTAAATAATACTGTGAAAGTTGCTGATGAGTTCAGTGGAGCCATGTTTGTACCTGGAGTTAAAGGTTACAGAGAATGAACACGGGTAGGGAAACCTGAATCATTGCACTTGGTTGTTGTAAGCTCCAGAGTATGAGAAATAAGTATTAACTGACCCCAAATTTCTTCCCTGGTCTGTTGGTGACCTGTAGCAAATGAGGCAGTACGCTTTGTCTTTCTACAGAAGTCTTTTCTTCTGTAAAACGGCAGTGTTTGTGGATGTTGCATGAGTCCTGTGAGGACAAATTAATTTGTTATTGCCTGAACGTTGACCAAACTTGTATTTTCTTGGTTCAGTCATGTTGGTGCCTAACAACGTGAGCAAAAGTTTGAGCAACCACAGTGTTGAATGTGATGCTAAGGAAGAGCGTGAGCTAAGCCAGCAGATACATAGAAGGCCTGGATAGTCAGGGGAGCAGTTACATATTTAAAATTAGAGCATTCACATTTCTAAATAGCCTGCATTTCTTCTGTTCTGTGGATCGGCTTCTGTCTTCATAGGGCAGGAAAGAAATTGGCACTGCTCCACTTTGAAGGGGAAGAAACCGTTTTGTGGGGAAATCCACTTGCCCTAAGGCTCTAATGCCTTGAACATATTTTGAAATACTTGTGATTTAGATCACAATGAATAATGCTGATGTTTCAAGTTAAAACTTCTTTTAATGCTTTAAGGCGGTAGGGATATTGGTATGTGTTGCAGGTAGTGGTAAGTCATGTTTGGCAGCCTTCACAGATATTTTTGGTGTGCCCAGAGTGCCTAAATGCTCCTTGTGAAGAGTAGAGAACAGGCTGGGATTGCTGCAAGCAGCTGAAACCTCTGGCACTGTCTCAGCAGTCACCCGGGAGCGGGGCAGGGGCTGAAGCAGCGTGCTCTGAAAGACCCCTGCGTTTTCTGTCTGGATGGCACTTGATAACCTTCTCCAGATCCGACCCAGACCATACCTCATCTGTTCTCTTCATGTAAATAAAGGCTGTTAAAACAGGCCCACTGTAGGAAAACCTGAGTTATTCAGGCAGCAATGTGCCTTAGGAAAAGAGCTGCAGCATTTTCTTGGGGAAAGTCTGATTCATCACTTGTCTGCATGCCTGGACAAGAAAAGGGTCATATTTCTCCTAGACACCAAAGCGGGGGGGGAGGGCGTTTCTGACTTGATTTATCAACTAGTAGAGATGAATTAGAACCCTCGGGGGAGGGAAAACTTCACAGAAACCGAAATATTTTTACATTGCAGATGATTGTGGCCTCCAGACTTTTTCTTGTATGGCATTTATGCAAGCACACATTCCAAAACAAAATTAAACAAACAGTCCCTTGAAGACTCCTAATTAGCCGCTTTGCTCAATACTCAATTAGAATAACCATGTAGGTAAAATATGACTGCAGTGCAGAGAATTTCATTTGAAGTTGCAGTCCGTAAGTAATGTTTAGGAACAAGTAATAGAGTTCATCAATGAATGCATTTTGCTCGGAGCAAATTCAGCACTGCAAATGATTGGTAGGAGGGGAGGGCAAGATGCTATAAACCTGATGAAGTCTTGTAATTTAAAGCAGAGGCCTAGAGTTCAGAAGATTTGGAAATATCGTGCCTCTGCCAGAAACCTTGATGTGACCTCAGGCAAGTCACTTCACCTTTCTGTGCCTTATCTGAATAAATATCTCTGTTTCCTATCTGTAAAATGAAGATAATGCCTCATACGTGTTCTGAAACTTGAGCGTTAATAAAGTACACAGAAATCATCAGATAGGAAGTCCTCCAGAAGAACAAATGCTGAGTTGTATATGTTTGTACAGCACTCAATATCTAAGTTTTTTTTTTCTTTGGCCACTTGCAAATACGTACTCTGTTGAGACTTACCTGGCTTATCCTTCTTGTGAGGAGGATAGACCCGAACAAGACATTTGGATTCAAACCCTCTGAATACCTGAGGGACAAAGGGCAGCTGGTTTCTCTAGCCAAACTTAGATCTACAGTGGAATTTTGGAGGTAGCTGTCAGCTGCACAGTGAGTAAAACCTCGCTTTGGAGCGTGACACCAGAACCCTGGTAGGATGTGAGATTTTGTGGTTAGACCGTGTTTCTATCAAAGCATGATAACTATCAAAGCATGATAACGAGCATTAAACAAATTCCACTACTTAGAAATTACCATCGCTGCATGTCTCTCTTAGTTTCATTTCCTCAAAAGGGTACAACTCTCACGACTAGTAAACTATATACTTTCTATCGATACCATCTGTACTGTGCTAATACTAGTGGTTTTAGCTGACTATTCTGGTTTTCGTAGTAAAGAGATAATTACCTAGAAGTGCTAACACCGTACTTTTGTCTTCTCCCCACCCCACAGCTCCAGACCCTCTTATGGTCACATTAAAGTGTCTGCTATATACTTGGTCACACTTTGCTAATTGTTAGGAAAATTTAAGACCTTCCTTGAGGGATGCCTCCTCAGAAAGACATTTCGTCAAGAGATAATCATGCTTCTGAAATGTTATGTCCCAGAAGAGGTAAAATGCAGAACATTCAATAAAAGATTAGAGAGGAAAGCCCGAACTCTTATGGCAAAAAGGTAGGGAAACTTTGATGCGCTTTTAATCATAGGTGTTAAAGTCATGGCTTAGCTTTGGTATTAAAGTATTAATACCGTAGTATTAAAAGAGCTATCATTTAAAGAAGTGCTTTGCCTAAACCAAAAATGTGATGTACTGATTTATTAAAAAAACAGAGGTTTGAAAAAACTTTTTTTAAAAAGCCTGGGGAAATTTTAAATCTAGCTCAGGTGCCCACTTCAGTTAGTTAGGGGCGACATCTTTTAGCTATATTCCTAGGCAGTTGTAATTCAAAGGACGCTTTGAAGACTAAGACCTTCTTGAAAATAACTTGCAGCCCAGCTCGTGACTTGGACCGCGCATTTCTGCGTGTGAACTGACCAGCCGAGACCAAAGGCTGCAGAAGTAGCTGCGGGACTGAAGCTGCAGCGACTGGCAAAGCGGCTTTGCACAGGAGGATGTCCGCAGCAGCGCAGGCTGGGTGAAGGAACGCTTTCAGATTTTTGTGTTGTTCACAGCGTAAAAACATTTGATGGTTCCTAAAACCCTTTTGCTTAAATTCAAAAGCAGTGTTAGGATTCTTGAAGACTACTTGGTGAAGTTTTAACAGATTTCACTTTTTCAAAGTTATATGTGCAGGATTTGGGAAACTGAGTCGCTTTATAGTTTCCTGGGATTGAGACAACCAAAAATTAAAAAAAAAGCAGTCATGAAGTATGTGAAAATGTAGCCCTTTAGCCATTCTTTATGGTAGACAGGAAAGTAGAGGTCACAATTGGTAACAGTTTGAAGTAAAACTATTTAAATATTTTGTACTTTTCTTACCTCTATTTGTAAAATTCAAATCAGGTATTCTACCTGCAGGGACCTTCAAACAGGTCATTAAAAACAACCCAGCAGTTATGAATCAATTTATTCTAAATTTTAATTTAAAATTGCACTTGCATAATTTTCCAAAAGGGTTGGAGCCTTTGTAAAACTTGCTTCAATCATTTTTATTTTTATTTCTCAAAAGAAGTCAGGTGATATATCTTTACTTACCTTCCTGATTAAATCTCTCCATACTGGAGAGAATTATCATTTCTTTCCCAACCTTCCCTTGTCTTTTGAAAATACCAACAGGTAATTTTACCAACTTAGATAAGGAATTCCATTATAACTGGGAAGCCAATTATTTGTCAAGACGTTGTTGCAATATTATTAGAAAACTGGATACTTAAGCAGCAGGTAATTTTTTTTTGTATTTCCTGCGTAACTATCATGCACTCTGTTTTGATTAGATCCTAATGATACCAAGAACGTTTTCAACAAATACTCAGCCCGTGCAAATGAAAAACATTTTGCTTCTTCAGTTGCACTTGTGCGGCAGTGGTAATTAATACATCTTGGGATATTCAGACTATATCTGATTAAATCACAGTGCACCAAGGAGGGCTTTATAAATAATCTTTCCATGAACCCCGCTGAGAGATCTGGGAGAAAAAAGGAGATGTGTTAAACAGCATCATTGTGCCTAAAGGTGTCTACCAACAGTGGAGTTGCACCTATAGATTCCCTTCCCCATAACCCAGCTCCTGCCCTGGACCACCCACGGTGAATGAGACCAACTTGATTTTTCATCATTTTTATGATGATAGCAGGCTTTGCAGGCGGGAGGCCCAGCAGAACGGCTGATTCCTATCAAACAGTAACTGCGTTAGTTGCTTCATCCTGCAGAGATGTACCTTGTCCTAGTAGAGGACCACCTCTCCAAAAGAGCAGTCCCAATGCCAAAGCACGTGAAATCTAAGCCATCTCTCTCCAGTATGACACATCCTCACCAGCTGGTACTAGTCCTGGATTCTGGTACAAGTTTGTTTTGTAACAGTCAACGTAAAGGATATGCCAAGGAGTAGGATCTGCTTGGAATAAGCTACCACGATGAGTTGTCCTGTGCGGACCATCGCCAAGCTTATACGCTAGTAGCCTCCAGGATTCAAGAACCTTAAATGCACTAGTTAATTAATAGTATTGCCAATCCCTTACCTCAGTGATGTAATATTTGCAAGCCAGAAAGAGAATTTTGTTTTGGGTTTTGAATTAAACATGTTTTAACTTCACCAGCGCCCTTTCTGAAGGCTGAGATTAAGGCCCCCATCAAGGAGGGGATACATTTCTCAAGGAGCACTGCCAACCTAAGAACAGCAGAAAAAAAAAAAAAAGAGTCCTTGTGTTATTTTGCGTGAGATCTGTTTTTCTCTGTTCCTTTTACAGGAATTTGTTGTAACTTCATTAATTTAGAGGAAAGAGATCATTGTTTTTCAAATGATTTATTTCACGGTTGTTCACCAACTTCACTCTTTCCCCTGTGTCGTCAGCTTCCCCTTGTTGTTTGCATGGCTCTTTCCTATAGCTACAGGAAGCAGGTTCGTAAAAATAGGAAAATGTGATGTTGAAACAGCAAAAAAATAGGCAGGATAGCCAGTGGGCAGGGGACACTAGTCAGATTTTAAGGTTTCGCCTGTCTCTGTGTAAAAGCCGTCCTCTGTTGCTCTCCGTACTGGTTCTTGACTGGATGGTAAGCAGGCACTAGCCATGAATGCTGTGTCATTTGCAAAACCTCATTTTCTCTGTGTGTGTGTTTGGGCATGTCAGCCGGCCTTTGAAGATTTATTAATAACAGATTATACTCTTTTTAAGAGGTGTTTTCAATTCCTGGCTTAGATGAGGGAGTGGCCCATTACCTCCGCAGCCACCCATATCTAACTGTCTAAACCAAATCACTCCAAACTCCTTTTATAATATAAACACCAAAAACTGGCACAGAATCCCTCCTCAGTGAAAGGTTGTGCAGAAGAGCATCCATCATGCTCCTTGGGACGGTTCGGTGGTCTCCGTGTCAGGTTGCACACCAGCCGATGCTCGCAGCCGGGGAGGACCCTCAAACCTGCCTGTTGGGTGCTTGCTGCAGAGCTGAACCTCAGCCACGAGAAAAAGCTTTCGGGTTGGAGATCATGGGAGGCCATGCCCTCATGTTTTGGTGTTGCTAGACTTTTCTACCTGCCCGTCTGGAGCACCAGAATGAACGCCTTGTGTTTGTGCATTTTTTTTCCCCCTTTGAAAACTGGAAGGCATTTTATTTTGTAAGGGCAAAGCGTTGCAGTGAGTCAACATGAGTTGCACCAGAAGGTCTCCCAGTTGACAGGGAACTGAAGAGACTTGATTCAATTTCGTAGATTTAGTTTAGATGTAGTTTCCTAATTTACTATTCAAGTTGACCGTGGAGGATCCGTGTTCCTGAATGCTCATCCTTCATGAAAAGCAGAGGGAAAAGGAGAAACCGAATAAGAACGAGAGGTGCTGAAACACTACAGAAGTGCTGGGGAACCAGCCTCCATTTTGCTCTTCTCAGGCTGTACCTTCTCAGTGCTGGTGCCTGTGTTAATGTTTGCCACAGAGCATACAAATCTTGGATCTCGCTGAGATTTTCTGTGGGAAAATACTTGGGACCTCAGACATTGACAATTTTTTTAATTATAGCCTGTGGCAATCCCAGCTTTACGGAAGGAATTTCACGGGGAGGTTTGGCTGGAACTGGCGTTTCTGTCCGTCAGTGTACTTCATTTACATTTTTTAAAATATTTTGATTGTGGTTAAATAACTGGTAATCATGTGCAGGTGGTAGATTTTGAGTATGATCTTCATTACTTCTGGCAGGGAACGAGAAAGCTATCTTTATGAATAAATACTTCTTTCCTGAACTTAAATACTGAGATTCCATCTTTGTGGGAAAAAAGCGTCTCTTTTTTCAGCCCGTGGTTCAGATCTATGACTTGCCCTTTTTGGGACACACATACTAAATACACCTTTAATCTCACAATATGCCCAGGTGTTCATTTTCTTCTTTTTCTTTCAGCTCTGGAGCTGTAAGTAATTCTGGACTCATTCCATCCACCTGGTTGAGTGCTTTTTTCTATTCTTGATTTCTATTTTTCTCCTTCTCTTTCCCCGTCTCTCTCGTGTTTCATTTCCTAAGCTTTTCTGCCAGAACAGCTTTTTATTTCAATCACCTCTGGGAATGGAGTGGACATAATGAATTGGGTATTTTATATGGGCTCCATGGGGGAATCAGGTGTGGCAGAAGTGATATTAGGCACGGCTGAAGCAGGGCTCGGAGCCCGTGCCGGTGGGCGCAGGGCAGCGCGGTGCAGCCAAGGGATGCAAACCTGTGACTTCTTTGCAATTGCTTCTGGTCCACAGAGCAAGCAGGGGCCCATCGCACCGCTTCCCTGCAGCCTGGTTGGGGAATATTTTTGGGAACACAAACGTAACTGCAGCGGAGATCTGTACTCTTCCATCCTTGCTAATCAAGATTGCTGATGAAACGTTTATTTGTCAGGGTTGGATGTTTAGCTAAATATAGGAATACAGTTCTGCAGTGTGAAGATGAACATCAAGGATCTTGGCACGGGATAACATCAGTGAAATGCAGATGCGATGAATGTCTCTTGTCAAACTATTATCCTCCCCATGATCTAAGAGGTGCTGGATGGGTGTGATGCATTTCTCTTTGTTTGTTTGTTTGTTTGTTTGTTCTGCCCTAAGTTGTTGCTCCTTGTATTATAGTTCCATCCTCAGGCTTGGGCATGGAGCAGGACTCCATAAGAATCCTGAAGCAACGACACACATTTGCAAGAAATGATCTCGTTTCTGGCACTCAGACAAGAAAAAGTCTTGCCCTGCTCTCATTTGTCTAAGCCGCTGTTGAAAAGTTCCATGAAGTTAATACCACAGCAGGTTTAGGAAGCTCCTGTTCCAGAGTTTCACTACCCTTAATATTGAATTATTTTTCCCTTGGTACCCAACTAAAATGCATTTTGTTGCAATTTGACACTTTTTTGTCCATCCGCCATTGGACATAGTCATCTTCCACTGTATTTTTTCTATTTTAAATTAAATTTTTAATTTTTATTCAGCTTTACTATTTATGCCTTTACTTTGTAATCCTCTTCTATTTTAGACTTCGTACATCTAATTCTATTATCCTTTGGTCATTGGTTAAATTTCTTAAATCTCTTCTGCCTTTTGTTCCTCTGTTCAGGGTCTGGACTGTTCTAAATTTGTTTGCTGCTGTATATCTGTCTTCAAATGCATTGTCTGAGCCTGGACACAGGAATGTGGCTGAGGTCTCACGAGGGCTGAATAAACAGAGCAATTATCTCCCATTTCTTATGTATGCCACTCCTCTTCCTAGAAATCAAAATTTTGGGGTTTTTGTAACAGCATTACTTTGTTGACTCATGTTTATGTTGTGATTCGCCGTGACCCTCAGATTCTTATTCCTCGTTTTGCATTTGTGCGTCAGCGTTTGCTTGCAAAGTGTATTATTTAGTTTGTTAATTAGCTCTTCTGAGTGTACTGAGTTCTTTGGATTCAAGAGTAGCTCATATTTTCCCGTGTGAAGGGTTTTTTTTCCCCTTTATCCTTGCTCTTTCTTCTGTTGCTATGTGAAAGACAACACACAGAAAACAAAGAAACTGCCAGATATTCAGAAGAAACCGAGAAGCTGAGAATATACAAAATAAACAGGGTGAAAAAAGAGGAAGTTATTTTTCATTTTAGCAATGGTAATTTTAACTGCATTCTTAAAAATAACAGGGGAAACAGATATGAAACGTACAATTTTAAAGAAAATTGAGAGAGCACATTCTAAATAACACGTAAAAACCGAGCCAACAAGATGGAAGGAACTATTAGATATATTGCTTAGTATTTCTAGGGATGATGTTATGATTTAGCCAGCTAGAAATGGCCATAGCAGCTTTTGTAAATATGATGGATAGTGGAGTAATTCATGGTTGACTTTCATTTTTCAATTCAAATATGTTTGCACATGAATTAACATTTGTCCTGGGTATATTAAAACATCATCTTACTGGATAAATAGATAGATCAATGCATTCAGTGTTAATCACGTCTTCAAATTTATTTTCACTGGGAATCATGAAGCTGAAGCCTTCTAAACATATGCATTTCTCAGTAATTTTGGTCTTTAATTCAGCCAGGAAATGGGGAGTTTAAGTGGGTTGCTAATACCATTTTATTGGGAAGGGAAAAATTGGGGTGGGATGAGCTGAGCTGATTCCGGTCCAAATATTTTGAAATTCAGCAAATGGACGGTGAGCCCTCCGTTTGAACCGTCTGATACCAGAGTGTCAGTGTTACTGGCCAGTATAAACTCTACAAATGTCTTGTAATGCAAATAAATTCCTTTTACTGGGAAAATTTTAGGAAAGAATAGCTCAGGCTTTTGTGCCAAGGTAAACGTTTCACTTCTATCCTAAATTTGTAATGGAAGTGTTGGTGCTGCTCGTAGATGCTGCTCGCAAAGCTCTGAACTCTCCTCTCAAAATACGAACCTCTTAAGGCCATCAGGTGAGGTGGAGAGTTTGCGTTTTGGGAGTGTTCGTCTTTCTGAGGTCCCACCAGAAAGCATCCTGCTTTACAGAGCAGAATGGCACCCGACACCTCCCGGGCCCCAGCAGGAGGAGAGCAGTAGATCTTCTTGAGTTTGGGCTTCTGTGTATCTAGTCTTTACTCTGTATTCTGTACCCGCCTGAGGCAGTGGGCTAAGCCCAAGGATCAGAAAGATGCAAGGGGATACACAGCCACACACAACCGCTGGCGGGTGGTGGAATCCTCCCTGGGCTTGGCGGAGCCTTTGACGGAGGTAGTGTATGGCGCGAAAGGTTTGCTGACCTGGTGGAGGGGATGGGGCAAGAGCCAGCTGTTGGGTATCTAGTACCTTAGTTCTATATCTTCAGCTCATCTTTCCTTTTTTATACCGGTGGTGAAGGGCTACCAAACAAAGCTTGCGTTTTGACCCTTAGCTGCCACTGCTATTCACCCTTTTGTTACTCTTCATCCATTCTCTTTGCACCAGGGAAAGAATTTATGGGGTGCTCATGGGCTGCAACAGCAAGCATCTGGGAAGAGAGGTCATCCAGAGTTTGGAGGGTTGCTAATTAGCTTTTTTCTTCATGAATTAGTCAAAGCTAATTAGTGTCTGTCTTTGCAGAGGTTCTGATGCAAACACAAGAAGAGAGTAGTTAAGTCAGGAATTTTAAAGCACCCTTGTCTTATTAACAGCCCCAGCAGACGTTCCCTTCCCCCCCCAGCCCCTTTTCAGTTTTTCGGACTTTCCCATGGTGGGTAAGATTTACCTGTTGCCAGACAATGCAGTTGCAATGCTCTGAAGTCAAATAAGGCATCTAAATCACCAGCCAGGCCAGACACGATAGCAATTCCTTCTGTTTACATCTCGGAGGCAACTTTGCATCTGGAGGAAGGAGTCTGAGGCTCACTGGGGGCTCGCTTTGAATGCTGCCCCATCTTCCCCTGCCCTTTTGCCTCCTGGGCTGACCTGGCTGTAAAAGTGTCAGCCTGGCCGGAGAGCCACAACCAGCCAGCCATGATGCATGGCTCCTCGGGTTCTCCGTGGTGTGCCGGTGGCTGTCGGGCTCAGGGAAGCTTTTTGCTGGGTTGCTGATGCAGAAGAGAGGCATTGCACCCCTGCTGCCAGCCCCAATGCTTGTTTTGGGGGGATGTGGACAGAAAACGAATTGATTTCCAGACACTCCTTTTCCACAGAGAGAGGCTCAGTCGTTGTTCATCAGTGTAAAAGGAAGTGAGGATTTATAGCATTACCTGATAAATTTACGGGGAGGGGGGGCGGAAAAGATTGCCGGAATTTAAAATTACCCTGTCGGGAATATTTTTCCGTTTTTAATTATAAATTAGTATGCAAATAGTCCAAAGTCACTTTGGCTGCTGTTGTAAACTGCAACGCTTGGAAAAAGCTCCCCTACAGTAGCTTGAGTGATGAAAGCAGCATGTAGAAAATGCTTGGTAACTGCTAAATGAGGAGGAGGAGAAGGGGAAGAGGGCAGAGGATCGAACTTGTTCACAACTCGGAGGTCTTACGACACAGCAGATGTCCTCTGTATTTGATTGTCTGGGCCCTTAGGGGAGTCTGCTGCTCCGCATGGTCGGTAGCAGTTTGCTGTGCCGCCGCGCCGCCGCTGGTCCCCCCCCGGGGAGGCATCGTGTGCAGCCGGAGTCCAGGCATGGTTCACCGGTGAGGACACCGGCGTCCTTCGTGGGGGGCGGTCAGAAATATTTCCATCCCCATGGTGGTTAACCTCCCGGTCCCCAACAGGTGATGTGCCATCTGAGGCGGAAAACAACTCTGTGCTGCTCCGTGAAGCAGGGGCACAGTGTGATCTCATGTGCTAGGTATTGGTCCCAGAAACTCCCGGTTCAGGATCCCTGTGCATCCTGGCGCAGACCTCCAGCTATGTTATCACATCTCTGCTGTGGACTGGGCCTGGCTTGTCCGAAATCTCCAAAAGCGATCTTGGTTTACCTCAGTGGAGCTGAGATCAGAGTCGGATCTCTATCTGACCTCTTTGTTTAGCACACGGATAAAACAACCCTCCCCTCTCTTCCAGGATTAATTATTGATCACAAAAAGCTTCTTTTTTACACCCAGAGCATTATATAATTACTATTACTTTTATATACTGCTCTCCTCTGTCTTGCTCGTGGCTTCTGGACGGTTGCTGTTACAGAGGTTGTCACATCAGGAAGGTGGCTGTCTACAGCTGTCAGCTGAGAGAGATCATTTTAATTAATTTTTTTCCCTTTCAGACTCAAGTCACAGGTTTAGCCGTGCTGAGATTGGCTTCTCAGCATGTGAACTTGGAGATGGCTTCTGCTGAGCCCAGTGGGGAGCCCCGTCCCCTCTGTGGAGGTCCCTCTTTGTTTCCCTCCCCACTAGCGCTGCATAAGGAGCGGGTTTTATCCTTTTGATATGCTCAATATTAAAAATTAGCTTTGAGTCCTCTAATGTACTCTTTACTGCCTGGTATTTGTGGTGTTTGAATTGTACCTATCTATAAAAGGTCTTTTTGTTGGGAACAGCCAATTTTTAATGAGCAAAAAGTTCGGAAACGTTAACCTAAGCACCAGACAATCAGGAATATCAGCCTTTCAAGCTCCTCTGCTGCTCTGACTGAGTATGCCTGACAGTCTCTTAGAAGCTTCCTTCAGGTTATTTAATTAATTGAATGGTGTAGTTTCATGTTGGACATTTACCGACGGGGAGGAGGATTGGACTGGATCCGAAATGTTCGGTGTGCCATGCTTAGAATCTATCACATAAGGAGCTGATAATTCGGGTACAGCGCAGGGCAGGCGTCAGGAGAAAAG
Organism: Chroicocephalus ridibundus; assembly: GCF_963924245.1. Lineage (NCBI taxonomy): Eukaryota > Metazoa > Chordata > Aves > Charadriiformes > Laridae > Chroicocephalus > Chroicocephalus ridibundus. Next base: position 154,089,354 of record NC_086285.1, on the reverse strand, counting down.
GCAGTGGTGGGGACCCCAAGCTCGGCCATTTCAACATTGTGCTTGGCCCTGTGCGGGCCGTGCTGCTCGGTGTCCTGTCCGCCTGTAGTCACCTTGCTGGGGCTGGAGCTTCCCAGCTTCTTTTTGCGTGTTTCTCTCACGTACTGGGCTGGAGATAAAAGGGCAGGTGCTGATCTCTGAGCCCAATGTAAATCTGGCGTGGTGTTCCCTTTGCAGGCAGCGGTGTTTCCCCTACATTTGCATCTGTGCAACTGAGATCCGGATCCGATACAAGGTGACGGGAGCTTTTTTTGCCCTTTTTTGTGGTTTTTGTTACTGGAGTGCCTCTGCTTACGGAACATGTTCAGTTTCACTGATACCTAAATCAACACAGATGTTTTTCTGAACAGAAATTTCCATTATGGGCTGAAGTTAACACAATTTCATAAGTCAGAGATCTCTGAATCATTCTGAGTTTTTTCTGTTTACGAGGAATTCTTGTAAAATCATAAAAAATCCTCAGCCACCCCTCTAAGAGACTTTAATACAGCCGCTTTCTAATATTCTGCCGAGCTTCCCCAACCCTCCTCCTCACCCACAGCTTCCCAGATCTTAAAACAAGCTGGAGAGCTCTTGATACCTATTGAGAAAGTTACTGGTAAGAATTTTTAGTAAGGGCTTTTCTTTACGTGTGTGCCTCTTTCTGCCCCGATGAACTCTCACCGCTCAGTCTGCCGTGCTGGAAAGGGAGAAGCATCTGCGGGATACAGACATTTTGGGGCTGGTGCTGTGGATGGTGAGGTCGGATGAAGAGGCTGCTCTGCCCTGGGCTGGCCTGGATGCTTTGCTGGCCGCCTGGTTAGAAAAGCTATTGCTAATAGCTGGTTAAATGGATAAGATCACTTTGGTATCTAATCCCAATAGCCCTATCTTACTGAGACTGGTTTGCAATTATAACGAAACACGTTTCAATGGAAACGCGGTTAAGCGTGTTAAACCGCTTGGATGCTTTAGTCCCTGGGTTGGAATCCTCTTGGGGTCAGCGTGGAAATGGCCAGCGCGTCCCTGCCCCTCGCCCCGCTCCCGGAGCATCCTGCCGCTTAACCTGGAGAGAAAGCCGACAGCTCGGAAGATTACATTTGCATTTGCCCTAATCAAGTGAGATAGACAGACCCTGCCACGAGGGATGGCCGGCTTGCCTCTCTTAAGGCTGGTTTTGACTTTTTCTGTACTGAAGCAGCACTCCTGTAGTTTCATCCCGAGGAAGCAGGGAAGCGGTGGGGAAGGCAGGCCTGCTGGGTGTCTTCAGAGCAGACATGGAGCCGCACAGAACCTCTCGCTGTTTTAAACAAGGCTCTTGCCCCTGCGGGGAGCATACAGCTGTGGGCTCTGCATCCCCCTCTACCTCCAGCATCGCTTGGCTGGCCGGGATGGTTCACAGCTTGGGCAAAAGGAGCTGATTAATCCCTTTGGCTGCCCAAGTCTAGACAGGAGCAGAAGCATTTTAGGCATGTTCTGTTTTGTTTTGGTTTGGTTTTTTGTTGGTTTTTTTATTTTTTTTCCTGAGGAGTGTAAGATGAGGCTGCATTCTTTGGTATAAAATTATTGCTGGCTCGCTCTGTCCAAGCAGAGCAGGACGTGAATTCCTTCCTGTAGTTAGCTGTGAGAGCCTGGGAGTCGCTTTATAAGGCTTGCGGTTTCATGCCCCTTCAGCCCCACGTGGCTTTCAGAAGCATGCACCTGACACCATTTTTCAGATTGCTTTGGGGTTTTTTATTAACAGAGCTTTTTGGGTGTTCCAGAGTTTGGTTCTGTTTGTGTTTTTTGTTTTTTTTTTTTACCTTTTTTGTCTTTGTTTAATGCTTGCATGTCAGACTATAATAGAGAAGACTTAAGAGCACTTCACATCCAACCTTCCTGAGAAGTAGATGCTTCTGGGCTGGAACACTATAAACTGATAGGACAGAAGAAGGGAATTTTAGGCTAAAACCAAGGACCGAGAAATAAATGGCAGCGTTCACCATCCCAGTATGGAAGCACTTCATGCCCTTAAACATTTGTTTAACTGAGACTTCTGGAGGACATTGTCAAGCTTCAAAATAGACTAGGGCATAAGCTCTTGGGAACATCATTACCAAAATATCTAGAGAATCCAGTGTTTTTAGCTATAAACTACTGGTTTCTATTTCTCGAGCTAAAGAGGAATCTCTGGGAGGTCCCCAGCAGCAGATCGGGCTCTGCCGCTGGAGGACAATGGCGCACGTAGGCATTAGCCATCGGTTTGAATGCAGGCTGCAATACTCACATCAGACAGCTCTTGAGTGCTGTTTCAGCAGATGCAATGGAGGGGAACAGCAGCCGAGCTGGAGGGAGGCAGCACCAGCAGCAGCAGCTCTAAGGCTCCTGAATTTTCCTGGTTTCTTCCTCTCCCCACTGTTGTCCCCTTACCGCGGGTCTCGGGTGCATAAGTGGCCTTTGTGCTTTTGAAATTATCCCTCTTAATCTTTTCCAGTGCAGATCGCCTTATTTAAAGGGCCTTGCCTTCTTATTTGAAAGGCAAATAAGGACCAAATAATGGAAGGCCTTTTTTTTTTTAAATTAAAAAAAGAAAGAAGCCGCGGCTTGTGTGCATGAAAGAAATCACAATGCAGCCTGCCTTGTGCTGTTTATACAACCTGGGTTTAGATCTAAACACTACCCTAGAAGTGTCAGTGACCATAAATGGGGAGGGCTAAGGCACAGCTGGTTTATACGGGTAGGTTAAAGCAGAGATCACTGAAGCGAGTCTCATAATCCTCGAAGAACTGAATGACTAGCAGCTGCTTAAGGCGTTATTCCTATTCATAGTGCCCGTGCAAGTGCACTTGAAGTTGGTTACTGTTTTTGGAGACACGAGGCAGAAAATGCATAAACAACTGAGACGGGGAGAAAATCAGGGAGCTTGTTCCCGGTCTCTTGGTCTAAGTTCAAGTCTGACTGCAGCAAAACTGAGCAAGTTTAAATCGTAATTCGTGGAGGGCGCCTGCCCCTCGCGTGAAGCTGGCGTTGGGGGCCACGTGGCAGCACCGCTCAGTAGCTGTCTTCTCAGAGATCAGCTCAAATTCGTAGCAGAAATGAGCACCTGGTTTTCCAGGGACTGAATGCACGTTTTCCTAAATACTTAGCAGTCTTCAGTATTTTAATCTTCCCCGGGTAGGAAGAGCTGTGCTGCGGAGGGACAGGAGGCACCGAGTCCCTGCTGTGCAGCTCCGGGCGCAGGTCACGCTGCTGGGTCTTGCAGAGCCTGCCGCTGGCGAGCCCCCGGACCGGTGTGCGCTCGGCAGCCCCTTCCCGGGCAAGTCTGGGATGGGGAATGGCACTGAGGGAAGGGTCTTGCCTGGCTGGGGGGGACGTTGCCGTGGGGGCTGTGCAGAGATGTCGGTGGAGCGAGCAGAGCATTGCTGCCTGCTAGTGCTGTTGTGGCATTCCTGCTGTTCCCCCTTACGCTGCAGAAAGGTCAATGCTTTCTTTTAAATTCTCTTTTTTTTTAGTGGGTTTGCTTGGGTTTTTTAAGAGCATTAAATGCAAGAAGGAGAAAAGCAAATGTATGTGAACCCTGGGTTAAAAATAAAGGGGAATGGGATATTTAAGGTCACATTGTACCATAAAAAGCACAGAAGAGTTTCAAATTGCCCTGGTTCTGTAGGTGTGGAAATGCAGGGTTTTGTGCATGTATGTAGATAATTTCTCACATGGATTTTTGCATGTCTTTCTTGTGCAGTGTTGGTATTGTTCATATTGCAGAGAACATCCTATAAATGTCTTTAATCAACCTTTTTCTTTCCCTATAATAAAAAAAAGAATCTTTGCATTAGCTTTCCTTATGTCTAGGTTTCTATCAGTGAAACTGTGCCGAACACAATTTAGCCAAATTAAAAATTCAGCTTTGCTTAAGAATGAGGAACTGATGGAGGGCTCAACTCTTTTCTTGCTGGGGGTGATGTAAATCATGAGTAAGTTTATTGCAGTTGATTACATTATAGTGGCGTAAGGAAACAGTGTATAATGAGATGTGAGTCAGGCCCAGAAAAGTCCCATGCAGAGATGCCAAATGGCAGCAAGGGATCATCAGAAAATCCCACAGAGCAACTTGAAAGTTAATTATTAGGGACATTTTCTCTTCTGGAGTGAAGTCTGTTGTTTACTGAAGCAGGTTATGAACCTGCACAAATCCTGCTATGCTTATTTGGCCAAGATCACACCACACCATGGCAAAAAAGTGTGTTTTCTTTCTCCCATTTGTTAGTCTTATGTGCTATCCTATTTTATGCCTTGTGTTTCCCTTGTAGTTTTCCCGTCTGGCAGCTTCCACTCTGTGTACCTTTTCAAATAAGGAAGAGGGTGGAAAGGGAAGGTTTTCCCTGGGGTTACGGAGGGGGGGAATGGGAACATCCCCCGAGTCCTTTCTGCTTGCAAGTAGATAAATAGCTTAGTCCATAAGCACCTTCATTGAGTGTCTTCAGAGTTATGTAGCGTATTTGTGCTGTTGCGCATGGGAAAAGGCTCCCTTGGCTCACATCTCTACATCAGTTCCTACCGAGAGGAGCAGAAGAGAGTGATACCATCCTATCTGACTTCAGCAATAGCTTCGGCCATCAGCCAGGGGAGGATTTCCCGTTACGGGATGGGGGGATGTTTCAGTTGAACCTCGTTGGTGCTATTTCTAATCCTAAACTAATTATTAAGCAAAATTATACCCCAGAGAGACATTCTGGTATGTTCTTTATAAATTCACACTTCCTCATGAGTAAGAAATCATTGTGGTTAAAATTGATCGGAGGAAACTCTCACAAGGACTGCAGGATGCTCGCGTGGTAGAGGTTGTAGATGTCCTTCAGCTTGCGTGTGAGTAATGCTAGAAGAGTGGGAAGACAAAGAAAAGATCATTAAGGGCCAATGCTATCCCAAGAAGGAAACAGTAGAATCTAGAGGAAAGTCAGACGTGACTTCTGAGTGGGAGAGCCTATTTGAGGGTTTCCTGCAGAGGGCTGAAGCATTCAGGGGTACCCAGTAGGTGCAGGAAAGGTCACTGTCAGGAGAAGAAATGTTGTGTTGCCCTGAGGCTGGAAGCTGTGGTTGCAAGAGCATTGCCATGGACATGTTTTGGAACAGAAGAAATACAAAGTTTCTGCAGGGGGACGATGAACCAGTCCAGGATACCGCACCAGCTAGCGTGTCTGCAGGGCTAAGAGGGCTTGTGTGGGGATGTGCATCCTGGAGAGAAGGGAGTACTGTGATGCTGAGACTCTGACTCGAAGTACAGAGAAGAACTTTTGGGGAAGGTGACGCCTGATGGACCAGACCCCCTAAAAGGGGTGAAACAGAGGTGCACAGACCATGGGAGACTGCTGGTGTGAGCTGCCCTCTCTGGTATGCAGTGAGAAGATGGCACTCTGCCCTGTTTGCTCTCTTCCTCCGTGTTTGATGGTGAAAGAAGCACATGCTGTTTCCTCCCCAGCGCTTCTCCAGGGAAAGGGAAGTTTGGGAGTTTTCTTCTTGGCATGATGGCTGACATCCTTTGCGGTCCAGAAGGGACGTCCCTGGACCGTGTGAGCGGCTCTGCGCTCCCAGCCAGATGCAATATTGCACATGGGGCTGCAGCCCGAGGGAGAGCACAGCTCATTCCTTCGGCATGAGGGGCGGGAAGCCGAGTCACCGGGCAAGCCTACCCTTCAGCTTTGCTCCTTTTTGATGCTAAAAAGTGGGGAGAAGGCTCTGGCAGGCACAATGGCTGTACTCCCTGTATCTGTACTGTTGAAATCAGGCTGGAGGAGAGCTGTGAATTAATTGTGTGTTAGGGGAGGATAGATAAAATGGGCTGTCGTAGGCAGTGGGTGAGACCAGCCTATTGAGACCTACACGTCGCCTCCCAAGGGGTGAGAGGGAGCTGGAGGGACGTAGGGGCTGGGGCTGGGGTAGGAGCTGGGCTATGGAGTACCTTGTCTTGTGCCAGGTTCACTGCTTGTGCTAGAAGCTAATAATGCAGCTTTGAAGAAGTTATGTAATGGAGGGAAGAGGAACAGGTATTAAAAATATCATAATACCTAAAAAAAAAAAAAGGTATAAGTTTTATCAAATCTTTGGTTCAAAGAAAATGCAAAATGTTTGTATTCTGTGAACGCAGTTACCAAGAAAAGCGCTCGCAGGGCCTGCAGCAACCAGCCTCTGCCTTGCGTTGGGTGCAGTGTCCTTGGAGCTGGCTCTGGGAGAGACGAGCGTTCTTCAGAGGGGGTAGGAAGGTTGCTGTCGGAGTTAAGACTGAATGTTTTTCAAGTAAAAAAAAGTCACACAATTCCCATGAACTTGTAAACTAGCTGCTCATAGTTTTGGCATTACCTCTTTAGGAGCAATCTGAGCCATCTCTGGCTGTGGATACTGTAGTCATCACAGAGTGACTTCAGAAATGTGAGTCAGATCATGACACCGGCTTCCTGCTTGCTGAGTAATCAGTCTGTATCCGACTTGTGGTATGCGCTGCTTTGCCAGCACATCCCCTCGTTCTGCTTTGCCGCCTGTTATACAGGGCTTTTTTTCTTTTTCGTCTTTAAGTTTTTTTGTTGTATTTATTTATGGGTGCGTTTTGTTGAGCGGTTGGCTCTGAGCAAACGCTGCAAAGCACACTGCAGCGTGTTGCATCCCAAGGTGGATTGTTTTATTAATTTATCTTTTTTTTTTTTGGCAACTGTTGTTATTAGCGTTCGCGAGTGCCTCACAGGGGAAGGGTCTGAGAAGCCTCTGCTCCGTGCTCCGGTGCCTGGCGGTGGGCCAGGGTGTCCGCTCGCTCGGGCTTCACACGGGCGGGCAGCGCTGAAAAGCCAGGAGGGGTCCGGGGCCGGCGGGGGGGGAAGGCACGGCAGTCAGACTCAATAAATCAAAGGAGGTTCAGGGAGATGCCATTCGAAGTGACTCCCTGCCAGTTGAACACAATACATCACGCATCTAGGCTGAGACTGACGTTTTAATGGTTTGATTAGTTTAGGAGGAATACTTTTATTGTGTGCCTTTGGTTATATTAAGTGCTGTGTGAAGTTTTTACGTTGGGATGAGCTTATATTGCCTTCCTGTATACAGTACAGTCTGCGCTGTCTATCCAGAATCCTACCAGTAAGCTGGTGGAATCCTCTTAAGTAAGGAGCTGTTAAATTAATAAAGCTGTTAATCACATGGGAAAAAAAAAAGAGAGAGAGAGAGATAGAGAGGAGGAGAAAATCTTATGTAGAAATGCCAAATCGTAGCTTGAAGGTTTCCAGTTGGGATGGTCCCGCAGGGCCGGGCGGAACGGCTCCTCCGTTACAGAGCTGCTTTTCATATGGTGATTTTTATACATCCTCATTTTCTTAGATATTCTCTGTGTCAGAGTTTGAGCCTTGCTCCTAATCAAACATAACACTTAGATCGCGCTGTGCTTCTTAAATGTTAATCCCAACAGAACCCCCTTTATACTTGATAAAACCCCGCTATTATTATCCTCTGCACACAGGCAAAAATCACAGGCAGAGAAGTGAAGTGAATTGCTAAAGCCCTTCCGCAGAGTTGCCATCAGGGCCAGTTCAGGACTGACAGTCGTGTTCAGACCGTGGGACTGTCCATCCACTCTCCGTACAGTTTTAGGACTATATAAAAGGTATGCTAGGTGTATTTAGATGTGAGGGAATTGACTTAGGCCTTACTGAAGTCAGTGGGATTGAGGTGGCTTGCCAGATATTTCTGTGCTTTTGAAATTTTGCTTTGCACCCATTATTCGGCAAAGTTGCATGGAAGAAAAGGCACTGGAATGGAGTGTGATAAATAATTTGCATGCGAAATAATTGAAAATTGACTTTTTCTGTATGATTAGCTATATGCGGCCATTATCCATGCTGATAATGACCTGGTTTTGATTGCTCTCTATTCTCCATGCGTGGCTGTAACATGGTTTGCAGCTGCGGTAGGCACGAACGCACGTGTGTCTGATTGTTGGTGTGTTGGAACAAACAGGGTCCTTGTCAGACAGTTCGGTGTCAGAGTGGTTTTAATCTTCGCTTCTTTTTTTCAGGGAGGAAGTGATTGCTATGCCTCAGCCTTTCAGCACAGGATGCCCTGCCTCAAGTGCATATTTAGTTTTAAATGAGCTTGTTCATGTCAGGAAGCAGGCGTGATGGTTCCTTCTTGGTTTAGAAAGGTTCTTGTATGTCAGATGTCCAGCATATGCTGGTAAATGAAAGCAATTAAATTAAAAAAAAAAAAGAAGGAAAAAAAAATACAGCTTCACGGAGCATTGGAAGAGTGACACGAGGGAGCAGCAGAGCAGAGCTGCGATGTGACTCCTGTGCAGGGGCCAGGTCCATGCAGGGACGTGAGTGGTATGTGTCACCAGGAAACCTACAGGCAGTCTTAAGCCATAATCTGCCAGTGTTTTTGCATTTCTCTTTGAAGTCAGAGGAGTTGTGTTCTCGTAACGTGACCTTTGTATCCTCCTTTGGATCTTATTGTATTGACTGGAGGCCAGCGTGTCATTAACAAAGCGGCAGAAAAGCAGAGCTGTCTGGGGTTTTTTTTGTTGTTTTAAAACCCTTTCTGTTAGAAACAGGCATGGCCCCACTTTGCCTGAACAAGCAGGGAGGGAAAGGGAAGGGGCAGCACTGGTCTACTGCTGCTGTCCCCCGGCAGGACCCGCACGTGATGCCCCAGCTTCAGCCGTGCTGCCCACCTCGGGGTTTGCTGTGGCTGCTACTGCCTGGTTTTGTGCCACCAAACTGCTCCTAAACCGCTGTGATTGCATGTCCAGATCCGCTCATCCAGGCTGATGAGCCTCAGCTCTTGTCCTGTGAACGGCTGGCAACGGTGGCTAATACCAGTAGCTGATGGCTTTTGGCATGAAGGGCAGGGTATTTGGCTTCGTCTCCCCTGAATCCCCGCTCTTGGCACTCAAAGCAGGTCCAGTTGACTGAGAAAATCTCTTTTTTAGATGATGAGCTGTGTCAGAGGGATAATGCTTTTGAGGAACGGGGACTCCCAAGCCTAACTTTAGCACTTTGGCTCAATCCGCTGTGCTGTGTGTGAGATGCAACAGGATTAAACAGGTCAATCAATAGAAGCACTTTCCTGGCAGACGTGGGAGGGGTGAACTGGTGCCAGCTGTTGGCTACTGGATGGCTTCAGGCCATTTTGGGGTGTCTCTCTCTGTCGCCACCTACAGCGGGGATGGCACATGCCTTGGCAGCCTCTCAGCGTTCTGCACGCAGCCATAAGCCAGCACCATGCGTGCTCTTAAGAGATGAGACCTCCGTCTACGTTGAGACCATGAAGCCACATTGTGGAGGTACCGGGTCTGAAGAGCGTGTCCCACAGCCCCTCAAGCACCGCTGACTGGTGCAGTCTTCCCACACGGGCACTGGGACACGCAGCCCTGCCCCAGGTTCCTCGGCATCTTCCTCCAGACCTTGCATTTCCCAGCAGGAGGATGCTTGAGCAGCTTCTACTCTCCATCTGATATTTGGCTTGCATTGAATCCAAGCCAAAAAATATCCAAATGCACCCACCACCAGATCAAGGGACCTGTGTTATCTCCCACGACTGAAGTCAACCAGAAAGCCTTGGAAGATCCTTAGTGTACAGTCGAGAGAGACGCTTTTGTGTCTCAGGAAGAGCGAGCGATGTTGACCTCAGACCCCAGGCAGAAGCAATATCTTTAATCTCATGTTGTACTGGATTCTTAATCTCCCTTACATTGCTGTATCTCATTTGCACATATTTTCCTGTGTACGTAGAGATAGAGGCTTTATTCAAATATTAATCAGCCTGACTGATGGTGGAGATTTGTGCATCTGACAACTTGACATCAGCACTGTGCAAGCCCGGTTGTTTGCAGGGTGTTACAGAGCACCTCCTAGAAACGGGTATTTCAAGGGACAAGTTTGGGGGTTTTAGATGTTAGATTTCCAACTTTTATTTAAGTAAAGAAAAGGGGAAGGGACATGATTCTTTGGCACATTAATACCCTTGTATGTTGGCATCTCAAATTTTCTTAGGTGTTCATTGTGGTTTTAAAATCCAATTTGTATCAGATTGCCACAAGCTGTTAAGATTGCCTTGGGGATAAGTGGCGCTGCTGTTGTCTTGCTTTCTCTCCCTCTCCTTCCCTCCCTTCCTCTCTCGCTCTTACACGGTACGTTATCTACAGAGGTAAATTTATGAGCAGCCAAAACAAGGCTTGATTGATCGTCGTGCAGGACCAGCGATAAATGACACCCGTGCCGTTGTTTGGGAGATGCGGGCCGTGCAGCTGCCTTTCTGTTTCCGCCAGCCTATAGATAATCCGCCTTCGGTTACGGAGTGAGGAAAGTGAAATTGGGTTTTGTTTCTTGTTTGTTGAGAGATACCACTTTTCTTTCTTTCTTTCCTTTTTTTTTTTTTCCATCCGAAGCAGCAGACGGAAGCCGCTCTCTCCGGCTGGCGGGGCTGGGCTGGGCTCCGGCAGGGCCGTCGCAGGGCGGTGGGTCCCTGCCCGCGCCGAGGGCTGGGCGGCGCGGAGGGGACTCGGGAGCTCCCGGCGAGGGGCTGGTGGGACGAGAGGGCCTGCGGCTCCCGCAGTCCTGCGCCTGTGAAGCAACCCCGCTTTAGCCAACAGCTCGCCATCTGGGAGGCGCAAAAACGTTCTTAAAATGACCTTTTTTGTTTCCTTTTTTTTTTTCCCCCCTTCCAGCCCTTTCTCAGTGAAAGCTATCGCGTCCTGGCTGTCAATTTAAGCGTTTGTTAAACCATTCCAGACGTGTTGGTAGGATATCTGCTCCAAGTGTAATCTACACCGTGCTCCCTGGACCCCTCCGCACCGTCACAGAAAAATAAGCTTAATAGAGTTAAAAGCTAAAATACAATATCCACTGAACTATGAGAATTGACTGCATAAGCCTCCTATGTAAACAGAAAGCACCAATTTGTACAGCTCTGCGGTTAAATACTGCAGATTAATTTTTTCCAAATGTCAAATGTCTGTACTTAAATTTAATATACATGTTAAGCCTTTTCCCTCCTTCCTCAGCCTTTCATTTGTAACAGGAATTACTCCCATGGAGCCAGCTAGAATTACTCCTTCCAAAAAAAAAAAAGAAAAAAAGAAAGGGCCTAATTTGTGAGCCCCATGCTAGGCACGGAAAAGGATGCTTCCCTAAACAGGATTTACCCACTCGCCCACCCCGGGTGGGTATATCCCAGGCTGCTGAGAGCCTTTTGCCCCGCAGGGCTGTGCTCAGCTGAGGCAGACGGCTGCCTGTACGCTGCCTGCACGCTGCCTGTACACTGACTGCACGCTGCCTGCCCGCTGCCTGCCCGCTGCCTGCCTGCATGCTGCCTGCCTGTGCCGTGCCAGCTGGGCTTGCCGGCAGCACCGCTTCCTCCCTCCTCGTTCTTGCGGTTCTTCAGCTCTTCACGGTATTTTGGGAGAGATGGGTGGAAGAAGGAAAACCTCTCCCCTGTCTCTCTTCGCAGTGTCTCCTCGCATCCGTGCATGTTTTGAAAACACAATAAGTCTGTTTTCTGGCCCAGATTCTGTTGCTGGACTCTAGGCACTGGGGAGTAATTGTTTGAAATGCTGTCAGTGGGAAGCGGGCTGTGTGCCGACACGGGTCTGCAGTTGTTTCGTGCTGGGGATCAGGCGTTCGGAGGGGAGCAGCGGTGGCCGCCCCACCTCCTCGACCTCTGCAGCATCCGTGCTCTCACCGCGCATACACGCACGCAGCCTCTCCATCACCGGGTCCTGGGTTTGCTTGTGTAGCACATTGCTTCCAGAATGAAATTACTCTTTCTCATGGGGAAAATAAGACTCCTTGGTTTTATAGGCAAATTAGTCTCAAGGTGTTCAAGGAGGACTCGCATGGCCGTAGCTTTGCGGATGACATTGAGGCAAAATATGAACACCAGTACATAGGGTTTTTTAGATTTTTTTGTATGTGCCACTCATTTACTTAATTAACTTATTCCCTTTATTAAGTCAGGTAAGTAACAGTAAGAAATAAAGCATCATGCAGCATCATACTTCATTAATAATCTCAAGCATGTTTCTGACACTGTATCTTTTAACATGTATTTATTTTTTAAAGAATATAAAACAAGATACATCTTTTGTTATTTGCTGTTTTCCTGTTTGCTGTTACCTTTCTGCTCATCTTTATATATTTGAATAATTCCCTTGAATCAACATGATTGGTACACACAAATATTTATGTGCATAACCATCTGCAGATCAGGTAATGGGTGGGAATTAATGCTGTAATTTGTGTTGATGTAGTTCAGGGAAAAGGTGGCAAAATAGGAATAACCCTTTCACAAAAGCCATGAAATGTAAAAATGGTCCACGTTGCAGCATCTGAATAACGGGACTGTACAAAAGAGAAATGACAGTGACATTGAACCCGGCGGTAAACACTTCAGAGCTTTCCTTTGGCATCGCAAACCCTTTGAGCTCCGTTCTTCTGGTTTATGTGATGCCAGCCGGACCCCACGATGCATTTTACAGCCTTGTAATTCTCCTCCCCAGCATATATTCTCTGCGTACATCAGTGTGGTGTGACCCTGCTCCCTGGCCTGCTAAAGACAAATGCCCACCCAAACTCAAACCTGTCGTCCGTGCCCTGTCTGCGTAGCACTTAGTCTTGGGAAGGGTCCCCTCATAATTTTTCTTGTTGGTTGTATTGCTATAATTCAGGAGAGCTGAGCCTATCCGTAGGGCAACGATGCTTTATCCTCGTGAATAAACAGTCTGAATAAAAGGTAGCATCTCACCAGCTTTCATTATTTATTTATGTTTGTCCCTGGCTCTTCTAGAACAAATAAAAGTGCACTGGGCAGTGTGTGTTGTGGACCAGCTGAGGGGGCTGGCTTGGCTTTCTCCTGACGGTATGCTTAGTGTCTTCAAAGTTTTGTTTGCTCTTCATCGAGTGCCAGGCGTAAGCGTCGGGCAGCATGCGGGAGCGATGGAGGCAGCAGCCGCATCGGTGGGTAACGAGGGCAGCCCCCAGCTCAGCTCCCTGGCTGAGGTGGCTGGAGGCGTCCAGGGGTTTTGTTCCTCGCGTAATGGAAGATGACCCGGGGAGATGCTGGTGCTGGTTGTGTCTGAGCACATGCTAGGTTTGGTTAGCGACCGGTTACACCTTGGCTGCTCATCTCCAAACACAAGCGTACAACTGAGCACAGCAACTTTGTGCGCCATCAGCTTTTAAGGCAGTGGGGTCACAAATGGGAGCATGCAATTTTTAGTAGGTCATGAGAGGTGGTTATTGTACTGTTGCTGAGTTATAACATCTTCACGCAAGATATGCGTGTGGCAGCGGAGATTCAATTTAGGGGTGACTGATTTACGAGATCGCACCAGTGATGTATGCAGCAATCTATGCACAGGCTGCTCAAAATGCATGCATGGGGAGTACTTCTCCGGGTATAAATGTGCCATATATTATAAATACATAATGCTTATATAGACCAGTTTATGCCTTCCAGTAGTATGTGGAAAGAGTAGGGAACAGAGAGATACCTGCCTCCACCCAAACATGGAGCATATTACTGGAGGTGGCAATATCTCAAGGATCAGAAGGGGCTTCTTAAGTGCATCCATTATACATAAATCTCGCATGTGTGTGCAAAGATATATATGTAAATGAGCACTGGGAGATTGAGTTTTGTATTCTGTCTGTGTATGTAAATGCCTACTCATGCACTTAAAAGTATAGTGTTAGCTGTAGGTTGCAAGTATAGCAAAACCATATGGCTTAAAAAAATAACTTCAGCTCTGTGCTGTGAAATGGATGAGAAATGCAGTGTAATGTGCAGAGCCGCAGTCACTACTTTTACCTCTGGGATTTTGACACATCCATTAACAAGGAGACCTTGGTAGTGCAGTTGTTTTCAATCACTGCGAGACTCGTGGAAAATTCAGGGGAAAAAAATGCACAAATACCTGGTAATATTGTTTAAGTGATAGTTCTGAAACTCATTGATTTCATTTGAGATATATACGCTCACATAAATAATACGTTTTTATATAAGGGTATACGTATACATATTATTCTCATGTGTATGAGTAAATATTTGTATGGTACCTTCCGTTCTGAAGTGTTAGGTTATGTAGCCTAACACACGAGATGGCTGCGAGATTATCTGGGAACGCAAGTATACATAATGGTGTATGCATAAGGAAAACTCAATAATAGATTTGCAAAAATAATAAAGAGAGTGAAATAAGTAAGGTAGAGATAAGTCTCAGCAGCAAAATCCAGATGTGGATTTCATAGCAGATACTTTTTTAATGAAAAATTTTGGGAAATGTTTTCCCTTTTTCCTTCCATCTGGCTCTTGCATGGGCCCCTCTCTAATATAAGCCACATAAGAGAAATGCCAGTCATAATCTAATATTGCACTTGGTGAATATGAAGTATTAAGAAACAATGGGGAAATGAGAAAAAGAGGCTGTAGGAGAACTAGGCTCCAGACCTGGCCTCTTTTTCACGGGTTTATCCGTTCTAGGAAAGAGGATATATAATATTTTTCAGTAATGTTTTCCACAGTTATTCATTTCCAGCTTTGTTTTTTAGCCTGTTTCTTGAGTCTCTGATATTTTTTTTTCTTTCTTCATATTTGCAATGTGAGTCTGATATCCACCATCATCACCAATAACCTGAAAACAAATTACTTTCATAAACTGAGTGAGTTAAACCTCTGACTGTCCCTAGCCTCCACTGCCATTAATGGCCTTTTTGTTCATGCCCCCAGACGCCGGTCTTAAAAAACCCTTGTGCCTAGACATGACTCAGAGGATAGATGTTCAAGCATGAATGACAAATTGGTTTATCGCAAATAGACGAAAAAGAAATGAGGTGCGACGATCTCAAAGCTGGATAGGCTTCTGAAAAGCCAGCGTGACCTTGTGCAACGTGTGTGCCGAGTCGCTAAATTTAACTGGGTGCAGTCTTGTTAAGAAAGTGCTAATGCTTCTTGTCCGGGAGGAAAATGGGCTTTTTGGTTCCCTGGGCACCTGACCTCTTTCGGTGCAAATATTGAATAGCTTGCGTGTCCTGACCCGCTTCTATTTACAACCCTTCCAGCTGAGCCCAAGGAAATACTGCTGGGAGCAGGGGAGGGAGGAGACTGAAGCATGGACCGAGCTGGAGAAGGGAGGAGAAGAGGGAATCGCATCTTCATGCTTTGTACAGCAGGTCTCCTAGAAGTGGAAGAAGGTCTTTTGACCCGGAGTGTTTGACCTGCAGAGCTTTAAAGAGCGCTCTGTTAACTTGCTGGAAATGGGATCTATACTAATGCCAAGTGGGAGATGTGGAGGGGCAGGAGAGAGCTCATGGCCTTGCCTTTCACCGTTCCTTCTTGGCGTTGCAGCTGCTGCGGTGCCTGGCCGGAGTGTGCCATCCCCAGCACACAGCTTAATTTCCAGAGCCATGGGGGCTGTCTTGGGTGGGCTGACACCTGTAGCTTCGGATGTCTCCCTGGCTGTTCACCGCCAGGGCAGCCAAAAGTCCTCCGTATCAGTTGCGCAGCAGTACTGGGCTGGCTAATCCCAACCACATCCCCTTGGTCACCTCAGTGGCATGACCCACAGCCATCCTGGCAGCGTGGAACAGCAGGGCACTCTGGTTCAAGGAGTTTTCCCATTCCCCTTGTGTACAACGTGGCCTCACTTGGGCTTTCTCTAGAAGCTCAACTGCCCTACATACTTCTGGAGGCGCGTCACCTCTGCTCTGTCAGCTGAGGCCACGCGAGCAGTTGACAGCAGTGGAAAGATGACTTCATGCGTCTTGCAGCCTGTGCTCCTGTCTCTGCTTTCCAGGCTGGGCAGCGTTTGGGGTTTTTCTTTTTTCTTTTTTTCAACAGGAGGATATATCCTGGCTTACGCTCCGTTTATGATTCACTGTAATCACCAGGTCCTTTTCTGAAAGGCTGTAATCTAATTAGTCACTCCCCACCCTGCATGGAGTGTATTAATAATAACAGGAACAGTTCATTTCAGAAAGTCTTTTGTAAACTACGCTTGTGTTACATATGCATGGCATAGTAAAAACCTTACAGAATGCTTTTTAGTCATAAAGCTCAAAGAGTTTTACAAAGGAGATGGGTACCCCTGTTTCCATTTTGTGGATGTGGAAGCTAGCCCATGGAGAAGACAACCGATGGGCTTTTCACCACCCCTAAGGTGAAGGGCAGAGCTGGAAAGGAGCCGAGCACTCTGGAGCAGGGTCTGGCAGGACCCTGTCCTGTGTCTTCCCCGCCTACGTGAAATATGTGCTGTGCTCTGCTTATCTCATCTCTAACCCACTTCTTCACATTATTTTCCCATTAATTCTTGTCTTTCAAGCACTTCAGTGCTGTGGGATGGGAGTTCTCGTCGCTGTGGCCATACGTGCATCAGAAAGATAAGTGTTAAGTCCCAGTATTCACGTTGGCTTCCCATCAGTCAATTACAATTTTTGCTTTGGAGAGCCAGCTCTTTCGAGAAGTCAGCAAATCAGCAAAATAAGAAGATGTGTGGTTTGCAGTTAGTCTACTGGCTGGACGTGTTTGCTTCATGAATCGCTCATCATCACTCTGCTTTGCATACGAAATGTCGTGTATCAAATTACCTCTCTGCATTTTTGTCCTCTTTTTCTATGCCTTCAAGCTACGGCGGTAACAATTACTCTGTTTTCATAAACCTGCCGGACAGCACTGCAGCCGCTTGGTCAGGTCTCCTATTTATTCAACTTGTTTAGGCTTGCGGTGATAATTATTTTTTCTCTGAAGCGTATGATATAACCCATGAGGCCAACGTGAGGTTGCCATGAGCCACGCAACGCAGCAATCGCTGGCAAATGCTGATTACCTTTGTGCTCAGATGATTTGAGAGGATGTTGCATGAAGGTGTAAATAGATAATTCTCTTTTAGCTTCTGTTAGCAATGCAACCAAAGGGATTCCCACTCATTTAGCATTATTCCAGTTCACTTTGCAGCAGCCTTGTTAGCCAAGAAATACCCTGGTGAGCTTCTGGTCAAGAGAGGCTTTCTTAAGTACCACCAGAAAAACAGTCAGCCCCCCCGGGGAAAATGTCTTCTTTTTTCTTGCCCATGTTTGTTGCTAGTAGCTGGCTTTAGCATTTCCACCGCTTGGTCGCAGTTTGAGGAAATAAAAAAGTATAAAGTAATTTGCTGGATTTCTTTTACACACATTCGCAGAAAATCAAAGTTAATTTTTCTCTTCAAATTGAGGTTTTCTTTTTATTTTGCCATTTCCTTCTCCTTTTTCTTTGTGTTAAAGCAAGACTCCTGGGTCCTGCGACGAAGAAGAGGGGTTGCAGCCTTGTAGCTAAAACTTGGGAGTTTTGAGAATGAGGTGGAAGTCTCTCAAGGAGATTTCTGTTTTCTCTCCAAGAATGGTTAGTGTCGTTCCTAAACGGATTATCTTCTTCAGCATGACAGCCCCGCTGAGCGTGAGAGAGCGTTTTCCTTTCTTGCAGGGATTTAAGGGACCTTTTTAATTGGCAATGTAGCAGCAAACTATTTTTTGTATTAAATATGGGTAAAGGTTGGGAACTGAAGAGTTTACATGGATGGTTAGGGAGGCACTGTGGACTTAATTTCCACATATTGGAGAAAATTCTTCTCTTGGTTTAAACCTCCTTGCTTTGCTGCTGGATGGGTGGCCTTTGCCCGGGCAGGGGCTGCTGGCCGAGCAGCATGGTGGCCACGGATGCCACAGCCTCCTCTCCCAAAAGGGCTGCCACCATCAGAGCCATCCCAGGCTGTGGGATGGATCCGGGCTCCCCGCGATCCGTGTGTCTCTGTGCCGGGAGGGGTCTGTAGGGGCAGAGCGTTGGCAAAAGGGTGGCCCTGGCTGGTCTGTAACCGCACACACACAGTTGGGCCACTGCGATCCTTCGGCCAAGTTCTGCTCTGCGTCGGAGTCCAGCTGGAGAAGACTCACTACTTCCACTAATTGTTGTTACTTGGTCCCAGTACTTCCCCGTCAGGTATTTTAATTAAGGAAGTTTCAGTTCCAGCGTAGCAGAAACGCAGACTTTACACCGACTCCTGTCATTTTGGCTGAGTTTGTACCCTCCACCGAGGGCCAGCACACTGCCACGTTGGAAATTCTAGGCTCGCACAGGATGACGGCTGCTTTGAAATTGAGATAAATATCTTTTCACTGCCTCATAAACAGGGAAAAAAAAAGCAGAAGGACCACGGCAGCATTCGTACAGACTCACATCCAAGCGGGAGCTGAGATGGAGAGGAAAAATGGAGTGGTTTTGCAGGGATGAAAGGAAGGGTGCCTGCTGGAAAGGCCCCCTTGGGCCTGGAGCTGTGGTTGCACCTCCCAATCGTAGCTGGGCTGCACCCTGCGCTGAGGACTTCTCCTCGCCGTCCCTGCCTCGCTCAGCTGGGGGCTGCCACCATGGAGCCCGGGGGTGGCCAGGGCAAACCTGGTGGGAGAGAGCCTGTGAGTCACAACCGATCTAGCAGGCAGATAAAGAAGTGCCTTGTTTATTAAAGCAAATGCCCTAATGAGTCTAATTTTTCATGTCCCTATTATGAAAGAATTCACTCCAGCCGAGTCTTAATTTTCCTGTTCAGCTTTCAGCTTTAAACGCGGTCTCCCTTGTTTTAATTACTGGTGTATTGATGCCGTTTCCTCCCAGCCGGTTGCTAGGCGAGGGCAGGCATCCTCCGGCTGGGACCGCTGCGGTGGCCAGCAGGTCGGGGGCCGATGCAGGTGCCTGGGGGGGTCTCCCCATGCTGGGGCGACCGGCGGGACCCCCCTGACCTGCAGACACACCCGGGGTTTGCCTCCGGCGGGGGAAGCGCTTGCGGCGTGGGAATTACCAGTCCCATTACCACTCCGGTGTCAGGGAAATGAAGCTTTTCCATTACAAGATCACAGTAAATCACAGGGGGGGACGACAGCCTCGTTAGCATGGGCGAAGTTACTGTAATTTATGTATAAATAACTCCTTTGTGTCAAGATAATTCAGCTACCTTGAAATGCCTTCTTGCAGTCTGTAGAGATACCTGTGATTTACGCACCATACTTCATGGCATTTTCCTAATTACATATAGACATTTTACAGGATTTTTTGGGTGTCCGGGCTCGCAGGTCAGCCCTTAGTGCTGACCCCCTTCTGCAGGAGGTCCTGGAGGACAAGGAGCAGGTTGGCTCCTTCTGCCCCTGCATCCCAGGCTGGGCTGGGACGGCGGAGCCGGTGTGTCCTCTGCCGCCGGGGCTTTGCTCGGCAAGTTCACGCAGGATCCAAGGGCCACCAGCCACAAACTGCCCGAGGAGGAGAGCACCAGGCAAAGCACGCGATGCCCCCCGCGGTGACAGGCCGTGTCATCGGTTTCCATCGGTTCTCAATACCTTCCTTTAGGAAGGATTTTTGCTTACAATTAAGCTTGGTCTTACAAATGGGGGATGGTTTTACCGCTTCCCTTTGGTCATATTGTTTGCTTGCCGAGGAGTGGTATGGCTGTCAGGTTTAATTTTGTGTCTACGTGAACTTGTTTAGATTTGCCTGCCTCCTGGTGGCTAATGCCAAATATCTGAAGGCACTTTTTCTTTTTTTTACTGTGTGAGAGGAGGTATTTTTTAAGTAAAGGCTTAAAAGTGCTTGGCGTTACTGGACCTACAAACTCTGTCCTCCTTCTCCGTTGGAGCATTTCTCCAGCGTAGTTGTTTCCCAGCACATCAACGCACTATTGGCATGCTCAGTGGCATCACAATTTTTTGTGTTAGCAATGTAGTGCTGTGCAGTCTTTAACCGACCATAGTCTTTATCCAGGTGAAATACCCCATCCAGTCTTTAGGGTAAAACATGAGCTGCTCACATGGACTCCTCTGGCCGGGAAACCCGCGTCCCTGCTGCCCCAGGGAAACCCGCGTCCCTGCTGCCCCAGGTGGGTCTGCACGCTGCTCTCATGTTTCCTCCAGGTACTCCGCAGGAAAATAGGAGTCTCAGCCTTTTTAGGTAGACCAGGCATGAAGCAGGCTGGAAGGCAGTGGCTGCAGGCTGCTCTCTCTCTGCATTTCTAGGTCTCTCTCCCTGCCATGCCGATTTTGTCGTGGCACCCTGCGCAAAGCCCACTGGAATTACAGACTCGAAAGCCAGAGCACGAGTCTGTCCGTTACAGTAGCTCCTGGTGTGGTTGATGATTTTACCTTGGTTATAGAAATTTCCACTTCACGGAAGAGCCAAGTAGAAACACAGCTTTCGAGTCGTTTGGCTTTCGGTTACCGAGCAGTTAATGAAAGCGCTGCGTTCCTCCAGAAATTCGTCGCGTGTTGCAGACAGCAGCGGAATTGCATCATGGCCCAATAAGGTGCGGGCAGGCTCCTCCGCCCATTTTACGGACAGGAAAAAAAGAGGTGGTTCAGGTGCCATGTGTGGATACTGCGGGGGTAAAGAAAGGAGTCCAGACTTACTGTACGCAGGCATGCTAACAAGAATAATACTAAAAGAGCTGAGACAGCAGCCTCGGCTGGTCCGATGCCTTTGTCGTGACAGACGAAAGGTGTGGTTTTCATTTTCGTTAAGCCTAATATGATTGGACTAACGAGATTGAAAACTCTCCCTTCATCTCTGCTGAGGCACGCTCCCGTCTGTGGCTGCCGCTGTAGCATTGGAGCCTGTTGAGGACCATTGGCAGTGTGTCCTTCATGGTGCCATTGGAGACTGAGCTTGAGGGTGTGCTCTGCAGTACCTGACGGAGGAGGTGTGACATTTTGATGATAGAGTTGTACCGTGCAAGCAATATTTGGGCTGTTTTTTCAATTAGCCTCTGTCCTGCTTGGAGCACAGTGGGAGGAAGAAAAAAAGAAAAAGCTAATGATGAGCTGCCAGCAGGCCAGGCTGGAGGTGAAGCACCCTACCAGTCTCCTTGGGGAAAAAAACAAGACTTTAGATATTGAACAATTTTGGAAACTTCACCCTTGGCTTATTTTATAGGGGGAAAACCCAGGCCTTGAAGCTCCAGTGGTAGAGCAGGACCTTTTGGTGGTTGCTCTGTGGTGGTGGCTGCAAGGAGAAAGAAGGGTTGGTGGGGCTGGCAGATGCTCCAGCAGGTTTTTAGTTTATATCTGGGCAGCACGGTGTTTGATCCTAGATTCAGAGTGGTCCGGCACACCTTGAGCACCGTCTTCAGGTGAGAAGCTGTTACAGAGAGGAACTTGAGGGTATATGTCTAAGTAATTTGTGGTTTCTTGGCATGGCAGAGTAGTAGTATTACCCTCCGCGGCTGTATCTGCAAAGCCAGGCTCTACGCAGTCTTCTTTTCTGATAGGGGATTTTTGCCCTAAATACAGAACTTGATAAAAATAATGATTCATCTGCTGTTCTCATGCCTAAAAACAGTTGTTCACCAAACAGCTTAATGTCTGAGCCTTTACAAAAAAACTCAATAGCTTAGGCACTTTATAGGTTTTTTTGCCTTTAGCCTCAGAGACGGTGGGCCGTCTTGAAGAGAACTTGATTTGACTTGAAGAGAAAAACACATGTGCGCTAGGGGAGTTGTGGAGTTTGGGGCTTTTCCAAGCCGTCCTTGGCTTTGGTGGGCTCCAGCCCCGTGCTCCCCCAGCCCGCTCTTCCCAGGTGCATGTGTATTGCAGGGCTCCAGGACGGCGAAGGTTGCCGTGTCCTTCAGAAAATCCAGCTTTCCGAAGGCTTGAAATAAGGATTTTGCAACTGAGCTGCAGAGTTTTTAAGGGGAATTCTTTGGGGATGGAAACAAATAGCTCGTTGTAGCATTTCACAGAATTTAGCAAAAGGCAGTGCTGCAGCAAGGGATGGTTTGGATATTTTTTTTTTAAAATAATGGCATGGGGGATTTCTTTTCCCCTTTGTCTCAAAGTGAGTAGAGCGTGTACGACTGACTTCTGAACCAAACACATTCCTTGTAGAAATTGGAACTGGTGTTAAGCTGTGATTTGACCCACTGATGAATTAATGAAACGCTGAAGCACTACAAGTTTTAAATAACTTGCCCACTCCCACAGGAAATTCAGAGCAGACCCAGGACCAGAGCCCATGTCCCTCACTGTTGGAGGGACTTCCCCAGAGACTGATTAGGGCATGAAGTCCCTGGCAATTCCTCATCACCGTCTATCTGGGAGAAGCTGCGGCTGAAGTGAGCTTTCCTGCAGGAAGGGAGTCTGAATATTTTGGTTAATTGCTTTTTTTTTCCCATGGTCCATTTTTCCCCCCTCATTTCCATTTTTGTAAATTGTTTGGGTTTCCAATGAGCTAAAAAGGCACAGGATGCAGATGCCTAGATCCTTCTGTAGGTCTCGCTGTGCCTTCTCTGGAAATGACAGAGCAAATTCCAAAACGTGGTGCCAAGAGGATCATTTGCAAGGGAATGAATGTTCCGTAGGCTGTAGCATTGCCACAGGTAAACAGGCGTGCTCGTGGGGGTTTAAAATACTCAAAGGGTCTTGCACAGCTCCAGAGATACAGAGGAAAAATGAGTTTAAAATTGCAAGCTCACTGCCACATTGGGGGAAGGCTGCTGCAGCAGCAAGACGTTGTTTAAGGGCTCTGTTTTCAGCGTGCTCCTGAAAATGTGCGCTCGGAAACAGGGATTTGTGTCTAAATGGGAATCCAGACATACAAAACACTCCATTTATTCATGTAAATGTCTGTATAAAAATGCAAATGTGGTACCTATGGCTATTGCCTCGTATTGGGCTACAGTATAGCATATAAAAGGCATACTAATGAGTTTTCAGCAAATTTTCTGAAAATACTTGAACAGTCATGGGCTCTGATGTATAAAGTTACCTTTTAAAGTCATTTAAAGAAATAGATACTTGGTTTTGCATCCCAATGGCTCAGCTTCTTCACAACTTTGGAAATACTTCCAATTTAAAAGAAATCTGAATCTAGCGATCAGCTTTATTTCTAATTCTGCTGCTTGTTAACTTCACTCTGGGGTATATTTCCGAGACACTTCCAACCTCAGCTTGTGCATTTATTTACTTAATTCAGGGTTTTGTAATTTTTTGAATAGCATGTTTTGATCTTCAGGCAGATGCAGTACAGCTGAATCAAAAACACGGTATTTAAAAAGGACGGCTGAGGAACGAAGCCGCCTGTGCCTGGCGGAGACGGCAGTAGGCAACAACGTTGAGCTTACCAAGGAGTCAATTTAAAATTGGTGATTAATTTTAATTTTTAAACTTTCCTTAATTTGATGGGATGTGTAACCCTGTTGCAAGTATCCTTTGATATTCTGCTGTTAGGAATTGCAAATAAGAATGTTTCAGCTGACACTTCAGTGAAACGCCAGGTGATGTGGAAAGATGTGGGTATTGTCGGTGAGTTGTGCGTAACCTGTGCCAGGGCTAATGCTCTGCTGCCATTCTTTAATCCGTTTTTAAGAGGAAGAGTTAAAATACCGCGCTGCCTGCACTGCCATTCGTCCGGCACCGCTTTTGACAAGAACAAGGAGGTTTATCTCCGGGTAAGGCCAGACACTGTCTGAGCTGTCTTCCCAGGAGAACAAGAAATGAAAAATGAGAAGAAGAAATGAAAAAAGAGGAACCTCCGGCACATGAGCACGCGCGTGAGGACGGACACACACCTCCCCGCAGCTTTTCCGGGGCGAAGCAGCCTTCCTTATCTGCAGGGTATCACAGGGAAAGAACATGGAGCTTGTAAGCGATGTTTTTGCAGGCACTGTATGTACTTTCTTTTCTCAGTCGCATCTGGAGGTGTTCAGCTGCCTTCCCAGGATTTGGGGATGATCTAGAGGGGTTAAGTTTTCAATGCTGGGAGTCTGTTTTGCAATAAGGGGGGGGAAAAAATAAAGGTATGGTGACTCCTGGTGCTATATGTTTCAAGACGTGTCTGCCCCACGGGGTTCATTTCCAAAGTCTAAGCTATTTTTAATCTCCAAATTGAGACCCTGTGCTCTGGTATATGAGACATCGTAGGGTTATATTTAAATACATGAATCTGTAATATCCACTCTCACTCTCTTTTCTTCTCCCTTTGCTTGCTTTCCTGATGATTTTCCCTGCCTGCCTTCCCTGGCGCTCTCTCCCTCCCTGACTGTTTAAGAAAAACAGCCTGGCTAAAACGGACGGGTTTTGTTGCTGCAGGCTCAGATTTCAGGAGCCTTGTCAGACAACCAAAGCCAGCAATGCACTGGGATCGCCTTTATCCGGCCTGCGAATTGGCTGGTGATCCAACTTGCTGTGTCCCGGTTGAAGAAGGTGTCCCGGAGCGGGAGCGATCAGCGTCCTCCACAACAGCCTTGTGGCAGGGTGTCTGCCACCTCCCTCGGCTCTCCTCCGCTCAGCCAAGCCAAACTGCCTGGAAATGCCCTAATGAGGGACAAGCCAGGATGCTTTGTGCTCTAATTAATAAAAAATTAACCTCTGGTCGCTGGCTGTTTCCAGCACTCCCAGCAGCACTTGTTTGCAGGGAGGCAGCTATTATTGTCTGTCTCGTTCCTTTGGACTGGCACAAAAAGGAGACAAGGGAAGCACCTTTTGCCAAGAGTTTTTCCAAAGTTTTTTTGGAAAGCATAATACGTCCACGCATATATGCTTTAAATCATCCCAGGATTTAGTGTACCCACCTTAGTATTTAATACTGGGGTTTAGGAGTGGTTTTTTTTCCTCCACTTTTGGTCTTTTGCTGTCATCACAGTGAGCTTGCAGGGAAGAGTTTGTCCTCATCAGAAATTGTCCAAAATATGTATTTTTTTGCTGTTCTCGGGGAGAAAATGGTATGACTAGCTGGCTTTGGAAAACCAACCTTTCCAGCCCTGTGTGTGCTCACCAGAGTAGGTGAACCCATTGTTGACTCGGAGCAGGCGGAGGTTTGGGTTCCACCAGCCAGTTCCTGACCAGCCGCTGACTCTCTGCGACCTTGGAGGGGATACTAAACCTGCCAACTTTATTTTCTCCAGCTATAAATCCAACATTATTTCCATAACAGGGAAGGAATTTTTGTTCTGAATTGATGGCAGAGGTTTAAGGTCTGACTTTTCAGCTCCATGCAGTGTCGCAGACTGTAGAGCAGTTAAATTGGTTGGGCTCAATCTTTACATTTCTCCTGTTTCATAGTTATGAATGTTAATGGAAATAATTCTTCCCAGAATGACTAACTATGTTTTCAGGCTCATACAGGGTGGTGGGAACCTTAATTTTGTGTATTTATGCAGAAGCATAATTGATACAGGACAGACTATACTCCAAGAGGGTCATGTGTGCAAGCAGTTTTGGAGTGATGAGCGGGTCTGTGGTAGTCAGTGTTTGGCACCAAACATCATCTTGGTATGATTTTGAATTGCTTCCACAGTGCATGTTCGTAAGCCTGGAAGAAGTATACAGCACTGTCCCACAAGTGCTATTTTTTTGCTCATTTGTTGTAGTATGTGCTCACCAGATGGGCAACTTTTATGAAAATACCACTGCTGGCCTTCCTGAGTTTCCTTTTGCTTTGGCCGCTGATACAGGTTTTATTTGATGAACAGCAGAATAATCCTGAGCTGGTCAGCCTTGATTTCTATGGCATGCTGTCTCTTTAAGGAAGGAGAAGGAAGGGGAGAGGGGAGGTCAAATTTATCATCTTTAGATACCATCTTGAGCTGTCAGACCCCCATAGAAAGAAGCAGATGTTACCATCCAGATCACAGAATCACAGAATCATAAAATGGCTTGGGTTGGAGGGGAACTTAAAGATCATCTAGTTCCAACCCCCCTGCCATGGGCAGGGACACCTCCCACTAGACCAGGCTGCTCAAAGCCCCATCCAGCCTGGCCTTGAACACTTCCAGGGATGGGGCATCCACAGCTTCTCTGGGCAACCTGTTCCAGTGCCTCACCACCCTCACAGTAAAGAATTCCTTCCTAATATCTAATCTAAATCTTGTTACCATCCAGATGTCACCCCTGCCAGATTTCAGCAAGGCCATGTATGAAATAGCTGATAGCAGCACAACAACGCGCGTGATCTTAAACACCTTCTACCCCGTTAGTGGCTGAGCAGTAGAAGTGCTCAGGAGGTAGTTGCTGCAAGTCGATAGGCGGCTTATCTAAAAGGGGATGCTCAGTGAGACGGTCTCGGGGCTGGGGCAGCAGCCACAGCAGTTGTTCTCCAGCGCATCACGCGTCCAGCCCTGGGCCACCGTCACCAGGCGCAGTAGGTTCCGTCTTCTCCCTTAGTAATGCTCTCCTTTCTTTTTCCGCTGCCTTCAAGGGTTACAATCCACCAGCTATTACTGGAGGGCAGTGTTGGTTTCTTGCTGAAGATGAAGGCAGAGTTTCACGCGGGCTGGGAAGAGCAGCGTGCTCTTGGCAAGTAGTTTGTGGGAGCGATCAGCTTTTACTGCAAGTCAGGGGGAGGCTACTCGTGTTCCTTAATTACTTTGATTCGTTTCTGCCTTGAGAGGAAAGGAAAAAAACAAAACAAAACAAAAACCTTTATGGAATATTCATCAAGGTAAATCAAATTTGGCCAAGAAAGAGTGTTTGGGGAATAATTTTTTTTAGAGCTAAAGGGAGCTTTCTGGTGAGAATGCTGTGCTGTATTCTGGCTTGATATGTATATATATATGCATGCATATGCATAGAAACAACTATGCTAGCTTGGTCTTTTTGTTTATTACTGTTGGTTTTGGCACTGAAGTGATGTAGTTCTTAAAGTGACACAGGAGAATATCTCCAACGCATTCAGAAATCAAAGGAAAAGAATAAAACCGTCTCAGTGAACTGAGGCGCTGGTGATCTAGCACACGGATTTTTACACTTTTTGAAATAACTTCTAGCCAAAAAATGTAACAATTTAAAGCAAAGCAGCTCTTTGCTTGCTGGGCCTCTGCAAATGTGATAGTAATCTCCCCAAATTACCTATTTCAAGTCTAAATGTTTAATGAGTAACTGCCTACAAGTGGCAAAAATTAATCAAAATGAGCATGCTTTTAAGTCACATCTTTTAGCTTCTTCTTTTCAATAATAGATAATTATTGACGTTTCTAGGAAGCAGAGGTACTCTGAGAACAGGGAGCAGTAATACAGCAAACTCCTTCAGTCTTTCTTGTAACTTGTGTGGGGTTCCTCCTCGTGGATGAAGCAAAGTCTCGGGTCTGTCGATGGCAACGGCAATGCTCCCTGTGATTGAAAATAGGCCGCTTCCAGCGTTTAGTCAGTTCTGGTTTGAGGCATATTAAGTCTTTGAGGTCTGTGCTGAGAACTGCCAGCAAGGGGAACAATAACCGAAGTTATAATTTTTGCGGCGCAGAAATACTAGCTCTCTGGCAACTGGACTAAACATACCAGACTCATTTCTCATAAGACACCGGAAAAGGTTCAGCGCAGACTGTAACTCAGACAAATTGTTGATGTTTCAGAGCACAGACCAGGAAGGATTAATTTGTCCAATAACTCTCTTTATGTGGTCAGGAATTTTCAGTTGCAACAACCCATTTGGCAAATGACTTTGCTAATGTCGTCTGCAAAGTCCAGCTTCACTCGCTAAACTTGAGAGTGTATTTTTTTTGCCGATGAGCGCTGCTATAGGTATAAATTTCCCCTCTATCCGAAGTGAGAACGTAACCCTCGCCTCCGACGCCTGTGCTGAAGGAGAGCGGAGCAGAGCTGTTAAGGCAGTGGATGGTTTAGGGCTGTTGGTTTATCAGGCTTTGTGGGGTTTGCTTCTAGTTCAAAGTGCGGATTCTTGAAACAGCGGAGGTGGCTGCTTGAGCCTTACTGGGACTGGTTTATTTTTTGGTCTTTAGTGTTAAAACTGGCGTTCGTATAACTTGGGAACCCTTTTTCTTGCAATCTCAGGAATTTCTTGCATGCGTGTCCCCAGTGTGTAACGTGCACGCATTTCTAGTGTCAAAGTGCAAGCTCACACATATGAAATGTATCTTTACTGGGTTGAGACCTACATATATACAGTAAAGATGTTTTGTGCATGCTGATGTATATATATGTGTATATAAAAGTCCTCAATCAGAGATGTAGCTAAGTGTGTGGTTCAGTCTATGAGCCTCTCTCTCGTTTAAGTTATATTCTGAATTAATTTTGATATTGTTTTTAATCTTGAAGCCATCAACACATTTCTTTAAAAACAGTAAATCAGCCTCTGTGTGGATTTTCTAGCTCTGTCAGGTTCAGGAGTAGTAAAGCCTATTTTGGAAAGTGCTTTTTGCAGGGTTTCTAAATGTGAGCGGCGGCTTCTGCAGTTGTTCTTCATGAAAAGCACTTTTTGACAATCTCAGAAAATGTAAATTTAATCTTGATAAGTGCTTTCCCTGAATGCAACCTTCCCTCTGTAGTGGGAGAGTGCATATTACATCAGCATAAATGCATTCAGTTAGCTCTGTATACAGGCAAGTGACCTTGCATTCAAAAGATGGTTTAGGATCACTTTGAAGACCCTATTATCCATCATAAAGTTTTGTGTAGATTAGGGAAAACGTAATAGAGTTTTCGGGTTTTGGTGGTTTTTTTTCCCTGTGTAACAAAGCGAATCTGGACTCTTTTCGCTAGAAGTCATTTCCCACACTGTCTTCTGAGCTGATCACTGCCATTATCTTAGGTCTGGAAAGTGCTGTTCATTCATTTTTTCTGCCCTGCGATACAGCCAGCGTTAGCAGGTAATGCAGAGCTTTCTATTGTAAATAAATAGCGCAGGTGACGTGGAAAAAACGGTCTTTATTTTTTACTCGCTGTTGCTGCTTTTCAGTTTACAAATGAAATTTAAGGTTTTTCAAAAGCGCTTTCAAGAAGCTTCACTTGCTACCTTATCAGAAGAGTCACAGGGAAAAATACAGCCAGATTGTTTAAAAACAAACAGTAATTTTTTAGAGATCTTGTTGTGTGTAGGTAGTGTAAGCGTGAACGAACTACCTGGCTTGTAAACCCTGAGACAGTGGTGGAGTGTTGTGGCTTGAAAACGATCCCGAATTTGTATTTTCTCCAGGCATTCAGCATCCCAACATCATTCTGGTTTCCACAAATATAATTGAAAGGGAAGCTGTCTCAGAGCCCCGTGGTGTTTTAACGAGGGTATCATGTGTCAATCACGGCTGAGCCGTTACCCTCCGGACAGCCATGGCACAGCACCAGCTGGGTTTGAAGGCTCCCGCGCAGTCCTGCTTCTTCATCAGCACCGTGAGGACCCCAGGAGAGGGATCCACGCAGCTGAGATGCATCCAAGGCATCTGCCCAGGCCTGGCAGATGTGGTTCGGGACACGATGGACATCTGCACCCCTTTGGAGAGGCAGCTGGAGGCTGGGCAGAAGACCCTGGGACACCTGAAATCTAGCAGACATCTGCATTTGGGCATCTGAGTTGCTCTCCTGGGGTCAGCGTCAGTCAAAGTTAGCCTATTAGATGTTTTTTGAGAAAACTTGAAAGTGCGCTGGGTGAGACCTTTGTGGTGCGTGGATGTGGTATGTGTTTTATGGTACTAGGAAACCTTATTCCAGGTTTCATTGTATAGTACAACTTTGCATCTTCCACCTTGATTTTCCCATATATGCCAGTTGAAAGGGCTTTCTCTCAAATGGCTTGTGCTAGCCCGGAGCAGTATTCTTGGACTGGCTTAAAGCCCCTGAATCTCTTTCTTACATATTATTATTCCAGTTGTTTTACATTCCTGTTGAGGCCTTGGAAAATACTTTGCTTCTTTGTTTTCAAGTTTTCTTAATGACTGTTTAGCTTGTCCAGGCAGTGCCTGGGCCTCAGCAGAAGGCACCCTTGGCTTCTGATCTTCTGACTCTCAAATAAGCTCAATTTCAAAGTTTGTGGAAACCAAGCTTTTTAATCTGATGATTGGATGGGAGCATAAAGCTAAGAACTTGGCAGCAGAGAGAAAAACGGGAGGATTCATCTTCTTTGGCTTAACACTTAGGAGGTTTCAGCCTTTGCCGTCGCCTTGAATTCTGCGATGATTCATGCATGTGGATGTGCGGAGGAGTTCCTGGGTAAAGCATGTGTGGGCATATAGATGTGCTGTAGTGAATACCGTGGCTGACGGTGATTTGGTTGAATTGCAGGTCTCTATAGACGATAAGAACAAGAGGGTGAGCTATGGCAGACGCAAGCGTGATTAGCATTTCCAGCGTGAAACCCTTCGGTCAGCAGGAAAGAGGAAAAAGCAAAGCAGTTTGACACATGAGAACAAGAACATTTCTTATTGCCTAGGCTGCTCCCCGAGACTTTGAAATGCCCCTCTTTGTCGAGGAAGCATGCAAATGTTCTCATTATTTTCTGTAATTTGCATTATTAAAGAAAAGTTATTACCCAGGCTCAAACTTTCTTAGAGCACTGAGTCAAAGATACTGTTTTGCTTGCTGACACCGCATGCTCAAATGGACCTAATGGCTTACTGTTCAGGAGTATTTTACTTTTAAGGACCCTTAATTGCTTTAACATGCCGTGCTGTAAACAGGCTGAATCACGGGTAAACAGCAGTCCTTTCCAGCTCTGTTGTTAGGTAGGGTTAAAGGCGCTGGCTCAAATTAAGAGTTAATCCTTATTCTTAAATCAAGGGAACTAAATCCTTAAAAGAAAAAGGAAAAAAGCCCCTTTAGTAATTCCTAATCCCGATTTTTAGCCCTGGGTGCTTCCAGAGTAATCCTGTCTCTGATTCTGGAATCCTGTTTTTTTCTGTCATCCAAGTTTGTCTCTCTCTCCCTGTTGACCGCGGACCCACATTGCTGCTTTGAGGCTTGCCATGCCTTTGTCCTTTTGCTGAATGTCCATCCCCGCGCAGACCCTGCGTCATTCTTACTTTGATGGGATGGGGATGCCCTGATGGAGCACGGCTCTCCTCTCCTCCGACAGTGCTGGAAAACATGCTCTGCCGGAAGGAGCTGGAGCAAGTTGGATGCTCTCCATGCAGAGGTGATGCTCTCGGTCACAGCAGGAGCCCTGTGGCTGCTGAGGGCAAGGGGTGGGGGTCTGTGAGGCTGATTCCCAAAACTGGCAGCAGTGCCCCTGATTTTAAAAACAAATCACTGTGAGAGTTTTCCATTGTGGTTTTCTTACCCGGGCTAAGGATGATCAAAGCAACGTGGGTTGGGGTGAAATGAAGTGGTGGCAGCGGCCACCCCGCAGCGCTGCGTTGGCTGGCGGCCGGGGACCCTGCTGCGGGAAGCGCGGCAGAGCGGCCCTGCTGCTCCTTTTTATTCCCGATAAGGAAGAGGAGGAAGGAGTTGCTGATGTCTGAGAAGGGCAAAGGGCAGGGGAAAAGGCAATAAAGCGCTTGTCTGGGATGTAGGCTGGAGCAGCGGGGAGGGAAGCCGTGGGAGATGGAGGGCTGGCACCGATTCCAGCCTTCCCTCCGGCACCGAGCTGTGTTGAGGAGCACATCTGACTGCAGAACTGCAGATGCTGATCCACCCTGGAGGTCAGTTTGCTTATTCATTTCTCACTGCTGGCTTTCCATTTACACCAGGGAGCAGTTCAGCTCTCTGAAAGACTTTGCTGGTGTGAGGGGTTGCTGTGGTACCCTTGTGGCCATATCACATCGGCTTATCTTACCCCAGGGTTTTGTCTCTTAAGGATTTGAGTGCTGATCAGGATGTTTCCCGTGGTCCAGCTCTCCTGCATGTGTAGACAAACATAGTCAGAGGTCTGCATGTGAGCTTTAACTCCAGCTGTAGGATGGCTACAGGATGGGTTGGAGTGCTGTGATAACAAAAAGGCAATTTCTCTAACCCAGATTGGCCTCTGCTCTGCTTGGAAAATGCCTTGTTCGCTCTTAGCCCCTCAAATATTGTTCTGTAAACAGCACTGAAGAGCGGATCCTCCTAATCAGCCCCAGTCATTGGTACACCATGTCCTAGCTCATCAGGACCATTTTCACACAGTGATGATGCACTTGCTGAAGTCGGTATGAGGCTGCTCCCGGGTAGCCCTTGTATGGGATGGGATAGCTGCTGGTGCTCTGGTCCCCAAGTCAGGTGAAGGTGGCCTCTGGGCATTTCCCCAGGTTGTGGCAGAGCTGGGCTGCACGAGCACGGGGTCTCTCGCTGGGCTCTACAGCCCAAGAGGGTGCTTCTTGCTGCGGCTTCGCAGGCTTGTGCAGCAAAGGGCGGGTGGGATGCTGGGGGCTCTCTGGAACAAGGACACTGCTTGGAGATTCGTCACCCTGCAGGACAAAGAATTTGCATCACGTTTTACATGGAGTAATCCAGGAGTCCAGATGAGCATTTAAATATGTTGAATCAAAAGAGATGATTGTGATCAGGCCACTTTGTCTTCTTGACTTGGAGTATTTTCTCCTCAAGGGCGTTTAAAACAACGGAGTTGAGCCTTCAGATTCGTAGCTGCCACCTTATTATCCTATTAGTCAATTATGGCTGCTGAGGAGCAGGAGTAAGTGACAGTATGGCAGATTACAGCAATTTATTTGCAGTTCTCATAGTCTGGTACCGCATATCATCAGGCTGTTTAAATTTAATGATAGGGTTTTTGCATGTGTTTTAGTGCAGTTAAAGTTGTAATCAAAATGTTTAGGAAAACCCCCACTGACCTGCATAAATACTCCCATCTTCAGCACTGCTTTCATGCCCTGTTGTAATCTTTATTAGCAGAGCTGACTCACTAATTAGGGGAAGCAACCTGCCTTGGAAATAATAGATTATTTTTCTCTTCTTTTTTTACCACTTTACAAAGCTTTGAGGACTAGAAGTTGCTGGTGACTCTGTGCCTTGGCTCTGCTTCTGAGCTGTTCTCTCACCGCCCACCCGATTGAAATGAAAACCTAGGAACAGGTACACGGTAGCTTATTTTCCGTGAGCCTGGCACGGTATATTCCACGTGGGGGAAAACAGTCACCCACTGGGCTTTAAGCACCAGGCAGTGGTGGTGTTCTTGAGGAGGTGTCTGTGGTCAAACAGCGCAGTCTCCACTGCGGTCCCAGCTCCCATCGCATTTGGTTGGAGAAGAATGGAGAAACTACCAAGATTTTGTCTCGTCGTGTTTCATGGGTTTGTAGCTGACGAGATGATAACCGTGAGGTCTGAAAGCAGGCTGGGGGGATCCTCAGCAGCATCCACAGCCTTTCAGTGGAGGTTTTGTAGGGCTTAAGACCTGGCTGCCAGTGATCACCTGCTCCTTCGGGACACTCGGCCTGTGGTGGGATGTAAACCGAGATGCCTTGCTGTTGTTGGCTCGACGTGCAGCCATTCGGTGGAGCATCCGAAAGCTCAGCAGATCTCCTGGCCAGGGTACATAAACACCCTGAAAAACACTTCTGAAAAATTTAAGAGATTTTTCTCAAGGGTTTGGGGTCTAACTTGGATACTCAGTCACTTCATCTTGCACTAAAATAAAGGTATAATCATCAAACCCACAAGTGTGTTCAGCCAGCCAGCGTGCACAGAGCCCAGGTGAGGGAGATGGATGAGGTTGCAGCTGCCTGCCACTGCATGCTTTGATGCAAAGCAGCAACCTAAATGAAATAGGGATGTATATTCAGGATGAAATTTAGGGATAAAGTGTTTCATGACATACGGGGAGTTCTACAAATAGCTGCTAAGCGCTGAGTCCATAAACCATGTTGCTTACACAGAGCAGAATGGGTGGCCGGGAGACACACGGCTCTGGGAAAATTACGTGAAGAACGTGTTTCTGCTATAATGCCCTGAAACGGAGTGGAGGATAATGAGAAGGCCTGGACTGAGATTGTAGCCACAAGTGGACAGACCCTTCTCCTCTTCCACCCTGGAGAGGAGCTGGCAGGGTAGGGTCTTCTTCACTTTTGTTTTTCTCCTCTGCAGCTCAGGTTTTTGGTTGAGTTGGGGCAGGATTTTTACTTGCCTTTCCATTCATCACCTGCATTTATTCAGTAACTAGGCATGAGATGCCCGGATCCCACTGCAGCCCTTCAGCAGCAGCACTTCAGGTTTTCTGCCCTGTTTTACCAAGCGGCCATCAACTGTCCCCAGAGGGTGACCCTCACCAGCCCCCTCCCGCCTGCGTCGGTGTCCCACACTGGAGCTTTCTCAGCAGGACGCTGGCCAAGACGCCACCACTCCTGTTCGCGGGAGCCTGGTGCAGGTTGGTCGGCAATCCCAGGGCTGTCGGCACAGGGACCGCAAAGGGACCACCTTCCCCGGGGATTTCTGTGGGTCTGGGATAATCCTGCCTTTGCTTTGGAGGGAAGAATATTCTCTGAGCCAAGGAGTGGCGTCAGATTGGGATTCAGAAGTTACTAATTAGTGAGTAATGGTATGTAAAGCTGAGCTGGGCTTGAAGAAATACACCAGTTGTGTGTATGAGTTAGGGAACGGTTTACAGATGATGGGTGTTACTTTCTGCAAGGGCAGGGACAATTAAATGGATTTTCTTTGAGCTGTTAACCAAGAGGCATAATACCATTTGTTATATCCATATTGGGAATATGTCACATAAAAATATAATTGATGAAAGTATTATCTTGTTTAATTGGGAAATCGAAAAAGCCACTTTCCCTTTATTTACAGATTATTAGCAGCAGTATCTTCTGTTTGGTCCATGATGGTTTGCACATAAGTCACAGGCTTTGTGCGTTAGATTCAGCATATAGTTCTCTTAAAGAACTCTGGCTCCTCAGTTTCAGAAATTACAACTTCTAGGGACCTGCAGTTGAAGCCTTGTGGCATTTTACAAAGGTGTGGTATAACCAGCACGGAGGGCAGCTGAAGGATTAGGAGGAAAAGTAGCAAAAATGTTTTTTCTATTTTATTAATTAGGTGAATTCCCTAAATCTTGTGTTGGACCTCTTCATGGGAAGGAGTTTCACCTTGACTCCATGTGACAGTGCCGTGCATAGTCAGGATAATTATTTTTCCAGTACTGATTGGCAGTAAGTTGCTCTCTTGTGATTTTGAGGATGTTCTTCCAGTAACAAGAAACTTGTTTTTAATAGGAAAATATGAATATGAAATCATGAAAAATATGGGAAGACTCTGAGGCAGAGATAAAATTCAAATGGAAGAAAACAGGAAATGAAAGAAGGAGAATTGGCCCCATTTGGATTTTAAGCTCTTGCTTTTCTTTTAAACTTCAATTCGTTTTTAAATCAAAAGCCTTCTTAAACAGAAATCCAGACGTTTTCCACCACTTAATATATTAAAACCAAATATAATGGCAATTTGATTTTGCATCAGAACATGTTAAATCAAATGTTTTCAGTGAGTGGGCAGTGCCTGCTGAAAAGAAATTAATCAGCGAACAGTTTGGGGTTTTTTCATAGTCATCTTTAATGAAGATATTCTTCTCAATTTAAAGCACTTTTTCTTTTGACAGCAGAACACGTTTTTAGTGAATGTGAGACAGATTTTCTTCTCATCAGCCCAGGGATGTTCATCTCCGTGACCGCGTCCAGAGCACGGTGGGAGATGGCGGGTGGCCGTGCCAGGAGCAGGCGGCCGGGGTGGGACACGGCGCTCGGGGGGCTCTGGTGTCCCTCTGCCGGGCACCACGCTGCCGCCGCGGTGGAAAAGCGCCCGCAGCCCCCAGGGGCTCACCCAAAGTGAACCCGTGCCCCTGGTCAGGTTTGGGTGCTTATTTGGTGTCGGAGAGGTGTTGCCATGGGGGAAGAAAAAAGTTGAAAAACAGTTGGTTTTATTCTGTCAGTGTGAAAACAGATTTTAAAGAAACTTCCGAGCAGAAGCTCACTGTCTGAAACATATGGACATTTTTCAAGCAGAGTAATTTATTAACCTCTATTCGAGTAAGCAGAAGCCGACTGAGATGCTGTTTTCAAGCTTGGTACAAAACGAGAGGGAAGCATATTTCTGAAAGAAAAATGACTCCTTTGGAGTCTCTGCTCCCCGTCGCACATTTTTGTCCTCCCAAGCTGGGTGGTGGAGGTGCTGCCATCGCAGAAGTGAGGGGCAGGAGAGCGGGTCAGGCAGTGAGCCAAAGCCTGCCCCCGTGAAACCCAGGGCTGCAGCCCACCACCTAAAGCTTGTCAGAAGCTCTTGGTGGACTTGGGGTTATGGTTGACTTGTGTCTCCGGTTGATGCGTAGTCTATAAAGGGACATGTCATTACACCTCCCTTGTGTTCGGTCTCCACTCCCCGCACTGCAGGGACCAGATGCTTTGGATGAGCACTGCTGGTTCAGCTGTTTCACAGGGGCACGTTGCCGTGCAGAGCGGGTCGTTGGCTAACGGGGTGCCAGCCCAGGTAGGTATTCATCCAGCCCCTAACAGGGGGGTTTAGCCAAGGAGCGTGGCTTCCATTCACAAAACCTTCCTTCCGCCTTGCTTTCTGTTTTCCAGCAACCTGCTTGAAATACAGGTTTATTTTCTGGCAGTGTTTGAAAATCTGTAGCATTATACATGGTAATAGGCAACGGCTTAAAGCACAGAAAGTTTGAAAGTGGAGTTCATCGGCACGGTAGAGTAAAGCCCAGGTCTCTGAACACCCAGCAAACCCCTGCCAAATAAACTTTCAAAAATTGGCCTGTTTAAAAACTAGCTTGGTCCAGGATTTCCTTTGGTCCATCATTCGTTACTTCTGCTCTGGAGTTGCATGATGTCCTCATCTTTATAGGAAAAAACGCTGGAATCATCGGGAGCGGCTTCAAATGTTTGGTGGCATGACGGAGACGCTTATTTACTCCTAGAATAACCATCAGCATTGCATGAATGCAGCGACATGCCTCGTGTCTGCTGCTGGTTATTGCCGGGAGCCAGACAGTTGGCTGTGTGCTGGCGAGGCGGCTGCTGGCATCGCGGTGGGACGGGTCTCGCAGAGGGAGCTGCTGGCGTGCGGCAGGGACTGCATCCTCCTA
Organism: Chroicocephalus ridibundus; assembly: GCF_963924245.1. Taxonomy (NCBI): domain Eukaryota; kingdom Metazoa; phylum Chordata; class Aves; order Charadriiformes; family Laridae; genus Chroicocephalus; species Chroicocephalus ridibundus. The sequence continues at coordinate 154,052,580 of NC_086285.1, read as the reverse complement.
TGTTCATCTGGAAGCTCTGGAGCCTGAAATTATTAGCAGCACTCAGTCTGAAATTGGACGAGATGCAATGTCCTAACCAGATGAGGTCAGAAATGTATTATTTCTATCTATTATACGGGATGATGTTAAATTCTTATTTAAAGGGTTTCAGGCTTTGTGTTTCCTTCTGAGAAGGGAGGGCAGTGTGGAAGCTCTGGCCAGGATGGTGCTGTGTCCTTCTCTGGCACTGCCCCGGGCCAAAGGGCTGCAGGAGATGCATGGGCCACCTCTCACCCAGGCAGACATGTCTCCAAAAGGTCTCCCTGGACCAGCTCAAGGTGACCATTTTGGCTGCTGCCTATCCCATCTACCCCTGCAGTGATGTGAAATGGCCATGGCTGGGGGCACAGAAGTCTCCTGCTCGTGCGGGACTGCCCCATAGCACTGCTCACGGCCGTCAGACGCCATCAGATGAGCTAATTTGGGGGCGCCTTCCTGAAACGGGACACATGATCCATTTTCCAGGGCATCCTTGGTGTCCAATTTACTTATCGCCCAAAGTCCAAATAAATATAAAGTTTCCCCATTACTTGCAGTGGACCATGTCAGCGTGAAATAAATTGCCGCTTCGGTTCATTTCTCAGCACCGTGTTCGCTTACACCCTCTCTCCCGCACCTCTTTGTGTGGTAAAATACCTGAATTCTGGGTTTGAGGCAGTCGTGGCACTGAGGTGAGCAATGGCAGCGGGGCGACAGGCAGCTCGGCGCCGTGCTGCGAAGGCTCACGATGGCCTCGTTCTTCCTGGGGATCTAGAGGGATCCAACCCCTTTCTAATTCTCTTGGCGGCCATGTCCCAGAGCTGAGCAAACGCTTCAGGACAGCTTAGACAGGAGCACATAGGCACCGTTTGCATCTTTATTTTAATGGGAATTAAGCGAATGTATAGCTTTCGACCTTGCTCACGCTCTCCGTAATCTTTAATGTAATTGGCAATGCCAGCTTTGGTAAGTATTGCAAGTGGTTCTCAAGGTTAGGCCTTTAAATCCCATTGTGTTAAGCAAATAGGCGAACATCAGATGATAATTCTGGCGTTGCCTGGCCGGGTGCGTGGAAGCGAGTCCCCCACGCCTGGATTTGCAGGCGTTGGGAGGCGTCACGTCTCAGTAATTATCACGGGAGCTCGTCACCCCCCGACCTGGACAAAGGGATGCTGCGTGGTTCAGCGCTGCCGCCTGCTGCGCAGCGTCTTGCCAGGAGGGAGAGGCCCCAGAGCGCCTCTCCATCACTAAAATTTTCCTTCCTGGTATTCTTAATTCTTTTTAATTGGTGCCAAAAAGGCGAGAAGTTGTTGTTCGAGCAGCCTTTTTTGGGCATTTTTTTTTCTCTCCGACAGCATGGAATGTCACGTGTGTCTCCAAAGAGCCATCCAGTCACGAGGGAAGCGCAGTCGGCTGGGCGCCGACAAACACGGCTTCCAGGGGGGGATTTTCTGCCTGTTGGTGTGTGGGAACGTGCAGGATGTGAATCTGAAGGGTTAAAGACATGTTTTTAGGCGGGTTGGAAGGAATTAAGATGAGATTTTCCCTCTGTGTGAAAGGGGAAATATGCGGCGGATGATGCAGAAGCTGCTTCTGGTGCGGACAGGCAGTTTCCTCCCAGAGATGCGTTGGGTGGATGGGCAAGGCTGGACGCAGGGGGATTCACAAAACACGCCTGTAAGAAACCAAAACCTCAGAGTTTTGGGCATTGGCCTGAGAACTGAATCCAGGGTGCCGAGGCTCTGCTGGAACGTGACCTTGCAGTCTGTTCAAAAGCGATTTAAAAATAAAAAAATAAAAATCCAGCATCTGCTACAAAGGGACTGATGCAGAAAATCCTTCCGCTAGCTTCACAAAGCGGTGGAGCGGCTCCTGCCTTGGTTTTAATCTCAAAAGCAAAAAAGCCCTCCTCATCCCTTTCTCCACTCAAGCCTCCTCACTCTCTGCAGCCTTGTCCTTCTCTCCTGCGCACCCTCTGCTCTCCCTTCCTTGCAGTGCCAGGGGGACACGAGCATCTTCTCCTGTGAGCGGGGACGTCCCCGACCCTGCTCTGGACTTTGGCTTGAAAGGATGATGCTCATCTCAGTGAAGCCGGGTCAAAAGCGTTGGCGCTGGGACTTACTTTGAGTGAATGAAACTGATAAGCAGTACTTTGGGTAGTTTATTATCCCAAAATACGTCAGATTATTCTGCAAGTAATCATAAGGCGCAAATGAGCTGTGGCTAATGAGGGTGCACCCTGGCTGCCGGAGCGACCGAGCCAAGCGTGCCCCTCGCCGCCCCTGCGCTGGCTCCAGCTCTACGTTTGTGTTTCCAGGGACGACGGTCTTCACTCATTCCCCTCTTCTGTCACTGTTTTCCTGGTTCCAAGTATCTTTACTGTAAAAACTTCCCAGCGAGAAATTGAAACATGAAGACTTTTTCTGATCTCTTTAATGTAAAATGCCTAAAAATAGACCGCGTGGGAACAGTTTTCCACTTGAAGAGCAAAAACCCTGCAAAAATGTTTCAATGCAGATTTGGGACCTAATTATTTTTTCTCACTCACAGCCATAGTTTTTCCACAGTGAGGACAGCAAGTCCTTAATATTTGGACTTCATCTACTTACAACCTGGCATTTTCCTTCCCCTTTACGGAGAGAGCAGAGAATCAAAGTAGCGAATGCCGTCCCAAAAGTCCCAGAGCTGATCGCCCCAATTAATTCTACACCCTTCATTTCACCTTCATTTCCAATGTCAGCTGGTTCAGCTGGATGGCCCCAGGTTAGTACAGTTGAGTCAAAATATCTATACTGGGCAAAGGTAAAGTGTCCTTAACTGAAAAAAATGGCAAGAGAAATGCTGTAGTTAAAATACAGTATTTCAAAGCACTTGTTAGATCAGCACAGGGGAGTGCCCAGAATGTGATCAGACCATTTTAGAGTTGGCTAAAGCACACAGAAATGTGTGGATAATGTTGTCAGAGGCCCTTAAGAACTTTTTGTTAGTGGCAGGGTCTTATCCAGGCTATTCTGCCTAAACCACGGCGTCACTCCCAACTTCATTCCTAGCAAACGGTGCAGTGCATCCGCCGTGCCGGGAGGGGATGGGGCTTCGCAGCCACGAACGGACCCAAGACCAGTTTGAGTCGAAGGGAGTAGGTTGGTCCTGAGTGTGTTTGTTTGTGTGTGGGTGCGTGTATATGTGTGTTGGTTCTCCCTACCTGCTGCTCCACATGGTATGTGTGAGAGGAGATCTTCTTGGCCCTCCTGACTCCTGCATGCTGTTATCTCACTGGTAGGGCAAACACAGCAGACAATGGGCTGTCCTTAAAAGCCCACGTGGCAAAGCCATTCCAGTAGATTTGCAGAAGTGTGTGTGCAGTTGTATGCAGTATTGTAGAAATATCTAAAGTATCAGGCTGCATGCTCGCTGGGAAAAATGTGCGGTAACCGCCGTGTTTCTTTTATTCTGTGACTCCTGAGAAGCAGAGGCTGTAGCTGGCCAGGGCTGATGATTAACCCATTGTGGTGGTGTAGATTAACAGACTGTGCGAGCTCTCCGGTGTTAAATGCGTTAGTGGCCTCAGACTTTTATTTCCTATTTTTCCATGGACAGATGTCCAAATTGTTCTTGATGGCCCTGACAGAGAGGCCGGGGTCAGGGCTGGAGCATCAGCTCCCTGCAGTGAAGGCGTTAGCAGTCCTGCGCCTCCACCGCACGCCTTCGTTCATCCCCTTGGGTTTGGAGGCTGCTGCAAACAGGACGGTATTCCTGGGAGCCTGGGCTGGCATGAATTGTGCAGCCATGTGCTGGGATAGCTGGATAGGTTCATCTGGATGCATTATCAAGGCTATTTGGTTTTAATCTGGCGATACCTCTAAGTATGCTAAAGAAGAGCGGTGCCTGCTTCCAAAAGGCCATCTCGAGTCCCACACAAGAGAGGCCCAGGAGAAAAGGAGGGTATGGAGGCGAGGGTGTAAGCAATGTCTCTGCCCTCTCATCCTGGTGAAGCCCTCACCTTAAGAGGGTCTTAAGCAGTTTTCTGCGAGGAATTGCATCCACTCCTCAAGTGGGAAGTTCCATGCCAATGGGCACATCTTCCCCCTCCGCTTGACATGGCGATGTTTTGCTGCTGCTCTGCTGAAGCTGATGTAAAAGCCATGACACACATAGGGGGTTCCTCAAAACCAGAGGTACCTGGAGCGCCCGGGCCCCCCTCCTGCTTTCCCTATGAATAAGTAAAGACCCGCGCTCTTTTGACCCCCCCACAGTATGTCTGAATTCAGTAAATAAATCGTAGGCAGCCCCAGACAATTCAATTATAGACTGTCACTTGGCTTTAAATCACGGCTGCGTGATTATAGGCAATGCCCTTTGGTGGTGTGACAATTTCAGACTTTTCCCCACCTTATTTTCCTCTCCCAACAGCTAAAATGAAAATATTGAGCAAGTCTTAAATAAGCTAAAGCTTGTCGGGAAGATCTGAGAGCATATACTGCCATTTCACAGGCAAGCCAAAAGCAGTATGCATATGAAATGTAATGTCAGTGGTAGACCCTGCTCAAGCAACGTAAAAAGTGTCATCTGCTTTGTATGAAAAATGTAGAAGGAATTGTGCTCTGCTCCTGCAATCCTCTGTATCGAGACAGTAATTTACTGTGGCTGACGTTAAGGCAGATGATGCTGAGTATATTTTAATAGCTTAAGCTGTCGCTAAAACAGGAGCTGGTTTTGATCAGCCTTTTTCATGTTTCACAACCTTTGCATCTTTGGTCAGTGGTGGATGCATCTGTAGTTTATTAATAACTAAACCAGAGAAGTGTTGTCTGATTGCACAGTGTTGAAGTGGCACATTATAGCCAAGTATGCAAATATGTACAGCTTATAAGACAAGAAAGCTTCCAAGTGGGGGAAAGGAAGCAATCCTCTCTTGTTATTCAAGGGTTTGAAGGTCTTCAACCACAGGCTGAGGATGGAAGAAGGGTCAGGAGCAGCACCAGTGGTAAAGATTATCAGATATTTAATCAAATCAGTAAAGTCATTTAATTAATTTGATCAGTTTTCTATAAGGGAACAAGATTGCACCCATGTACCTTGACAACCACATTGACCCACAAGGCAACCAACGTGAACCCAGTGCTCCCCCCGGCTCCTCAAGCCGCTGGCGCGCGACAGTCTGCATTGCATCGGGCGGTCAGCAGAAGCTCGGACGGGCAGGGTTTCAAGGCAAAGGCTAGAAATAATTGAGAGCATTTATGAGGAGATTTTTGTGGTTTATTTGTGAAGTCGCAAGAGCTTTCGTTTTCAGTCCTCGGTGGTTGTTGGTAGTTCTGTCGGTGACCACTGCAGCAAGCAAATAAGCAGTTGCACTGCTTGATTCTTTGGTTTGGATATGAGCAAAAATAAATGAATTTGAAAGCTTTTTGGAGGAGTAATCAGCCACGTTGAGCCATGCGAACAGATATTCCTGACGTAATGGGCCGTGATAGGAAACTCAAACAGCTCAGCTCACTGCCAAAGCTGCCCCGCGTGCTCCTGGCCCTGTACCTGGGCATTGTGTCTGCACACTTCACCTACATCTGCAAAGGAAACAAATAAGAAAAGGAATTAAAACTAGTTTCAGACCCTGTCTCTGCTCCTCAGTCCTCCATGACTTGTCTTCTGTCTGTTCTCCTCCGTATCCCTCCTTCTCCTGCGGGCTTGGGAGCGTCCCTCTGCTTCTCCCGAGGCTGTTGTCCTGAAGGGGCTGTTCCCTTGCCAGTGGATCTGTGGGCTGTCTCCTCCGGCTGCTGGCCGTGCTTGGTACTGGTGGGTGAGGAAGATGTCACAGTCCCTAAAGGGTGATTATCAAACAGCTCTCCCAACGTTTAGCTTCTCCCTCACCTCCAGTCCAAGGTAAACCATGGAAATACAGAGTTTAAGCATCTGTTGCTGGTTTTATACTGAATATAACATAGCCATGATAGTCACATTATCAATTGCTCGTCCTTTCTCTGATCTCCCAGAAGTTCCTGGCCTCAATTATATTTAGAGACAATTAGTTTCACGGCTTAATTATAAACTGTGGCTTAAAAAAATTAAAATCTTGTAGCGCTTTAAATCCATCTTCTTTTTATTGGCTGTTCTTACTGTAGGACTGAAAACAAACGGGAGCGCCAAGTCTTGCCTGCTCTGTTTTGCTCGTTGTTTTGCATTCCCCATCCGACTGTCTCCGGTCTCCTCCCTGAACTTAAACACTCTCTTTCTTTTTGGGAAGCTGTTTCTGCTCCCTCTCCTTAGCCGTCTTTGGACCCAGACCAGATTCTCTCGTGGGAGCATTCGGGGCTGCCTGAGCAGTGCCGTTCACATCCCACCACTGAGCTCTGATGCTCCTTTCCTCCTCCTTCAGCCCACTCCTTTCATATTTTTCTCGCCCTTCTGACAGTTGCCATACCCCGAGCTGCACAGGTAGTCGCAGGCCAACCCCTCTTCCAGGTCAGCGCGTGCTCAAAGTAAACACTTTAAAAATTAAATATAAGGAGGTGGGGGCAGGTAGGGCACTTCTGCCTCCTTAGGTACTTGCCTTAAATATTGCTGCTAAAAATAAGTGGAGGAAAACATAAAACGTGTAATTTTAACATTGATAGTGTGCCCCCCAGTTCTATTGGTCTTCCAGCCGAATTCACCCAGCCCCAGAATAGCTGTCTGGTCCTACTCCTTGTCTTTAATTAAGAAGAGTGCTGCCAGCACTCTGGATTCCCGCTGGGACCATCCCCCTCGACTGTCAAACCCCACGGGAGGTGCTGTGCCCCCCGCAGTCCCCAGCCCCTGTCCCGGGGGCTCTGATGGATTCCCGCCGCTCCGGCGCCCGCCGCCTCCAGCAACGCTGGATTTATGGAGCCTGCTGTGGGCACGTAGCCCTGGTGGCACGAAAACAGGCGTGGGGACACCTCGACAGCCCGGGGTTTGCAGCGCTGAGATCCGGCTGCCGTTCCTAGCTCAGCCGTTGATCCGGTGCGTGACGTGGGGGAAGTCCCTGATCTTTTAATATGTATAGTTAGATAGAATTAAAGTGCCTTTCAGTATAGCAGCAGTCCCTTACGCATACATACAGCTAGAAGGACTGTAACTTGGTCTTAATTGACCATGGTGCAACTGGAGTGTAATGAGCTATGATAAAAATACTGAGTTACTTGACAAGCGAGGAAAACAGCTGTTTGGTATTAATGTCTTCAAGAAGCGATTCTATGCCTAGAGTATACAGACAAAGTCTTTTTGTGTGTGCTAGTGCTGTATAATAAAAAAAAATACTTGGAGAGTTAGTAACTAGGGAAGAGGATTCTTTGTGTTAGTTGTTGTTGTTGGGTGGTTTTGACTGAGCCCGGCAGCGCGTCTCCTGTGCTTTTGAGAAGGTCAAGTGGAGCCGTGACTGATGCCACGCGATGGCGAATGATACGACCTCTCCAGTAGCTGGCAGAATGGAAACCAGCTGCCGTATTTTGTACCCACACAGCTATTGAGTTGGGGGGGGAGGAAAACAAAAAAAAAAACAACGAAAAAACAGCAAGCAGTTCAATGCAGCAATCAAGAACACGGCGTCGGCTTTTTCCTTCAGACTCGCTTCGCTCAAGCGCTGTCGATTAGAACTTGAGATTTCCCAGCCAAAGTGCTACCTGCGGAGGGAGGCGGGAGGAGCGGGGCTGGCCGAGGACGAGGATGTAATTCTTAATAACAAACGAACTGTGGCATCGCTTGGGCCGAGAGGAGAGTTTTACCAGCGCAGACGGTGGATTATTTGTACATTTAGTTTCTGTTGCAAGTTGAACGGACGTGGAAACCTCTCAGAATGTTCCTGTTTCCACACTAGGTGTAGTAGTTTGGTGTTGCAAATGTATTAGCCGCAGGTTTACACCAAACATGGAAAAACAAATTAGAAATAGGGAAATACAAACACATTTTCTCATTAGGGGATATAAGTATGTGCTGACTGTAGTACAAATATAATTTTTATTCCATTTGTGTAACCTTTGGTATTTTAATGAAGTCCTGTTCCTGTGTACAGCGTATGGTTCACTGTCAGATAATTTAACACTAAGAAAATCTGCCTTGAATAAATTAGAATATATTTGCAAATTAATTGGTTAATTAGATTTTAGACATCTCTTGAGGACAGGAGAGAAACAGATGTGTGCAAAAGCCACACAGATAGTTTGGGGATGAGTGTTTCTTGTAGGGTTTTATCACTCAGTTTTGTGAAAAACAGCCTTTCATGGGTGCCAAAGATTAAAAAACCCTCCGCTTTAAATGCAGAACGTTAAACTCCAATTTCCGTGGTGCTGCTGGGTTTTTTTCTGGGGCACAGGCAGAGCCATTTGGACCCGTTAGCCGAATGACTGCACTCAGAATAGGCAAGGTACCTCTTGAGCTGCTTTTTTTTCTGACGACTAGGAAGTATCCGTGAAGCCGTCTGGAAATCCTCTGAGCTAAACAGTGGCAGATCAGCAGAGAGATGCCAGCTGGCGTCATGGCGAAGGCAGGCGACTTGTAAGAAGAAGCAGATCTAAGATGGAGCCCAAGATTTAGAAGAATGGCCACCGAAGAAGGAAAACTGACAGGGCAGGTTTTTTTCTCAGCTACGTCGGTGTAAATCCAGAGCAACTCCACTGAGATTCACACCAGAGTAACTGAGAGCAGAATCTGGCCAACATCATCCACCTGACCTCAGGAGAGGGCTCGGATGGGGAAGTGCTCGCTCACCCTCCTCTTACGAGCCTTTCGCACCTCATTTTCAGAGGGGCGTGAATTCAGTTTTGCTTGGCTTGGGGACATGGTGCACTGGTACCGTAACGACCAATTTACTTTTACTGATTGGTAAAAGCAATTAGAGATTCTGCTATCAAAACCTGCACTTGTGTATTCGTTCTTAACTTAGACCCCCTCAGAAACAAGCTCTGATTAAATCTTGTTTGGAAATGGAGGGAATTAAAATTTCAAGGGCCAGAGTGGCTTCAGAAGCTGAGTGGGAAAGGATTTTCAGCTTAAAAGCCGTGCAGCAGCTCCCTGCAATCCGGGCTGATCCTCAGAGGTGCGGAGGTGGGCAGGTGACATTACGTGTGTCTGGTTCTCACCTCAGCTGAGACAGTCCTGCAGGCTGAGCCCAAATCAGAAGACATTGATCAGTCCCCCTTGGAAGGCAGATGCTGATCACATTACGTTGCTTTTGCAGTTTTCTCTCCGGGATCCCACTTTGGGTGTGTTCAGAGCCATTTGGCAAAAAACCTCATGGTTAAAAGCAATGTTTGCAGTGTACAGTAAGACAAACAAGAGCCCATTCGCATGCGTCATCGATCGTTTTACAAACAGTCCTCGGGCTAAGCACAAAACTCAGCCGGTACTGGCTGTTCGGGGTCACGATACAGACGTCAGAGGCAGAAGCGTTTTTCCTGCTGGCGTAACCTCTGTTGGGCACCGAGACCCTGATGCTGCTGGGAAGAGCCTTCAAGTCATGTTCTGACTTTGACCTTGGTGTGTTTTTCTCAGCCGCGGACAGAGCAAAGTAAAAGCCTTGTTGCTGCCGATGTGTGAAAACTACGGCCAGATTTTTCAAACTCTGTCAGCTGAAGCCGTGGGGCTGAGGTGACAGAGGGCGCCCGCTATTGCGGCACCACCGTGTCCCCGGGCAGGAGCCATGGAAGCATCCCGCAGGGCTGCCTGGGCACAGGCGCCCTGTCCTTGGCCCGGGACTGCTGTCGGCAGCCGCACGCCTTCGGGAAGAGAGCACAGCTTTTAGCGGGGCCGTTGCAGACCGGGATGTGCAAAAACCTGGCCGTGGTGACCTCGATGCGCTAATTTCTGAGTGCGTCTGGGCTGGTCCCCGAGGGCGGCACGGCTGGGCAGCGCGTGGGTGAGAGCCTTGCGCGGCAGGACCATGACTGCGGGCTGCCGTCCTGTCCTTTGGGGACACAGCCACTGCCGGGTGCCAGCCAGCCCGCGGGGACGTCTGCTGGGCGCTTGGCCTTTCAATCCCAGTTAACCCCGGAGCCCGGCTCTCCCGCGGCAGGCAGGGAGCTCCTGTTCCCACGCAGCATCTGGCTCTCTCCCGAGCCCGCTCCCTTCTCACCTCCGCGCTTCTGTCCTCTCCTGTGCAGCAGGGGCGACCGAGTTCCCTGCTGGTTGGAAATTAAATTGGATGAGACAGGTACTGGCTTTTAGTGGGATCTGGTTTGCATTACTGGGGAAGCAGCTCTGCACTACCGCGCCTGGGACATTGCGGAGCAGCGTATGCTCCGGTCCAGCCGAAGCTGCCCTTCTCTCCACGTTTAGCACGTCTGGATTAGTTGTGTGCCTGCAAATGAGTAAGAGTGTAGGTGCGTTAAGAGACTAAGAGACTGCTGGTTTGCAGCCGTGATGAATATAAACAGCTACAGAGGATGTACAGGGACATTTCCCTGCGGCATTCGTCTAAACGCACCATGATTCAGTAACTGCGTGCTGGTGTCCTTGGGCAAAATGGAATTTGCACATTTGTCAGGAGTCTGGGGGTTGAGGAGAGACCCAAAAATTACCAGCTATGGTAAAATTCACAGCGTAACGGGTTAACATCATCTGCCGTAACTCCTCTATGGGGCTTTTGTCCAATCTCTCATTCAAGCAGTGTTTGCTGAGGCTTTTGACATTTGTGGCAGCGCTGGGACAGACAGTAAGGTTGTGTGTCACTTTAAAGGCTTAATTTTTTTCCAAATTCCTCACAAAACCGGAGCTGAAAGCTCTCTCATGAATTTCTGGGGGAATCTGCTGAGGCAGCAATTGCGTTATCCTTCAAAATTCCACGGGAAAGGTCGCCGCAGCACCACGCCGAACCTTTCGGGCCAAAAAGGGGGCAGGGGGTGAGGGAGGCGAGGTCCGAGGCTGCTCTCGGCGCCGGCGGAGCAGAGCTGGGGGACACCTGTGGAAACCACAGCCTCCTCGAGATGGCACAAACCACACGTCTCCTCGCCTGGGTGGGTTTCTGTCGAAGATGTATTTACTCAGCAGAGCGAGAAAAACCGAAGCAGAGGAAGATATAAACCGAGAAAACGGTGTTTGTGAGGTGTGACTGCAGCGCTCAGACCTCCCTCCCCTCTGAACGCAGACTAACCTCGGGGACGATAAAACAGGCAAAGACCTGCCTTCAAATTTATTTCTCATTCTTTCTCCGTTTCTGCAAACCTCCCATGCCAGAATATTAATGTGTGATGAGAAACTAGTTTTAAACAGGACTGCTCACTGCAAAAGATAGTGAACACCGATGTTGCCAACGAAATTATAGAGGACTTGGTATGTTTTGTGGAAGAACTAGCCACATTACTAGACAGAGATCATAAACCTTTGAAAGGTGGAGGCAGGAGAAAGCAAAGTATTCTGCATAAGGCAAATGCGATTCTGGTAATGACTTTGCTAATCCCTAGGCTTCCAGTTTTATCCATTCATGTTTCCAGCATCTGCAGATGAACTCGGGAGGGTTTCAGTAATCCTTTAAAAAAGATCTTTTTAAAATTTCCACCTAGGCACAATAATTTGTTGGTTTGGGTTTTTTTCCTCCTTTCTTCCTAATTTATGGATGCCTCTATTAAGTTTACCAAAATGATAACCAAAGAGCGAACCTTTTGACTTGGTACTTTGATCAGGATGATCGATCCTTTTTTGGAAAAGTCTTATGAAGAGAAGAGTTTTATAGGAATGAAACCAGTTGAGATCTATAGAAATATAATACTGATCTCTGTGCAACAATAGTTACTTTTCAAACTGTCCTGTTCATCAGATAAATAATTATTTAGTAAGTTGAATGTGTTGGTCTGAAGTAGCAAAAATCCTGAAGGTTATTTGTTATCCAGTGTAATCTGTCATCGTTTAGTCTTACAGAATTTATTGTAACTCTAGTGAAGTGATCTAAGTAGTGCTGTGGGTTGGGTATCAGAAGATACTGTCCCTTTTCGTGTCCCCATGCTTTTCAGTACTAATCTAATTGGATGAAGTTTGCATGATGGAACATTGGACGTAGAGTTTTTGTGCTCACAACGATCAGAAAGCACCAGATAGTAGCAGCTTTTACAGAAAATGGAAGGCCAGATGGAGCAGGAGATTACTGCGTCTGATCTCCCGCGCGCTGCAGCCCGTTCCGTGTCACCTGCTTTACCCCTGGGCTGCATCCAGCGACCCGCGTGAGTTACAGCACATCCTCCGGCAAAGCACTCACTTCCCATTTGAAGACATCACTTAATGGAGGAGCCACCATCTCTCGTGGCAGTTTGGTTCAGTGGTTAAAATACTTTCGGTGCCGGGGCGTTAGCACAGATTTGTATTGATGTTTGTTTCACTTCTAACTTCCACCTCTTGATTCTTGTTGTGCCCTTTTTCAGCAGGTTGAAGAACTCTCGGTTCCTTTTCTTTTTCTCCCTGTAGAGCCACTTACGTGCTGTAATCAAGGCGCTTCTTCCTCTTCTCTCTGATAAGCTGAACAAGCCGAGGTCTGTAAGTCTCTCTCAGAAGGGTATTTACTACCGTCCCTTAAGTAACTTTTCTGTCCTTGTTCTCTGTCTTCACTTATTCAGCATCTTTCCAACATGTGGGGCTATTAGCAGTGGGTGTTTTCGAGTCTCTGCCTCACCGACTCTGGGTACACAGGGACAATTTCTTCTCTGTGTGTACAGCATGGTTGATGTGTTTAAGGATTCATTTGCTCTTCTGTAACAGCCTTGAGCTGCTTATCCACGGTGACCCTCTAATCCTTTACAGAATTGCTCCTTTCTAAGGTAAAATGTCTTGTTTCAGACACCAAGCATTACAGAGGAATTTGGTTTACCGTGTCTTATAGTCTCTTAAACAGTATGTACAAGATGTCTGTGCTGCGTGAGGATGCTCCAAAAAACCTGCTCCAGGTCTGCACCTTTTTAGCCTCCGATGTTGGCAGAAATTGCTGACACGTCTAACACGTGATTTCAGGCGCTGCTGTAGGAAAATGCCTGTATCGCAGCCCATCTGGAGTCTGAGAGAGGGAGCTGGGGGAGAACAGCTGCTCGGAATTTTGCAGAGAGAGCTCGCGGTCTCATTTATACCCCGCGGGGACACGGCACACAAAACCCAGTCTCAGCTGGGAGCTGTGCAGCCTGTTCTGTCGCCAGCGCAGGGTGCTGCGGTTACTCTTTATTAGAGGTAGGAAGCTGAAGTTGCCCTGACACAGAAGCCTCCTTTATGGATGACATTTTACCTGCTCTGTGCTTACCACTGGAAGGTTCAAAAAAAAAATTTAATATTTTAAAACTAATATCAAAATTAACACACCTGTATAAAAAAGCAGTCCAGTTGCATGTTGCACTGCGTCATCACATGGCCTGTCTTACGGTCAACATCATTTCCCTCCATCTGTTGGCTGTTAGCACTTGGCCGAAGAGCTGTTGTTCTTCCAACTAATCTGATCACTCCTGGCATCCCCTTGGAAGCCCTTTTGTCCAGGCGGTCATGTTTTCCTTGGCAATCGGCAGAGCGCACCAGATCATGGGTCTCTCTCCGATCAGAGCACTCACATGCCGATGCCTTTCCCTTTCCATTTGTCCTCATGCCTGAATTCCTGGAGGAGGTATAAAAGGGCAGTGCGGGGCAGGGAGCAGGTAGAGAGCAATGGGCTTTTTTGCCAGGCCGTGCCAGACTGGCCCTGCATGCTTGCTTCCCAGCGGGGCCGGAGGAGAAGCCTGGCTGTATCCCACCAGGGCTGGGGCTGGTAGAGCTGCTCCCAGGGGTAAGTGTGGGGTAGGCGTGCTCCAGCTACTGACAGCGGAGCAGAATTGCAAATACACTTGAGAGTTCCCTGCCCTGCAACCCCGTGGTTCATTCGAGGTGTTTCAGTGTCTGGCAGATCACAGGAGAATGCGCCGTCATACACCTAACCTGACCTGTGCTTCTCATTAGGGTTCTGGCTACGAAACCTGCGAGCTTGAGATCTCCTTGCTGAGGTATAAAATTTCTCATGGTTAAAGCTTTATTGGAGTGGAGACTTCTCCCTGCAAAAGAGAGAGCCCTTGCAAGCCTGCGCAACCTAATAAATAATTCTGAAACAACTGAATTTGTTGCTTTCTTTAAAGAAACATAATTATTTTAAAATGACAAACTGGTCCCTTTGTTGATAAATGTTTTATATCCTTGCTGCTATGCCTGAATAGTTTGTGTAAATAATGTATTAGCTCGCAAACAGACGTAGCACGTTGAGGCAGACACTGCCCAGCAGGGCAGGAATGCTAAAAAAGCGAAACAGATGATTCTGTGTGGTGCTGAGCGCCAGGGGTGGGAGTGGGCATCAGTAGGGACTGAGAAAACACTGTCTGCATCTCTTAGGACTGGACCCGACATAGCGCAGATGCCTGACACTGTGGTGATGCATTAGGGCTACAGATGCGAGCAGTCAGGCATTCACCATCAGCAGGTATGTGGTTTCCCTCGGACTCTTAGGAGCGAAATGAAAAGTGGCGCTGAGAATTGCGATACGGTCTGGTTTAGATAGTGTTTGGCACTTACGTGTGCAGGCTTGTTTTCAAAAGACTCGCTTTGCATGCTTGAGGAGAGCTTTCCTTCAAAACAAGGTTTTCAATTTGCTTTGATTGGTTGTTCCTCTAACTGCGTTCTCAAAACGGGCCTTGATTTTTGAATAAGTAATTTTGCAAAAATCGTATGTGAGGTTCTTTGTATGTCAGGGCAGGGTCAGGCAAGAGAAGAAGGATATGCGTGTGCATCAGTGGCTTCCAGATGAAAGTCCTTTGTAAACAGTGCGTAAGCGTGTGCATGTAATCATAGAATCATAGAATACCGGGTTGGTATTCTGTGACCTCAAGGATCATTTGATCCAGCCTTTCTTGGCAACTGTATGTAAAGTATGCATGGATGCAAAAGTATGTAAGTATGCATGGATGGAAACGTGCAGTAGTTTGGGGGGGTTTTAGACAGCAATTTTGTATGCTCAGGCGGGGACCTAAAAGTCCCATATGCCTCCATGGGCAATCATAGAACCGTAGAAGGGTTTGGGTTGGAAGGGACTTTCAAAGATGATCTGGTCCGACCCCCCTGATGTGGGCAGGAACATCTTTCAACAGACCAGGTTGCTCAAAGCCCCATCCAACCTGGCCTTGAACACCGCCAATGATGGGGCATCCACAACTTCTTTGGGCAACCTGTTCCAGTGTCTTACCACCCTCAATGTAAAAAATTCTTCCTTATATCTAGTCTAAACGTACCCTCTTTCAGGTTGAAATCATTACCCCCCGTTCTGTTGAAAGTGGGTAAGACTCTCTCCAGCCGTACTGAATAGATATAGTCACCCTGATCTGGTGTAACGTCAACTGAAGACCACTGGAGTTGCCTAAACACCCCTATAAAAGGCACAAACTGCCTTACAAAAGCCAGCTGCAATTCTAAACTTAAACTTAATGGTGTACGGCTCACATTTTTCTCCGGCTCAGGAGGAGAGCGGAGCCCAGCTCCGACGGGGACTTGGTGATGCAGGGGTGCAGAGGAGCCATGCTCTCATTCTAGCTGCCTTTTTTGCTGAGAAGAGCAAATAATAGAAAACTTTGATTTTACTGTAGTCAGCAGAAGTGAGCAAGCACAGAGACGGAGCAGATCTGCGCGGTGACAGATCCCGTTTTACCTGGCCACCCTGTGAAGCACAGTCCTACTTCTCAAACTGCATATGGGGTGGCCTGATTTAGCTTTCTGTTAACAAAACTGAGGATGGGAACAGGAGACATCACTGAAAAGCAATTATCAGTGCATTTTTATATTTGTTCCTGCTATCTACTATTTTGTCTTTCTTAGAAAATGAAAATTATTTTAGTACTCACTGTTGACTACAATAGGGAAAAAAATCCTGCCCTTCCACACTCCTGCAGTGCTTTATTGCAGAAGTTAGTCCTCATTAAGTCCAGAAGATCAGCACCCACTGTCAGTCAGTGAAAACCCACCCTGGACTATAACGGTGCTGGGATTTCACTCTAAATTGCAGTGCTACAAAATCAAAATACACGCAATTAGGGTTCTTTCCTTCCCCCCACTTTGTGTCCTGCTCTTATTTTTGAGGTAGCTTTGTCTCATTTATAGAAAGGAGAAAGAAAATACTTTGAGATCCTGAGCTGAAGGCAAATATAAGCACTAATAAACAACTAAAACATTGAAGTATCTAGATATGTTGTGGTGTTACCACTCCTGGGGACTAAGCTGCAGCTGACTTCTTATGAGTAAAAATAAATCACTTCTCTATTTCATTCAAAGTTGTTCCGTGGATTTGCTGAACTAATTTTTCCTCCAAGCATGGTCACATTTTGGGTCAGAATGCCTAGACAACATGGGGCTCTGCCAGCAGTTCCTCCGTAAAGTCCCTCTTGTTTTTTTGGAAACACATCCAGTCATTCATAGAAATGAACTCTTGCATAATTAGAGCCAGTATTGCACATCATCTTTGCTTTCCATTTTTAGACGTTGCGTCTGGAGGACTATAACTTTTAAAGATGCCAACAAGCCACTTAGGAGCTCGATAGCCATAATGGGAAAATCTGTGGAGCTGAATAGAAAATGATAAGCTTCATAAGGACTATTCTAAATTGTTTGGTAAAGAGCTCAGCCAGACATTCAAAGCAAGAGCAGAAACGATAACCCCTTCTAATTCAATCTTCAGGGGGCTGGACTTTCTCTGCTATCCCCCTGAAGTCCCAGTCCAACGGGCAGCTTAACGGAGAGGACAGTGTTCTTTACGCCAGAGTTCTCTGGTCTCTGCTGGGTCCAGTTATTGGACTGTGGCATAAACGGGTGCAGAGGACTGATTTTATTCATATTTTACCATCCAGGGCTTGTAATCAACCATTTCTCTTTCTGGGTTAGTTAAAACGTTCAGTAGCCCCAGATACTGAAGCATGAAACTCCAGAAAACTGATCCTCTAAAGCATTTTTTAAACTCAAGTTTTCAATAAAGAGCAATTTAAAAATAATTAAGAAAGAAAGATTTGGAGGCCTTTTTTTTTTTTTTTTTTTTTTTTTGACAGGCAGGAGGGCATCATCGGCTTCAGAGCCAGCAGGTGTTGACAGGTGAGAAATCTCACAATAAGTCTTTTATTTCTCTGCCCTCCGAGGCTTTCAGGTACGTCCTGTACTGTAATCTCAAAATTAGAGTGGGTGGCAGATGAGCTAAAATTTGTTTCTTTGTTCAGAAAATGCAGTATGGATTTTTCTTTGTTTGGGTCTTTAATCCAAACTGATGCTTTAGTAACTGAAATTCCAGTAGTGGGCTTTTTTGCCATTTTTTTTTTTTTTAAGTTAGAGAATAAATCAGTAAGAAAACTGGCTTTGCAGTGGGAAATTACCCCAAAATATCTTCACAGCTGGACTGTCGCAGCATGTGAGGTCGGTTAATATGACCAGATGGGGCTATTAAGGACAAGTGTTTGACACTGCTTCACTGCTAGGAGAAGGCTAAAGTCCATATAAAGTCACTCTGTGAAGGACAGAATATAATATCCCCAATTTTAAAAATTAAAATCATAGAATCACAGGATGGTTTGTATTGGGAGGGACCTTCAAAGATCATCTTGTTCCAATCCCGCTGCCACGGCCAGGGACACCTCCCACTAGACCAGGCTGCTCAAAGCCCCATCCAGCCTGGCCTTGAACACTTCCAGGGATGGGGCATCCACAGCTTCTCTGGGCAACCTGTTCCAGTGTCTCACCACCCTCACAGTAAAAACATTCTTCCTCGTGTCCTACCTAAATCTACTCTCTTTTATTCTAAAAGCATTACCCTTGTTCTGTCACTGCAGGTCACCTTCCATCTTTCTTAGAAAGCCCCCTTATATATCGAAAGGCCACAATAAAGTCTCCCCAGAGCCTTCTCTTCTCTAGGCTGAACAATGCCAACTATCTCAGCCTGTCTTCACAGGAGAGATGCCCCAGCCCTCTGATCATCTTTGTGGCCCTCCTCTGGACCTGCTCCAACGGGTCCATATCTTTCCTGTGCTGAGGGCCCCAGAGCTGGACGCAGTACTCCAGGTGGGGTCTCACCAGAGCGGAGTAAAGAGGGAGCATCAAGCATCACCGCCTGGTGGTCACACTTCTTTTGATGCAGACCAGGATATTAGTTCTCTGTTGAAATGCCGAAGCACACTGTCAAGAGTTAGATACTACTTTCAACTTACTCCTGCATTTTTCTATGCAGAGTGCTGGGGAACAAGGCTGAGTAGATGAAGCCCAAGTTCAGGCTGTGCGGCACTTTCCCCATCAGTGAAATGGAGATGCTGCTTTGTTCTCCTGCTGGCAGGCTGAGGTTCTTTATATTAAAATATTCAAAAAGGAGTTTGTGATCTCCAGAAAATGGCAAGGTAGAGATACCATAATGATGCAAAGTGTTGGTATAATTTATTGTTAGAAGAATCCTGTTAGCAAAAGCCTGCCTGAACCACTAGATTATCTTAACAGGTTGGTGTTATCTTTACCTTTTAAGGGTCCAGCAGCTTGAAGGGCACTTTTCGGGCAAAGAGGGTTCACATACGTGTATGTCATTTCAGAGGGGGTGGCAGGGGAGGTGACTCCACGTAAAACCTTGCCCTGTGGCTGCATGTGTTCCTGTGCCTGCATCCACACACGCCAACATCAGCGTCTTCAACGCTTTCCCACCGACCTGGAGGGTGTTGAATTCACAATATGTGGTGCTGCATTTACATTCCTCGGAAGATGCGAGCGAGCAGTGCATTTGCTTCCTCGTGGACTTCTCTCATTCAGGCACGTTGTGAGTTTTCTTGCTGCCAGCGCAGCGAGGTGCTGCTGTGAAACAGGCGCTGTTAGAGGACTTCAAAGCCGAGGAGCCAGCGTTTGGTTTTCGAAGCAGCGCGACACGATGCTATTAGCAGGTTGCTGGTAACTGGGGCGTAATGCTGCCTGGAGAGACGCCTCGCCAAGGTTTGCCTCTGACACGCTACCCACCACCCCTCTCTGGCCCACTTGTTAAATAAGCAGTTATCTTTAAACATCAAACGGTGTTGGTGAGCCCGCATTTGCTCCTGTGTAAGTCTGCTCGTTCTAGGTGGCGTAACCGCCACACTGGGAGCCAGTTGGGTAGTATTTGGCAGTCCAAATGTGGCGCGTGCTTTGCATGCACCGTATAGATTTACGGGGCTTTCTGTGTAAATATTTAGACAAAAATCGTTAGAGCATTTTTATGTGTTAGAATATACATTGACTTTAATGGCTTGTGTATCCAAATGTCCCTGTTCATAATACGGGAGTGAACTGAATCCAACTGTGATGTCAATGAAGACTTTAAAGATGATTTAAATTTCAACGGTTACTGTCCATCTTAAACGTAACGAAGTTCCTTTAGCAGTACACTAAAGTGAAAACTCTGCTTCCCTGTTTTTTCTTTATTAATCCAACCTTCTGAACTAAAAGAAGACGCTGGCACGGAGAGGAGAAAACGTACCTTGACACTAGTTGCTGAATGTTTGCAGAGGTTCATTTCCGTTGCCAGGCCTAGAAGAATCATGCGGGATTTTCATTGATTTATCTGCATTTTCAAATGGGGCTTATGCTCAGATACTCGGCCATTACCTGGGTGCCGAGATCGCTGTTTGTGCACGCTGCTGCCGGGCTTGCACCGTAGCATCCCTCGGAGTCCTGCAGCCTGGGCAGCATGGTGGCGGCGGCAGTAATGAACCCGGCTGAAAGAAATACTCCAATGGCTGCCTTTCAGCACTTGGCAAGAAAATCCTTTTTATGTTAGTTTCAAGGTCGTCAGATATCATTATAGCCAAGTATTAAAAATTTCAAAGAAAGGAGGCAGTGTGTTTGATTTATAGAATAATTATCTAGCTTTAGCTCTAACTTGGCTTTGGCAATGGTTTTGCAAGCACTTGAAAATTAAATCCATTTTTTATGGCACTACAAGGTATTATCTCACAGCAAATGATAATTAAACACCTGTGAAATCAATTAGCCCTTTAAGCAGGGGGAAAAAAAAAGTTTTCCAATTATGTTTTTGCACCTCCAAACTTTCTAATTCCAGACCCGGTGCTGGCAGAGCGGGAGATGAACTGCCAGCCAGTAGCCTGTTCACCGACATTAAGATCACCCCAAAGCATTGCGCAGCCGTAAATCCCAAAGCAAGCAGTTCGCGGCGACGGCACCCTTCCAAGTAGGATGCGTTAGCCTTTCGAGCTCCGTCTTGGGCAGCTATCTATCTGACGCACAGCTGAGCTGTCAGCTTTTCTACAAAGACAGTTACTCACTCGGTGTTTTCAATGCCAGGCTTTACTTGACAGCTTATTTGAAAGCCAACCTACCTTAATGGAAACCAAGCAACAAGACGCTTCGTGTGACAGAGAGGGTTTCTTTTCAGGCTCTCCAGCCAGTAGTTCAGAACCATCTGTATTAAGCATTCACACACAGAAAACTGGCCAATTGATTAATGGCTGAAATTTAATATACTGGAAGACTGGGAAACACTACGCCATGTAGCCTTGCGTTGTAGGAGTTTAATATCTGTCTTTGTTGAACTTGAACTGATCCAGGGACTTTTGGAAGATGCAGCAAGCGTTTTTGGGCTTGCAGATTGAGGGAGGGAGCCCTGGACATAGTTGGTTAAGTGCCATAGCAGTTTTTGGCTGGGGAAAGAAGAAAACAGCTCTAGTCCCATCTGACATCTACGGCGGTATGTGCCGATGCTCCCTGCCAAAGACGAGCTCCAGCACCTTCCAGAAGATGGATTATGTGTTGCACTGTTAAAATACGTACTGCTGGGTTAAACCCATCGTATTTGGTTTGGGTTCTGCTCCTGTATGTCCATCTGAATTTTGATATCCGTAACATATGGCTGGTTTTCAGTGAGCACTGTATCATCGGAGAGGAGGGAGGCAGGTGAGGACGCTGGTGTTAGCATTCCCAAGGTCTTTCTAGCTGCTGGAGAAGCCACTGGTCAGCTGTATCTCAGGTTTTCCATCTGTGAAATGGGAACGGTGATGGTATCCCCTATCAGTGGTCAGAGGATTAGGTAGGAAAATATGTACGCTGCTTTGTGATTCCTTTGTGGCAGGTGACATACAGCTGGATAAAGTACAATAGTCATTAAATCTGGGTAGCTGGACGTATCTGCTGGTCTGAACTGCTGGTGTCCTTTTAGACCTCTCCTCAATCAATGGTGATGACGATGTGGCTTTGGAAAAAAGTAGTTTATATTAAAATGGGCAGCGAAAATGTTTCCCAGGCTAGTTTATAATCTCTTTAGTGTAGTGACATGGGGAAATGCTTAAGCTGTAAGAAGGAATGTATGGCATGGCTGATTAGTCACTGCAGAGCCTCTGCAGCCTGCCCGGCCTCCTCGGGATAATGGTGAACCAGGAATCCCAAGCAGCCCTCTAATCCATGTGCTGATGGACAAGGTCGGCACATCAGAAAGGAAAAAAAACAGGGGGGATGGGGAAAGACAGAAGCAATGTGTTGGATCGAGAAGTTAAAATGGTGAGAGCATTTGGCTGAGCAGCATTTCTCCTTCGGATAATTGCCCACACGGCGTTGCAGTGTTTACACCTGCGTGATAGATGGGGCCGAACATGTTTTCTCAGCTATGGGTGGTAGCAGGGAGGGGATATTTCAATTAAAGTGTGAATAAATTAGAATTGATTACAAATAGAGCTATTTGTTTATGCTGCCTAAAAAGGTATTAGCTGTGAACAAGGTGCACTTCATCATTAGGGAAGGAAGCCTGAAAGTTAATAAAACACACTGCTGATCCTTACAGAGGGATGCCAGCTTTGGGTTAAATCTGTAGCTATTTTAGTTTCAAAGCCCCAACTGTCATTTTAAAGGCATATGGATTTTGGATTTTAACATGTTTGAATGATGCAGCTGAGGCCCAGGCCAAGCCGACCCTAAAATTGGCAGTAAAACGTTACCTCCGTGCGAGCGTGCAGAATGATGGAACACAGGAATATGAGCAAGAAACGTGTGCCCCCCCTCCACGGCAGTCTTCAAACACCAAAATTGGGAGCTTTCTGGAAATAAACACCCTCCATGCAAAGCAGAGGACTCCTCTCAAAGCTTTCCTACAATAAGTGCTCGGGAAGATTAACTACGAGTAGGAAAGGAAAGGAAAGCGCCAGAAAGAGTGTGCCACCGCAGCAGCAGAAGTAAGGAAGAAGTGCCCGGCCGTGCCGTGCCCCACGGTGCCGGGGACACAGCAGCATGTTCTGACCACGGCTCGGTTGTGGCTGCCTGAAGTGGAGCCTGGAGAACCTCTGTAGCCGGCTAAAACCAGAGCGTCTGGACAGGCAGGCAATGCAGAGCCGTCCCCGCAAGCTGGCAGCTCCAGGTTTGCAGAAACCGCAGCGACGCAAGCTGGAGAACCGTAACAAATCTCCCTGCTGTACTCAGATGTTGCCGGCTAATGGAAATAAGTGTTTCTGAAAACAGATATAACCCCCATTGCCAGGGGAGAAGAAGAAGAGGCTCTGGGAGAACCTCTTCTAAACAC
Organism: Chroicocephalus ridibundus; assembly: GCF_963924245.1. Taxonomy (NCBI): domain Eukaryota; kingdom Metazoa; phylum Chordata; class Aves; order Charadriiformes; family Laridae; genus Chroicocephalus; species Chroicocephalus ridibundus. Next base: position 154,030,070 of record NC_086285.1, on the reverse strand, counting down.
TTGACTATTTTCTCTGTAACTTAAGGCCCCTCCGCCAGTTGCAAGCAGGGTTATAATACTTCATTGCCTCCCCGAGGTCTTGTGGGGATTAGTCAGTGAAGATGGTGGGGAAACCAAGCCTGCCATTGATGCAATACTGGTATTTGCAATAGATACCAGGTCAATACTTAATGTACAAGTGTCCTGCTGTAGCCGAGAGTGTGTTTCTGGACATCTGGGCCAGTTCCCATTTCTCTCCTGGACAGGAGAAGGAGAAATTTAAAGTCCAGCAAAGATTTAACTCATAACGTAAATTTAACTCATTACCTTTAATCATAGAGATTATCTCACTGACTTCACTGAAAGCATTTTAAGTCCGAGTTAGGGGAAGTGCAGAGATGCTTTCAGGTGAGACGTATGTGCGTCCTATGTGGAAAAAAATGCCAATTGTACATAAGCTGTTTTCCCTCCCTGGCAAAACACTGGCAAAGCTCAAACCTGGTTCCCACAGGGCTGACTGGGGAGGGGGCTGGAACTGATGGTTGCCCTGATGCCGTCTGTCCCCACCATGGCCTGTGGGATGGAGCTTCATTCACCAGGTGATGGTTTTGTGGCCAAGGCCTCCGAAGGCTGCCTGGCAGTCTGAGAAAAACATACAACAGGCTCTGCTGCAAACTCGACTCTAAAGTACTATTTGTTACGTATAAACGATTTCCTCCATGAGCGATGCTTCGAATTACAAAGCCGTGCTTGCAGCTTGACGGAGATGTTTATGTCTTTGTGGCTGCCTACATGTGTTGTGTGAAAGGCGTTTCCGAATTCATATTTGAACATACTGGGCTGTCGTCCGTCTTTCAGCAAAGGCAGGGTACCCCTGTTGCTTTGCGTCCTACCCACGAACTAGGAGAAGCAAAATTAGCACCTCGTGTTTAAGGATTTCAAATAGATGTTTGATCCCGGAGTGGTCGCTGAAGGGGATTAAACTGGAAACCAGTCTGCTAGCACTGGGCTCAAAGAGCGTGTTGAGTCACCTTAAGAGATTCCGGTGGAAATTGCAGCGAGATTTGTTTGTGGGAAGGATCTCTGGTGCAGTTCATTCTCTGCAGCAGCTCTCGATGGATATTGCTTTACTCCAGGTCTGCTCCCGTTGTGTTTGTGGGTTCTGCCTGAAGTGAATGGAAATTTTGTGCCCATAGATCAAGGTTAGGATGAGGCTCTCTGTGTGCCTATGATGTAGATAAATTGCTTGATGGCCATGAACCGTGCTATTCCAGAGCTCGGCAATAAATCACACGTTAGGCTTTAAAACGCACAAATGGGAGCAAGACACTAACTGGTTTTCAGGTGGGAAATTGTCAACAAAATCCTTTTTTTTTTTTTCCCCATCAAAAATCTGTCCTAACATCAGCAAATTAGTTATACAAGAAAGAGTGCCCAATATAAGACACCACTGGCGTAGGGAGGACTCGCTTGTGCTGGCCTCGTTCCCTGCTTTTCTTTGTGTTCTGGTTCTGCCATCAACGTTTTGTGGGTATTGTCGCATTCGGGGACATTAACAGGATTTTCCATTTTTAGCTAGCTAATGATGGGGGACTTCTGACTGGCATGTTCTAGCCCTACGGGGTATTCTATTTTTGGTATTTATTAACATTTTCTGTCATACAATATGCAGTGAAAGTGTTGTGCCTCAGACCTCGGAATGTGAAAAAAGAATGCTTAAAAATGGCAACTTTTTTTTACTTTTTTTGATATTCTGGTTTCCTAATATTTTCCCCCGTGTGCTGTGTCACTGCTGGCTAGTGAGCTGGGACGTGCCTGCCAGTCAAGTCTCCCACATGGAGAAAAAGAAATTGCTGTCACTTGGATGGAATATGTATATATGTATTTTAACCAAAGTTGAGATACGATTTAAAGAAAAAAAAAAAGTACTTTGAAGTCTGTTTTGTAGTTTTAATTAATGCAACGAGAGTTTTTATTTTACTCTCAGTGGAGATAATCTTAATCCATTCACAGTGACCTTTTCTTGTGCAAATTAGCTATACACGCTTGTTTAAGCAAATGGGCCTTTGCAAGATGTCTTTTCCTAAAGACGGAGCTTATAATTGAAAATTGGCTTACTCCCATCTGTCTGGCCTGTGTGAGAATACAAACGTAGATCCGGACTTTTTTATATATAAAACATAATCATATACATATGTATATACATACACATATACATGCATACACAAAAAATTATCTAGCCTGCAGGCTATGGTTAAATTAGTTTATTAGTGTTAAAAAATTTCAGTGCCACAAGTTACTGTCCAAATAACATCTGCCTGCGGAGGCCGGGACACTCTGGAGAGCGGAGGGTGTTTAATCTGGATGCTTTTGTCTCGGATGACGTTGGTGCAGTTCGCAGTTCCGTGGGTTTGCCAGAAGTACAATTAGCTAATAACAGGCTGGAAACCGTTTGGATTTGATGTGTGGTTTTGGTAAATGGTTTTGAGGTGATTGATTGAATCAGAAAAAAAACAACAAACAGGAGTGTCTATAAGCACTTAAAATTTAAATTGGAGGAGCAGGAGTCGTTGCAGCTGTATGGTTAATTGCCAAAATTTGGCAGTTTATCTCTCTCACCACACCTGACAATAACCACCAAGTGAGTCATTGTAACTCCCCCCTCCCGCTCCCCGTCCCTTTTTTAGTGCCTGCTTGGTAAGGGAAGAGTTCTTTGGCGTAGTTTGAGTATTTTTTGCTTTGTCCAGACCTCTTGCGCAGAAAGGACCGCAGTTGTGCATGGCTTTGACTAAATCCGAAAAGAAATGCGGGTCACAGAAGTACCGCAACAATGCTTCGGGTATCAAAATAGTTAGTGTAAGTTTGTTGTTAGAAGTCACGCACGCCTGTTTATATAGAAAAGGATGATTATTTCAATAGGCAAAAGGATTTCCTTCGTTCTCGGTTTCATTACTGCTCTCCCCAGCTCTCTCCCATGGTGGCTGCTCCTTAGGATGAACAAAAAGGAGCGGGGAGATGGCCGGCACACGCGTGCACGGAGGGAGCTGGTTAACCTGGTGGTGAGCGGTCTTGGTCGGAGATGATTTTATCCAGATGTGTCTCAACAGCTGTTTGCATTTTCACGCCCAGTTACTCCAGGACTCGCCGCTAATTGAATTTTCTCTTTTCTCCCCTGTTCTTGTTAGGTATGATTACCGTGAAATGCTGCACAATGCCACTTTCTGTCTGGTTCCCCGGGGGCGCAGGCTTGGCTCTTTCAGGTTTCTGGAAGCCTTGCAGGTAAGAGCTGCAGTTTAAAGCATCGGCTACACTGGCTGCAATTCAGCGTGCAATAGCAAGGAGGTGGGGGGGAGGGAAATGTGTTTCATTTCCCTAGTGGACAGTAATCCACTTTGCGAAAGCCTCTATTCATACTTCTGGAGCAATTGGCAGCTTCTTCCCAGGAGGGGCTGAGCGCTGAGCTCATCTGAAGGTTGAATGGCGTTACCTCCAGGAAAAGGGTTTCCCTGGATGCGGTGGGGCTGAGAGGTTGGGCCGGTTTAGAGCTGTATTTTGTCAAGCTGTGAGACTTCCCGTTGGGGACACCAGCCTCTACAAGGAAGCCCCGGGGCAGTAAAAATAGCTTTTTGTTTTCACTTAGTCCAAACAGACCTGCTTGTTCATCGCCTCTCTTGAGTTGGTGTTTGCTGAACATGCAGAAGGTGTCCTGGAGGTGGTAAGGCCCCAGACGGAAGCTTCACATGAAGGTGGATACAGGCTGATCTCAGGGAGCTCACAGTGTGTCTGGGACAGCACCCAAATCCCCTTCACCTTTTAAAAACCTTTTGGTTAACAGTCTCCCTTCTTTGGCTGAAGGCAATGCAAAGGGCTCCTGAGTCACTGTGGCAGCGAGCCGTGGCAGCCCAGTGACCAAGCCCGACACTGACCTACTCCGGCTGTAGCTGCCGTGACTTTTTTTTTTGGCAAGCGTCAACTCAGCCCTGGGGTCCTGGATCTCCAGTCAGCCATACAGAGAATCTTGGGAGGTGCCGCAGGGACTGGCATCTGGATTTCCATGGGAGCTGGAATGGAGAAAGGGGAGGCTGAGGCGCTTCTTGGTGTCATTGAGGTGGCAAATAAGAACATCTTACGGGTTCCTGCCTCTGGGTGTCCTTTTGCCATTTGGGAAGTGTCCCAGCATTGGCAGTAAAGCTGCTAATGAATAGCATCACGTCACTTTTCTTCATCAACCACAAAATGTCCCAGCTGCTATTAAAGAGTATTGTTTTCCGCAATGCAGAGCAGAATTCAGCAGTCCTAAATGTAGGTGTATAATGTGATTTAGAAGCCCAGGGGTACCCTTCTGGCATTCTGCTGCTTCTCCAGAAGATCTCCAGTAGATCCTGTGTCGTGTCTGCCAGCCTTTGATGGGTTTCTTGGGTACCCTAGAGCATCCCAAATGCACCGAACACTTAGGTTTAACCACCTAACCCTACACCTACTGCCACTTTTGAGATCCAAGTTCTGGACTGTCCCTTACCTCTTTGGTCCTACTCCGGTGAAGATTAGTAGCCTGCAAAGTGCTGTTCCCTCTCCAGCCTCTTCGGAGGAAGAAGTGGGACTGGCTTATGTGGGATGACAAGTCACTTCAGATCCTCCTGAAGAGCACTGCTCAGCTCTTCTCTCATCTGAGCCACAAGTCACGCAGTTTCTGTTAGATGCATTGTCTCGGGAGAAGAAAGCAGGGAGTGTACCTCACTGCACAGAACTTGAAGGGTCCAGGTTGATGGTGATAAAATGCAGGGACTGAGGATTTTCCTAGCAGACTAGCAGCGGTATTCACTGATTATGATGAATTCCCAATTTCTGTCTGGCTCCAGGCCACGTTGAAAGACATAATCCACATTAGTGGCATGTTTTAAACATGAAAATACATTGCTAAGTGTTTTCTGCTTGGCTTTTTTCATGGACTAATGTCATTTCCTTACAGAAGATCACAGTTCTTTATACGTTATAAGTACTGCTGCAATGCAGAGACTTGACCAGTCTAAGATCCTGTGCGTAATACACGTTACCAAGGAAGGTACAGCAGTCTGAAAGATTGCCCTTTATACCATCTTTTGGCAGGGACGAGAGGAACTGACCCCAGTTGGGACCAAATTCAGAGCACTTAAGTTTGTCTTGATCCAAATGAAACTGAACCAGAGCACAGGCTCGATGCAGATCCTCTGGTAACAGGTTCTTGCGTCACATCAGGAGGCTTGTGGTTTGGATCTTATGCTGTGATCCAGCTGACCAGAACTTAGTGGCGATCATTTATTTACAGAAATACTGCCCTATTTACTGAATATTCACAAACCTGCTGTCTGTGTAGAGGAACTTGCGCAACTCATGAAAGATTAAATAATTTAGACAGATCGTACTGGTACAAAATAGATACTAAATGTGTATGCTTTCTGTTTGTTTTAAGAGAGGAAGCAGTTCTTATTTTTGTAGATGGGTGATGACAGATGAGTTCTGTTTGTGCAGTTGCCTCTGTTTGGAGACTTGATAGCAAACAGGGCAGGGAATTCATTCCTCCTTTGTGGAAAAAGTGCTCTGGAATTAAATGTGATACACATTTTCGGTAGGGTTGTCGTGCAACATGTTATAAAAATTGAGGGAGTTAGCGCCCTGCTGAATGGTTCGCAAAGCAGCGAGGGAGGCCATCATTTTGTATTAAATTCTCTAGTGTTACATCTACTGCATTTTAACCATTCTGCCCTCGCCTGGCAGCGTAAGCACCAGATTTCGAATGCCACTCTCCGTGCAAACCCCACCTTTCAGGGAATAAGAATAAGCGCTACATGGAGAACCATAAACATTTGGGCCGCCCTCCTGCGGCCCCTGGCTTCTGGCGGTCTGTGCCACGTTGCCTCTCCTTCTGAGCTTGTGCAGAAAACAACGGTCACGGCGTTGGTGCAAACCTCAAAGCTTGCCCTAATCATGGGGTCCCCGCTAACGACGGCGATGCCTCTGTGTGCATGCAGGCTGCCTGCGTCCCGGTTATGCTCAGCAACGGATGGGAGTTGCCGTTCTCGGAAGTGATTGATTGGAACCAAGCTGCCGTCATAGGCGATGAGAGATTGTTATTACAGGTAAGGAAAAGACCGCGGCCTTCAGCAGATCAGTTGATTATTGCTGCCGCCATCTAAATGGACGGGGAAGATGAATCCAAAAGGTCAGGGCTGTAAAAGAATTTTTATCATGAAGGGATTGTCTGTGTCACGCCGGCTATGAACTCATTTAATATGACATCATTCATTTTTTGACCTGAAGGTCATTGCAGCCACCAGGCCACACTCTTAAATGCAAGAGACTCTCTTATTTTTCCGAAGAGCGTGAAATCTCTTCTGGTGTGGAGCACCTGGATGCCTCTCGGAGGCAGGGCTGTCCTGGACCGGGTGCTGTGATGAGAGAGAAAACATTTGAAGGCAAGTTTTGCCCTCGTCCTACAAAAATAGTTTGTCCTCAGGCGTACCACCAGTGCGTGTGTCTGGCTGGCGGGTACTGAAGGGACGCATCAGGAAAGCGGGTATTTTCTCAGACAGGAGTTACCACCTGACAGTTTTGTGGGAAGCAGAATCTGTCCCTTTTCTGATGTCTGGACCACGTAACATTGCGTTCTGAAGCAGCGTTCATGTCACTTTTTGTTAATCACCTTGAGATCATGGAACAAAGCGGGCTGAGAAGTTAGAAATTCCCTGCTGCCTTCAGCATCTACTTTGGTTTTAAATTCACTACATTATTTTTATAGTCTAAATACATTCTGTAAAGTATGTGGAGAAGTTGATGTTAGAAAAAGTTCTTGAAAAAATGGTTTCCCCAAAGTAGCATTTGATAAAACGCCATCACCCAGCTGAGATCCATGAGATCTGGAGTAGCCACTAAGTAACCACTAAGAGGGTTTCTTTTTTCAAGGCTGAATTTAACTCATTTCCAAAGTGGCAAGCTGTTGTCATCTGTGAAGAGAAGCCTTCAAAGGTATAGGTGTCTTGGCACCACAAAAATGAAGTACCTTTGGAAATCTTGTTAGATGCCTATTTACTTGTCTGAAGAAGTAAATAGTGGAGAAGAGCGGGCCTAGCAAGCCTTGCGAAGTGCTGCCTGTTCTCCTTAATGCTGCAAATATGAACGGGCCGTTGGATTTTTGCTTCTGTGGACAGCACGTTTTTCTGAGCAGAATTATTTCTCTCTTTAAATAATAATAATTTGCTGATCTTCATGCTTTCCGGTAACATGCCATTCGTTCTCCTCACAGCTGCTTCCATATTGAACAGCCACTGCACCGTTATTAACAGTGTTTTTAAAGAGCTGGCAGGGGGCCTGAATGTCTGCTCTGGGAAATGTTTTTGTTATGTTACAGTTTTTCATTTCCTGTTTGAGAGCAGCTCGGATGTTTTTATTTGCATATTCTCCTCATCGTAGCGCGGGGAGAGCTTAATCCAGCCTTTCTGCGTTTATTTGTGCAGGATGGTTTTTCCCTTCCTCCTACTTATTACTGAAATGACCTTTCATTAAGACGTCATCCTGTTCTAATAATTCCAGTGTAATCCTGCCAGATTAGTATTAATACATCGTTTTCCCCACCTGTCTTTCTGGACGAGTAGATTAATAACCGATAGGCAAATGCAGTTAAAATGGGAGCTCTGATTTTTCTTTCCAGATGTTGTAACGGAGCAGACACCAAGGCTTTTTTTTAACCTTGGCACTGTTTGCAGGCGCCCGCGAGCATGGTGTGGTCTGTAAAATCGTAACTTCTTGCAGTAACCTTCACAGCCAGAGTGGCCTTCCCTTTCAAAAGGTGTAGTTGGGAATGGGCATTGATTTTATTTCTTGCTCACACAGGTACACACACACGCGCAAAGATGCACATAATGCAATGAAACATTTACATTTATAGCAAAAATGTCGTATCACCACAGTGAATTGATCTTTATCATGTGTTTGCTGTAGATAACAATCCCAGGTGTGATTAAGACACATCTGCGTACAAACAGTACAGGTAATGTTCATTCTCCCTCTATTTACTGGAACTTATTGGAAAAGTAATAAAAAGAAAGAATATCCACCACAAAAGATGAAATTTGATGCAGTACTTTACTGCATCATATCACCATTCATGACGTGGTCAATTAGAAGACCATGTACTAATACACGTTTTTAGCTTCTTTCATACTAGTTTTGCAGGGAATATTTTATCTAAAGGGCCTATAGGAAAAAAACGTAAGGTAGCATCTTCAACAGTCTGGCCTTTTTCTTCAGTTCCACCGTGCTGTAGTGCCAACTCTCTCATAAGCTCAGATCCTGTATTATAGTTAGCAATGTCTCTAAGAGGAAGGTCTAAGAGACGAAGGTCTTAGAGAGCAGAGACTGTCCCATCTGACTCTGCACCCTGTGGAGCCATGGTCCTTTTGGAAGCAGTCTCCAGACCGGGATGCAACCTATGCTGTAAAGAATTTACCAATTCCTGTGGAAATTTTTTACATATAAATCCTTAAAATCTCAAATTTTCTTCAGGAAAATGTTTTCTGGGAAATCATTTGATTCGGGAGCAAGTGAAAGCAAATAATGATCCCTGACACCTCTCAGAATATTTTAGGAATAGAATCATAGAATCATAGAACCATAGGGTTGGAAGGGACCTCTGGAGATCATCTAGTTCAACCCCCTGCCAGAGCAGGGTCACCTAAAGCAGGTTACACAGGAACGCGTCCAGGCGGGTTTGGAATGTCTCCAGAGACGAAGACTCCACCACCTCTCTGGGCAGCCTGTTCCAGTGCTCTGAAACCCTCAAAGGAAAGAAGTTCTTCCTCATGTTTAGGTGGAACTTCCTATGCTCAAGTTTGTGCCCTTTACCTCTTGTCCTGTCCCCGGGCACCACTGAAAAGAGCCTGGCCCCATCCTCCTGACACCCACCCTTTAAGTATTTATAAGTGTTGATAAGGTCCCCCCTCAGCCGTCTTTTTTCCAGACTGAAGAGACCCAAATCCCTCAGCCTTTCTTCATAAGAGAGGTGTTCCAGTCCCCTAATCATCTTGGTAGCTCTCTGCTGCACCCTCTCCAGCAGTTCCCTGTCCCTCTTGAATAGGCAAAGGGTTTTGTGGTCAGGAAAAAGCGAGATGTGCAGGGGCACAGGTAAGCTTCAGAATAAGCTGGGATGTGCAAAAAGCACCACACAGCCCAGGTATGCGCTTTTACAACTAGCGACTTAGGTAAAAGATTAATGAGAAATGAGCGTCTGAGAACGAGGTGACCTAATCTGAAATCACAAATAAGTAGGCGCAAAAGCAGAACTCTTCGTTTCTAGAAAAAATGAACACAAGTCAGCAAAATATCCTAGATACCTTTCTGGTGCTTGTAATTGAAGCAACTTGCAGTTAAATTCGCTTGATAATGTCAGTTTGCGTTGCTGGAGTGGTGTCCTGGAGGCCTTGGTCGAGGTCCTAAGAAGTTAAGCAATGACACGTATGTACATTAGTTTCTCTCCAGTGTGGAAGAGGGACATGGGGATGGGGAAAGACGTTAAAGTGAAGCCCTCCCCTTCCGATCCAGTGGGCAGCTACGTTTTTTAATGGCAAAGCGTTGCAGCAGGATAATTTGGGATTTATTTGTAAGGCAACTTATACCAGAGTTTATGGGTTGATTTAATGGAAAGGGGAAAAAAGAAGCAGTGAATAACGGGTGTTGTGGGAGTCATTATTCTTTCTACCCACAGTAATTAGTAAAATGCAATTTGATCCACGGGCTCCCAAAAAGTGGAGTCTTACTTAAGATGTTGCTGTGTTTTCCTTAGGGCATTTAGTGTTGCCGTGCTGCAGTAAATGCAATTCCCGATCCCTTTAATATACTTTGAGAGCGGGGGTTATTGTTGGACTCTCAAGACCTGCAGGTACTAGTTTGTTAAAATACTAGTCCCTGAAAAGCTTTGTGCGTGAGGGGTATATGGAGAAGCTCCTTGCTGTGCCGCGCCACAGTGCTGGGGAGGGGGAGCTTTTGTTACCATAAGCCAACCAAAAACTAAAAGAAAGCAGATAAAATAAAATTCATATATTCAGTAGCAAAGGTTATAAAGGGTTGTGTCTCATTCGTTTTACATCAAGGCTTTAACTGTTGACACACGCGTCTCTGTCGGACAGGAGCGCCGGAGCTCTGCAGCTTGCTAATAGAGGAGAGGGCTTGTCAGCAGCATATTAATTCGACAAGATTGTGTTGTTTTCTGAAGCTTCTGACTATATTACATCTTGTATTACAGATTCCTTCTACAATCAGGTCTATCCATCAGGATAAAATCCTAGCACTTAGACAGCAGACACAGTTCTTGTGGGAGGCTTATTTTTCTTCAGTTGAGAAGATTGTATTGACTACACTAGAGGTGAGTAAAAATTGCCTGGGACCTTGCCGAGCAGCAAGGTTCCCGTGCCTGTCCAGCCGCTCCTGTCCTGAGCCCGTGTCGGACCTTGGTTTTCATGACACACAATTGGTCACTGGGAAAAAAACTCGGCATCTTGATAAGTTTTCTTCCCGAAGGAAATACTTTCTTCATTATCGGAATCCGCATTAGAAAACTGACACGGTGAAAAATGGGAGCTACCTGACACACGGAAAAGTTGTCATGTGAGATCTTGCCTTTGCAAGGCTTTATGGCTTATGAATCACTATCCTTGTCATTGGGAGTGAATGCGTTTCTTTAAGAAACCTTTCCGGAATTCATTTTGGAAAAAATACTACTGTAAAGCTCTTCTTCGACCATTCCTTAACATTTTGATGCCTTGTGGTGGGGCTGTTGGTCTGGCTGAAGGAAGATGGGGCCTTGTAAATCACTGTGTCTTATCTTCACACACAGGATAAGGGAAAGGCCTGATCGTCCTTATAAGATATTAATAAATAATCATAATTAGACTACTATTAAACAGGGAGACAGATGATGTCAAATGTGGAGAGAATGCTTTCTGAATTCAGAGACGGAGGAGAGATGAAAGGCTCTTTAGAAGTAGGGCCCAGGCTACAATTTCAAAAGCAGGTTTCTCTTCTAATTGTTTTGCAATTTTGCACATAAATTTTTGACACACTTTTACCACTGAAAGTGGCTCGCTTTGTAGGTGCAAATGCATTCGTCTTATGCTAATGCTTCTGCAATTGCATCCGTCTTTTGTGAACAGTTGTAAAGCTCCACATTTCCCGCTGTGCCTGCTTTCCCCTGAAAACTGCAAATGAGTGCTGCTGCCCGCACTACAGGTTGTCCGTGGCTGATCTACTTCCAGCTGCTGCAAGACAGTCCCTTAGGTTTTGCTGTGCCAGTGAGGAAAACCAGCCAGGGAACATTTTCGGAGCCCCTGGCATAGCTGTCCTCGCAATTCTCTCCTCCCCCCTGAAGAGCATGTCTTCGTCTGTGCTGCCCATTGGGAACTGCTCTGCATCCTCAAACTCCCCATAAGCGCTGATGAGGCAGTGATAATTATCACAGCCCACGCCAGGATCGGACTAACAAAGCTGGAAGACCATGTGCCAGCGCTCGCAGTCTAATTTCCCCTTACAGCAGTACCCTTAGGGACAAGCAGGGTGCCTCCTGTGTCGTCTGCCCCTTCCCTGCATGCGCCCTGTCATCGTTAGGGATTGCGAAAAGGCGAGGGGTGCACGCCTCTCCTCGCTGCCCTCTCCTGCCTCTGCTGGGGCTGGTCTCGGGGGGGCGTAACCTGCAGCCCCCATGGCCTTGGTGTCCATCACGTCAAGCTCCAGCACTCACAGATGTGTCTTTAGCGCTGCCCTGGGACACGTTGGCCCGTGTGGCCTCGGGTGCCCAGGGGACAGCAAAACCCATAATAAAGCCGAAGTAGCCGGGCAACCAGCAAGCTGGCGTTTCCGCTCAGAGGGGAAAAAACTAAAGCAAAACCAAAAAATCTTCCCGGAAGGTTTAATTTAATGAAACCAAGTAATGTATGCCTGGTGTTGAAGTTAACGTTCTGGGTTTTTTCATTTGTTTGCGAGGGTGGTTTTAGTTTGAGGGGTTTTTTGTTTATTTTTTAATTCAGGACTCTCAGAAATTTTTGAGACAGCTAAGAGGGATTTTGTTCTTATGAACAGATACTCATTTCACATTTCAACTTGCCTAAGTAAAGTCCTGAGTTAACTTTCCTTAGGAAAGGAATAAAACAGTTGAGAGTGATTTTTGGTATCTGAAACCTCCAAGCCGTTTATCTTCTTAAAATCTGATACCTGGAAGTAAATTCCTGGCAGGATTATTTTTTTCTGGTGGATGTTATCCATCTTCTGTTGTAACACTGTTGTGTCAGAGTGCTCTGATGATGCTAGATATCATCAGAATAATCACTTGCCTGCTGACTGCAGTGCTGGTACATGTCCACGTGTGAGGGTATCAGTACAGAAAAAGTCTTCACCAACTCAGATGTCTGCAAGGACATCACAGCTCTCCTCTACCCTTTATCCTGGACACCTCTGAAAACATTAAGCCACATTTTAAGGTCCTTGATCTTCTTGCGGCCTGTTATCTGCAAGGACATCACAGCTCTCCTCTACCCTTTATCCTGGACACCTCTGAAAACATTAAGCCACGTTTTAAGGTCCTTGATGTTCTTGAGGCATTCGGTGGCCTGAATCAAACAGCTCATAGCCCAAAATAAGAGGTTTGAATCATGTGGCCAGCAACCCCACGCTGCAGGCACAGAGGAACTGCCCCGTGCCATGGACATGGTGTGGGTTAGGAAAGGATTTTCATGAGCGTCTGCTGCAGGCTGGTGAGCGGGAGCGCTGGCAGCGCAGCATTGGACTGCTGCGAACACCATCTGGACACACTGGAGTTCCAGTGTGTCTGCACTTTTTCAGCTTGGTCTTCTCTGAAAACAAACCCAGAACATCCCTAGATCACTGTGTGGCATGCTCAGTCCTCCGCTTGGGAAGAGGAGGGGAGAGGGACAGCACAAAGGACAGGCAAGAAGTGATTGATACTTGGCCGGGGCATGTTGAGGAGCAGCAATGATTCAGGCAATGTGTGAACTTTTTGAAGTGTGAGGATGAGAGAGACAAAAATATTGGATTATTAATGAATTCCAAAAAGAAAAGGGAGATCTCACCAGAGCTCCTAACCCCTTCCTTCTCTTATTAAACTTGCTGTCATGCCTCATCATTGGAGAGCCCATGTAGCTGCTGTCTGTCTCTGCAACATGTGCAACGCTATACATTCTGCATTTTAATTGATTGGTCCTCCATGTCATTTTTTTTTTTATATACTTTTCTCTTCTCTTTCTGCCAAGTTGTCTTTTCTCCCCTCTACCATGACAGGCAGCTAGCTAGGTTTTTTATGAAGAGTGTGATAAATTAATCTTCTGGTTTTTTCACTGTGCTAAATCAGCGAGGCCAGCTCCCCATCCTGGTGTGGGACCACGCTGGGGAGATGTCTGTGCCTGCCGTGCACCGAAGGCTGCGTGGCACCGGGGACCTGCTCCGTGTTAGAGCTGCGCTCACTCCGGGTGCGCTGAGGCAGCCTTGAATGCGAGCCATGTGTTTCCCCTGCAGCCTTGTTGGCTACCAGTGCGATGGAAAACTCCACCGTCTGTGAAAACCTCCTGACCGTGTAAATTCGCAGACTTCTCCTTATCTGATTATGCCCCAGTTCTGAGAAAGCAGGAGGAAGGAGCTGTAATGTTTAGGCTTTGTGGTAAACACTCGAAAATATGTACTTTCTAGGTTCTGTCTTTGTTTAGTGGCATAAGTTGCAGATGGAGAAACAGCAGTCATCATCTTTTTTTTCCTCTCCCCACTACCATGCAGGAGATCTGACGACTGATACACCTAACTTTCCAAACAGAAATATTCAGATACACTTTTCATAGAATCATAGAATGTGTTGGGTTGGAAGGGACCTTTAAAGGCCATCTAGTCCAACCCCCCTGCAGTAGGCAGGGACATCTTTAACTAGATCAGTTGCTCAGAGCCTCGTCCAGCCTGGCCTTGTCAGTGACGGAAATACAGTCCTAAGTCTGTTATTCTGAGACCGAATAAAAAGTTAAATTAACTTAGGCATATGAGTGAATTACGGCATATTAGCTACGGTAATTGGCTGTAGACAAAAGTAAGACAAGCATGCAAACCCCTAACATTTGCCCCAATTTAGCAGTATGAATATTGCCACCAGCAGTGGATTGTGTAGCAGAACGTAACTGGTGTTTTAGCATTTTTTTGTCATGGCAATCAAAAATTCAAGGAAAATCACTGCTTGTGGCAACACTTATTCATTTTCTTTATTGACCAAACGTCCCTGAACTCAGCTGCTTACGGAGATTTTAGCTTGTTTAGATTCCAGCAGCTGCTTTTGTTCAGCTTGTGTTGGGTCTTTTCGCTTGCTTTTGGTTTTCCTGTGCCGTGGGTATACACTTTCTTTAGTTCCATAGATTTTAAGGCCAGGATGAATGATGAGGGATCAGATTTAGTCCAACATCCACCGGGATGTGCCTGTGTTAAGGCCAGAGATGTTAGATTAGAAGAACCAACGTGTTCTTGGCACTTGAGCCCTGCACAATGCATAAACTGCCAATTACGTGAAATTTCCACAGGAGATCCCAGAAGATGAACTGCAGAAGACACAGCAATCCTGCTTAGCCGACTTAGGGGAAAATTCTTTCTTTGCCGTTCCCCAGCCCTTTGCAGTGTCCCCTCTCCAGACCTGTCAACCTCCGATGCTCTGATGCAAACCTGTAAGAACGAGTGGCCCAACAGCAGATGGCCCTTAGAAAGCTGCATCTTATCTGGAGGCTAAATTTGTCCAGCTGTACCTTCCCGCCCCAGAATCTTGTTATGCCTTTGCAGCAAGTTTGAAAAAGCTCCCATCAGCGTAAGAACCGCTGTGGTTCTTGCATACTGGCAATTGAGCTGAAGTAACTGTAATTAGTTTTATAAATATACATTAATTGTACAGCCCTGTATCATTTTTTTGTGGCTTGTGGTATTCCAGATGATAAAGCAGATGAGCTAGCAGTCTGTTCTGACCTTAAAAATCTAGGAATCTGTGCCTGTGGCCCTGTGCAGAGACAGACGGTAATTGCCAAAAGATCTTTTTCTGTTTCGTCCAACAAGGAACTGTTGTAGAACTGAGACGTGGAATCAGTGATGTATCCGAATGCTAATATCCCTTTATAATTAAGCAAAAATGAATAATTAGTGCAGCCTGATTTGCTGAAAGTCTTTGTGATTTTGAATGCTCTCATTATCTCAAAATAATACCTAGCTTTGTAATGTCATCCTCAAATAATTATCTTCTGTGAGTTCTGGGTAGCGAAACTGACAATGAACTAATCGGGCTTACAACTGCTAAGATACACTAATAGACAAAATATTTGACTTGAAATACAAAGCGCAATGAATTGCAAGGTCCCCATGTCCAGAGAGACTAATGAGGTGCTCTGAAACCTATTGCACAAAGCCTGAGCTGCTGAAGCGGTGTCAAAGCATGCAGGTTCTCTGTCATTTTCAGCGAGATTAAGCAGGAATGTCTAGAAATTTGTGTGCTTCAGCTTTTTGCAAAATGGGTGATGATTCCAGTCAGCTGGAGTCTCTGGAGCTTCTACCAGTGGCTATTACAGTCTATTTAAAAATCATCACCTCTCTTGTTTTCCAGATTATTCAGGACAGAATATTTAAGCACATATCACGTAACAGCTTAATATGGAACAAACATCCTGGAGGGTTATTTGTACTGCCACAATATTCCTCATATCTGGGAGATTTTCCTTACTACTATGCTAATCTCGGTGAGTGAATCCTTGCTATAATCTAGCGGTATTTGGAATCTCTAGTGGAAATTTGGAATTCGATCTTTGAGTAGCACATGCCAAGTGAGTTACCATTCGTTTCTAGTTAATGATGCCTTTCGTTTATCCTGTCTCAGTCTCCCCTGCCTGCTGGAGACTAGAATGTCTCTGACTCATCAACATGCATCACGTGCCTCTTACTTGCAAAGATTGTTTTAAAAAAATCTATGTCCCTTCATACTTTTCAGTTGCCAGTAATTAATGCCTGAGTTGCTGACCCATTCATGGCCCGGGGGGACATAAGAGGAATAGTTTTTTGCTTTCTTTGTTTACTTGCGCTCAGCAAATTGGAAAAGTGGTAATTTACCCATGACACTTGTTATTGGAGTGCACAGTTGGTATGGATTTACTCTCCATACTCTGCGTTTTCATATGGATCCCACCAGAAGGAATGAACAGGGCTCAGGTTCGTGGCTTTTTTTCTGAAGCCGAGATTAAACACTGAGTTCTGCAGGGGGATGTGCCTGCAGGCTGAGGTGATCCTGCTTACCAGGCTCCTGCTGCTTTTGGCTCAGCCTGCACCATCCCACTGGTGTGGCTCTGTACTGCTCACCTGCTAAAAATTCACAGTTAAAGAGGGAGAAGAAGGTTTCTGTGGGAACTTTGATGAAAAACGACTATGACCCCACACAGACGAATTTAGGTAAGACTGCGAGCAGTAATGAAGGGTAGACGCCAGTAGGATCTGTTATTTTAGGCAGAAAAGGAAATCACAGCGAGACAAAAATATCGGAATGGAAGGCAAGGATGCAAGCAGAATTATCAGCTCAGGAGGTAATTGAAGAGGCATGTGGATGGGGATCGACCCAGAAAGAGCAAAAATCTGACAGAGGCTGTAATGGAACTCAGGAAGCTGAACAAGCTTCTGGAAGTTGTGGAGATAATCTGTAGAAAACATCAAGCATCCAGAGCCAGGCAGCAAAACAGAACCTGTGTCAAGAAAGACATTTGGTTGAACAAACTAGATGTCAATATTATCTGTGGGACAAACTGGATGAAAGAAAGAGATTGCGGGACATCTGTGGAAATAGTGAGGAAAGGCAGTAATTGTGTTGGAGTCAGGGATTTCAGAGGGTGTGGGAGTTAAAGGGAAGTGTGATCTCCTCTGAAGCATCTGGTATCCTAGTATCCGAGACGAAAGGAGATGGCCTAAAAAAACACGGCAAGGTTCGCATTAAGTGCAGATACTTTTTTTGTATCTCCAGAGTCCTTTAACCTGTACTAACCAGGGCAGTTTGGTCTTCACTGAACACATATCTCTTCCCTTCAGGTCTGAAGCCTCTTTCCACATTCACTGCCGTTATCCACGCAGTAACTCCCCTGGTTTCCCAATCTCAGCCTGTGCTGAAACTCCTGGTTGCTGTAGCCAAGTCCCAGTACTGTGCACAGGTAAGCAGCGCCGTTCGACTGTCAGTCACATTGAAGACAAAATAACAATCCAGAATAAAATAAAAGCCTACTGACTTCAGATCTCAGTCCTGTTTCAGACCCCTGTTTCAATACTGTCTGTGACCTGCATGCGTGGGAAACAGAAGTTCTGAGTGTGGCGTGAGTGGAATAAAGACAGGAATTAAAGCCTTTGTTTCACGAGGCTGGTCAAATAATGACTGCACTTTAAAGATCAGGATTGCACGTGCTGCAAACTGCAAAAAGGATGTCCTTGCCTCAAGGACCCCTGTGTAATCTTCCTTCCTCCTGTTGTGGCTCTTCGTCTCCCAGCAGTGCTAGGATTTTGGCGTCTCTAAAAGAAGCCCAGGGGAGTTCAGAAGGAGCGCCCTCTTGCAGTGGAGTGTCACAAGTGGCTTAGCCTTTAATGAGAGCCAAAGTAAGTCAGTGACATCCGTATGACCTCGCCTGGGTAGAGACTTCTGAGTTCCTGTCCAGCCTGTGTTTGCCTGAGAGGACCTATATTGTAAACAGTCTAGGAAGGGGGAAATTACTGTAGGAAGTGTTATTTTTACACAGATTTGCATCATCGTTGTTGATTTTGAAATTCCTAACCTGAATTTAACATTTCTGTCTGGTGATCTGAGTCTCTCTGGGTTTGGACTGCGTTATCAGTGAGGTCTCTGATCATGGTCCAATATTCTCTTTCAGATTATTGTTTTATGGAATTGTGATAAACCCCTCCCAGCCAAACACCGCTGGCCTGCCACTTCTGTGCCTGTCATAGTCATTGAAGGAGAGAGCAAGGTAGGTGGAACGAAACATTGTAAAAGATCGCGTGTATTCTCCAGTGGGACCAGAATTCATTTTCCCAGCTGCTTTGGTGAAAGCTTTGTAGTTCCCAGTGGTGTGACAGCTCTTTTCTGTTCCATGGCCCTTTGTACCAGCTTGGTCACAGCTTCGTGTTTCATGCATGAGGCCCCATGCTCTCAGAAATCATCAGCATGGCAATTAATGCTGTGAATCTGAGATTCACAGGTGGGACCCGGTTTTGAAATGTGGTCCCAAGAGTAGGTAGTGCTGCCCCTATCTTTGGAGATTTCTGTCTCTGCAGTTGCGTGAAAGTAGTGATGCAGCTGGATTAATTGAGTCTGAGCAGTCAGAGGCAAGGCTTGGGGGTCAGCTGTGGACTCAAAAGCAGAGGAAAAGATGAAAAAGAATGGTGTTAACGTGCCTTTGAAAAGTACCTTCTCTCATGGCCTCGTAGGGTACTGCTGCGACTGATGCAGATGCAAACGCAGGCCTGAGAGAAGCAAGACTTCTTGCTGCTAGCGTGTGACTGAGACAGATTTGGGCTGGTCCTCTCTGCAGTCCCTATCAGCTGGCTCTTGAGCTCTGTGTTTGCAAAGGGAACTTTTAGTTTCTTTGGCTGTACAGTCCTATTTTGAATTTATAGTCCTGTCTTTGGTCTTTTTCCCCCGTCACCTTAACAAGGGAAAAGCGAGAGCCCTGCGAGGTTGGCAGCTGACGGCTCCTGCCTTAGCTAGCCCTGTAAACAGTATCCGGAGAGTTGCTGCAGGGCCAAGAAAGGCTGTACTGATTCTGAGTCTTTTGAACGTTGTGGGGTTTTTTTTCTTTTTGGAAAACTCGCAGAGGTGAGACAGAGGAGAAAACCTCCGACCAGCTCTACAGTATTTGTAGAAATTGGCCCAGACACTGTTTAGATTACAAATGAGTCTCCTGAGTACACAAAGGTGTGTTTATAGTGGACGGTCTCTTCCCTCTAATATCCCAAGGTATGCCAAATGGCTTCTTGCGTGGAAAAGCTGTTTGTTTGGACAAAGCTCGCAGAGCCAGAGCAGTGCAATTTGAAGGCTGCACAAAGGAACTGCTTTTCCTCTTCAGTCTTAGCTGAAGCATACTGGCAGGCACAGTTACTCTGTGCAGGTGATCACAGAGGTCTGCCTTTACCTACCCTTCACTCTTCCTCATGAAATCCAGATACATTATCACACCTGTTTTACAAAAGGGAACTTTAACTACCAAAAAAAAAAAACAAAAACCAAAACCCAAAAAAGCAACAACCAAACATGGGTAGTCCCAACTGTTTTACTATTTGACAATTTTACACAGTCTGTAAAAGAGCTGGGCTGAGAACGCTGGTCTCCTGCCAGCTGCTTGCTCTGCTTTGCCTTTGTGTAAGCAAAGCAAAACCATCAGCCCCAGCCAGATCAACTCACCCTCACAGCCACCGCCTCCCCAGACCGGGGCCATCGTAGCGATGAAGGGATGCTCTCCAGACAGGCACCGTGAACCTCCTGATTATATAGAGACAGAGCTTCCTCTGAATCGAGGCATAGATTCAGGGACTTGCTTCCAAACAGGTTGCAGGGGATGCAGAAATGACCATTACAAGGGATGTGTAAAACTTCTCCGTGTCCCTGTTTCCATACAGTGATTTCCTTGTACTGGGCCTGATTTTTGTAGTGTTTTCTTGGCATAATTAATTGGAAACAAAGTCTATTAACTAGCCAGGCTATTTTTCCTAGCAAATGAAGGAAACAAATAGTGTTGTGTCCTTGTTACTATTCATCAGTTCTCGAAAGGTGCTAATTAGTCTGCTAAAGAAACCATATGGATTCTCATTTCTTGCTGTTACCTCTTTTGATCCCACTTTCCCATCTATTTCCTATTGCTTTGAGAACAGTCCTGCCATAATTTTTAAAAGCTTATTCTGCGTATAGATTTTATATATATACAGTTATGTCTCTTAAGAACGTGACTTTTTAAAATGCTACGATACCAATGTAATTCTTGATGCAGGGGAAGCTCAACTGGTACATGTGTTCTTCAGCATATTCTCCTTTACTAATGGAGAATGTCGCACCACATGTCAGCAGCTCCCTGTGGACAGAACAGCAATGCACAGAGATGGAGCTGTACCACTTTACAGGGGAACCATCCTGGTAGCACAACGTCCTTCACACACAGCCTGGACTGCTTGGCTTCCCAGCAGCGTAACCTTATGAATGCTGCAAGTCCTTCTCGGCGTTCATTATCTTTGATCCTCACACCCCGTAGGAGGGCGGAGGGACAGTCCTAGCGACCAGGGAAAATGTCCTCCCTAAAGAAGCTGTAGGTACATCTAATTCCCAGTATGGACCACTGTAGTTTGTGGCAAAAGGAAAGCTGCATGCTCCGAAGAGAGAGGTCTGTTCAGAAATTACTGCTCAGGCAGAAGGTGTAGGCTGACTGCTGGGGTGACGAAAATGAAAGTCTTTCACTCTTGAGCTGAAGGGTGCTTTCCATCAGACAGAGATATAAGCGATGTATCTCAGACAAGAGGAACTATGAATGAGGAATAAAATTGAGTGTTTCCCTTGGAAATGAGTCCTTCAAGTGATTTTTTTTCCCCCTCCCTTTTCTGCCTTGGATACCCACAGGTTATGAGCAGTCGCTTCCTACCCTACGACAACATAGTGACAGATGCAGTGCTAAGCCTGGATGAGGACACCGTGCTTTCAACCACTGAGGTAAGGGTCTCCATCATCCTGGGAGTCTGCTTGGCTCCTCGGCTCATCCTGAGCACGGCAGATAGGCTCTCTTCTTGGCTTCGCCAGTGAGCAAATGTTATCAGATTTCCTGCTACACTCTTCAGATTGAGCGTGTTGCACTTGTTTCAGCAACCCTGCCACTGCCTGCCATCAGAGGAGCTTTTCGCCCTGGTTAATTGGCTCATCATTAGCATATGGTTCTTAGGTTCTTTATTATTTTAGTAACATAGCTGCAGGCGGGTGTAGGCAGCCAAGAGCAGTCGGCTTTAATACTATGTTCTCACTATTCTGATGGGGGTAGCATTTTCTCCCCCCGCGTTATCAGTAGGGTGTAGGTGGGGAAGGAAGGGGTGTCAGCAGCAGGGGACTGCTGTCGCTCCAAAAGACAGCGTTGCCACCCTAATGCAGGATTTCACTGAGGAGTGCTCTCACCATTGTGTCGCCCCATAAAATTGGAGATCTTGGCTAGCTTAGGTGTTAGAGTGTTTGTGCTAAGAGCAAGATAGCGCTAAGAAAAGAAAAATACTGTAGAAAACCAATTTTTACAACTGGGATGAGTATTGATTTCTGGAACGTCTTCCTGAGAACCACAGGGGAAACTGATGACAGTTTATATAGAGTGCAATATTTGGGAAATACATTATTAATGATGGCCAGGGAATAGCTTGAAAAACTCGATTTTCTTTTGTTTTTCCTTTTTTTCCCCATGTTAATGGCCCTTCTCCCTTCTCCCCACTTCACCTTTATAAAAACGCTTTTATGTCAGTGATGGAGATCTTGCACTGATGCTACTACTAGTTATATGTCAGTGGAGAAACCCCTAACATTAGTCACCCATCACTGCTATATACTCTAACATGACATTGACGTTCTAAATGGATGAGTTTACAATTGCTCTTCTCCCCATTACGGTTTTGTTGTGCTGTGCTTAGACTTCAGAAGTCTTAAGGTTCCTCCTTAGAAGGAGCCACGGTAGCCCTCTTCTACTGCACAGATGGAAGAAGTAGTTGTCATTGAAACTATTTGATACCAAGGTTACACCTTGGTAGTTTCTGCTAGATGAGGAAGAATACGGCTGCTGCCAAAGCACTTGTGTTCAAAACCTCGCATAGCCAAAAAAAAACCCCAAACCAAACCCAGTAAAATGCATTTATCCTGGGGGGGGGAGTTCTAAGCAGGTTGTTGCTCAGGATGAAGGTCCTGTCTTAGCTGTCCTAGGAGCCGTGGTAAGACCTGTCAGGGACTTCATTGCACTGTGGTGGTATTTACAGCAATCCAGCCTGTGGATTCCATGCGGATTTGGGGCTTTGTCTTGTTTTGACTGGTATTTAGTCATCATCCAGACTTTGGAGTCATTCAGGCTTCTGGAACACATATGAAATAAATAGTGTTTCTCATTCTGCTTGGCCATGTTTTACCCTAAACATTCTGAAACGCAAATATTTTTTGTTGTGTGAGACAACATACACATTTCTTCGTGGCTTCTTGCCTCCTGTGAGCAGCTTGCAGCCGATATTGCCTGTTTGCATGGTGGTTATTGGCTCTACGCGCCCCATGGCCCCTGTGCCATGAGAGAACCAGCGGCCCAGCTCTCAATAACACCCACCTTGCAGCTTCAGCCTGTGCCAGGGTCAGCAGCTCTCTTTGGTGGCTTTCTATGAAGAACTGGGGCCTTTCTATCACTTCAGTTGCCCCGTTGTATGGCTTAGGCAAAGAAACAGCCTGTTGAAACACTGACATGAAACGCATGGTGTGAAACTGCCCTTGAAACCGGCTGCTCATGGGTGGTCATTGTGGCAAAGCTTCAAGGCCCAGTGAAGGCAATTTAGAAACGTGGTCAAACATGATCACCTTCCCCTTGGGAGGAGCAGTCACCAGGCACATCCTCTGCTCTCTCAGGCTCTAGCGTAGTAAAGGTTTTCCGTTCACAACAGAACAGACCATAATTGCTCTTGTGAGAGGAGCTGTGTCACATACGCAGAGGGATGTTTGCGTGGGAAGTAATTAGAAACCAGCCCAGGTCAGAAGCGATACGGCGGTTCAAGAGACTGGCGGCCTGGTTGGCTTTTCCTGCTGATCAGCTGAGTGATAATGCTGCTAAAAATTGTATAGGATGAGGACTGGGTTTTTTTAATAAAGGGAGTTTTTTCTCTTAGAGTGGTTGCTTTAGTGTGTCTCAGTGGTACAAGGACAGATACTTGAAAGCACAAGTGAGGGCGCTGAGTGCAGCTGCTTTATTATTTATTTAGGTTTGAGATTCTCAGACTTCTCTAAAGAAAACAGATGTCACGTTTTATGGGAAAGGCCTTTACAGGGGAAAAAAAACCCTTTAGTTCTTTCATGTGGTATTGATTTGGATGAGATCAGAACTATCACAACGGTAACTGGTTTGTGCACATTGTCTTTCTAGTTGGCCTCAGATTCCTTGAAACAACTTGAAAGAAAATAACCAGTCCCTAACTTTGTGTTCCAGTACATGTGTGACTCTTCTGTTTCATAAAAACATTTGTAAAGGAGAGAAGTCTGACAGTAATCACACAAAATGTGACTGTTCTCAGAGCATCTATTCTTTATCTAACCTCTGCACCCTTGACTTTGGCTGGGTTCTTGGAAGGTTTTTCAAGCATTTTTGATCAAAGTTTCAGGTCCCTCTGGTACTGGAGAAAACTTGGTGTGCAGTGCAGAAACAAATCCCTCATTTTCTTGGCTTTGACGGGGACAATTAGAATTGTCTTTAACTCTTTCTAAAATTTCGGTCTAGTTTGAGCACCACAACCTAAGTTGAAGTGAAGGGACTGCCAACCAACTTTATAGTGATAAAAAACTTTCCATATGTATTTTTACAAACTCCTTTCAAATCTAGTGCTGATGAGCCTCCTGCAAACTACCCCAATCATCCTTTTCCTAGTGCCACCACTATTTGTTTGGTGAGATCCTGGGGGAGCACTGTCCTGTCACCTTTTCAGTTCTCAGAGATTTCAGTTATTAAAATAGTTACAACAGGACAATAAAATAAAATATTGGCAGCTTTTGACATCTTCTTGTGGCTCATACATTATCAAGCATTTTTCTTAAAGTATAGCCTCCTAAAGCCATTTAACTACATGGGAATCTTATCTTCCTCTTTATTAAGCTATATGTTCAACCCTCTTGGTCATGTAGACAGTCTTAAAAGTATGACCTGCGTGCACCTCAGAGGCCCAAAATGGATGGGCAATATAAAAGGACTCCACGTTGATTGCCTGTTTTAATCTCACAGAGCCACCCCTGTAATTTAAGGTGTTTGACTCCTGATTTTCCAAGCTTTGTGTCGGCAGTACTGAAATGGTAGGGGAGATGCACAAAGATGTGCAAAAGGTTCAGTTTACCACATAGCTGTTACCACTCTGTATTGCATCTAAGTATAAATACACGCACCTACACCCATTCTTTCTGTAACTTGAAAAGGTTTGATACGTAAAGGGCAAGCTTGAAAATGTTAATGTAATGCTGTGATGCTCTAGACTCCCTTTAACAGGAACCATTAAAATGTGCATAATTATAGGGCAAAATGTCAAGCAGTCAGTTTAATTTACCGATGAATACATAGAATTAATGTTTTGCAACAGTTCCAAGATTCTGAATTAGGAATTAGTGGCAAGGTAATATTTTGTTTTGTTGACATTTGTTGAAACAATTTCGGTGTTCATTTGGCCTATGCCTTTGTCCACAGGTGGATTTTGCCTTTACAGTTTGGCAGAGTTTTCCAGAGAGGATTGTAGGGTACCCTGCTCGCAGTCACTTCTGGGACAACACTAAGGAGAGGTGGGGGTACACCTCCAAATGGACTAATGACTATTCCATGGTATTGACAGGAGCTGCTATTTACCACAAGTAAGAACCCAAAGCATCTGCTGTTCTCCTTCTGTATGAAACCAAATAGTAAGGGGAGGTGGCGGGGGGCGGGGGGTGAAGAACATTCTTCCGGGGAGGGGAAAAACTGGAAAGATAATAAATGGGTCTACTTTTTATGGGGTAATAATTTAAGTTCTTGGTTTAGCTCTGGGGATCTGGTAATCATTATTGCGCTTGTTGGGTCTCTTTGAAGTCCCTTGTATTTTGAGGCAGTCGGACTGCTCTTTTTAACGTCAGGAATTACACACTTCAAAGAGTTCCCGAATTCATTAAGCTGCTCGGCTGAATGGCCTGTAGCACAGCAGAAAGGAGGTTACTTCCAGACCAGTTCTGGGGATGTGTTGGCTGACAGCTGCAGACTGCAAAGTCTGCTGGCTGCTCTAGAGACATAGTACAGTGGACACATCGCAGATCGGCGTATTGCGGCATGTTGGAGAAAGCCCTGTCGTTAGGACTTCAGTAGACCAATGGCCTCTCTAGATTTTAGGAGAAAGTCAGCAAATTCTGGTGTGCCTAATCCGCGTCCCCACAAAGGAGAAGACAGGCCACAGGGGATGACATGGGCCCAAAGGAGAATAATTCCAACAATAAGGACAGTACTAGGCCAGTTGTAATAGAGTTCTCTCCAACTGAATAGTTTTGAAGGAAGAGGTGGAGGATGAATTCATCGATGTTGTCTATCACATTATAGCAGTGTGGTGCTCTTTCCTACTTCTCCATTATCTTGATACTTAGGTCCGCATTATTTCTTTCAACCCAATAACAAAAAAGGCGTAAGTTTTGTTTCTCCATTAGCACTTTTTACTGTCCTGATGAGACAGAGATTTGTTCTCCCTTCTTGTTGGAGGATGGGACTGAAAAAAGGAATTAGTGTATCCAGAGTTGAGTAGAAAACTTGTGTCTCAACTGAAAGCCCAGTGTCTTGTATTAATATTGCTGCTGTTGGTTTCCAGATATTATCACTACCTGTACACTCATTACCTGCCTGCCAGCCTAAAGAATATGGTGGACCAACTGGCCAATTGTGAGGACATTCTAATGAATTTTTTGGTGTCAGCCGTGACAAAATTGCCTCCAATCAAAGTAACACAGAAAAAACAGTATAAGGAGACCATGATGGGACAGGTATGTATCCACAGCATGTTGTAGCAGTTGGGATGCATTGATAATATAACGGTTTGACTTCTAGGTTAGGCTTACAGAGTGATACAATTCTGTCAGGTTTTTTTGCAGTTTTTAGTTTAGCAGAACTGTAAATAGACTTTAGATGTGCTTATTATGGTGAAGGAAAGGAGAAATGGCAAGCATCTACTGTGGATGACAGCTTCTCTTCATAGTTTCCTCACAGTGTTATTCACGGACATTCCAAACTCATGGAACTGATGATTTTGGTAACGTAATTTCTGTGAAACTCCAGTTTTCTAATTAAATATTCCAGACCTAAGACCTAGTCATGGAATGCTAGGAGCAGAAGTAAATTCTATAAAGATTTTCTATTTTTAATTATTAATGAACGTAATGTACCAGGCCATCCCTGTGCTATTTTAAAATATAGTGTGATTCAAGCACTGACATCGGACTGTCACAACAGAGGTATTTTGCGATATTCAAGCATTTTTTCCCACAAGGACCATTTTGTCCCACGATGATACCTTCCCTCACTCACTATCAGCCATGAAATGCTTGCTTTAGATCTTCTTCCAGTTCCTGGATAAGCACTCTGTCATTGCAGAAATGGGTGTACCTTCTAGTAGCCGGGAGACATGGTAACCTGGCGGCACTTGTCCTCCTGGCCTGTGTGAGAGAGCGATGGGGTGCAGCAAGTCCTGCAAGACCTGCAAGTCCTAAACAACCTCCCATCTGTGCTGCCATGGTGTCTGTGATGTGCACTACAAACCAGTACCGCGATTACTAGGGGACAGGAGAAAGAAGGGGCCCTCTCTTGTCCCCTCACATTTTCTCCTATTGGCTTTACTTGGATCTTTGACTATGGAGTGGCCATGCCAGTTTGTAGACTCCCTTATCTCTATGCCACTGCACTGTCATCCGAAGTGTAGGTAATTCTGACTCATCTGGGTACCCAGGAGACCTTCTGTGAACAAGAAGGTGCCATCCAGAATGTACCTATTGCTTCCAGTTTGAGCTTCACCTCTCCACAGGGCCGTGCTTTGGCTGTTTGGCAAATTCTGAACATCCATTTTTCTTTTTATAGCACGGGTGACTTGAGTCAGCCATGAACTATAACTCTCTGCTAAAGACAAGTTGTTCCTGCAGCTTTGGGAAATGTAATGGACCGTGTTCATAATTCCTTGAAAGACAAATAAAAAATTAACATAACCTCAATGTTGTGACAGAGATTAATAGCCGTGTGGAAATTCACTGTTAATGGCCAGAATGTCTGCTATAATCCTCTAGCAACAAGCTTTTGCGTGCTCTTTAGTGGCTCAGTATAATCAAGAGTCTGTAATCAATGCACATTATAACCTACCACTTGAGCTAAGCTGGACAGGCCTTGGACAAAGATCAAGTCTGATACCACATTCATTTGGCAAGTCCCTGACTTTATCAGTTTCTTTGCATTTTAATTAACACACTTGGATTTTATGAATTTATATTTGTTTTTAAAGTGTAGTGGAAACGTAAGCACTAGAGAGAGATGCATGAGCAGTGGCACAAAACAAAACTTAGTTCTCGGCATTCACAGTTTGTCTTAAATAATAGTTTTATTACGTTTATACATGCAGTTTAGGTACAGATAGAGAATAATAACTGCTTCTGAGCTGTTAGGGATGCTGAATTTCATAGGAATTGCAGCTGCCCTTAGCTTTGGAAAATCAGGCCACAGCGTTTTGCATGTATGCGACCTGTGGTGTTATTTTCGCGTCAGATTAACGTGATGTAGCTTGGAACGACGGTTAATTTTCTCTGTCCATAAGATGGTACTGTCTTATGCACCAGCCTTGGCCGGTGGGATTCCTGGGAGCACCCTGCTTTTCTCTGCAGGACATCTACACGCATGAGTAACGCCAGCACGTAAAGACTTCTGCTGAGCTCAGTTACAAGCTAGTTGAAATTACGTGTGTCTAAATTTCTGCAGATCTGGACTGCAAAAGTGCGTTTTTGACCTGAGAAACTGCAATAATTTCAGGGTGTTTTCCTCCTACGGCTGAATGGGCAGCAGCTGGCCAGAGGATGTGCACCTCCAGTGGAAAGCCTTCTTGTGGCCTTCTTGTCTTTCCTGGTGGTTTTTAAGGACTTGTTTTATCTCTGAAATAGCTTGAGGGTTTGAAAAGGAACAGAGTGAGGGGTGGGGTGAAGTAGCGTGCTGGCAGGCGCTGGGAGGCCTGCTGCAGGTGTCATGGTCTGGGTCAGGCTGGCTCATGGTCGAACTCGGGTCACCATGCCGCACTGCCCTCAGCGCTGCTTTGGAAGTCGGGGTCCCTGGGAGTCCTGGTGGACAAGTTGACCATGAGCCAGCAATGTGCCCTTATGACCAAGAAGGCCCGTGGCACCCTGGGGTGCATTAAAAAGAGCGTAGCCAGCAGGTCTAGGGAGGTCATCTTCCCCCTCTACTCTGCCCTGGTGAGGCCACCTCTGGAGTACCGTGTCCAGTTCTGGGCTGCCCAATTCAAGAAAGACACGGAACTGCTGGAGAGCCCAGCGGAGGGCTAGAAAGTTGATCAAGGGAATGACGCAGCTCTATTATGAGGAAAGGCTGAAAGACCTGTGTCTGTTTAGCCTGGAGAAGAGAGGACTGAGAGGGGATCTTATCAACTCTTATAAATATCTAAAGGGTGGGTGTCAGGAGGATGCGGCCAGGCTCTTTTCAGTGGTGCCCGGTGACATGACAAGGGGCAATGGGCACAAGCTGGAACACAGGAAATTCCATCTCAACATGAGGAAAAACTTCTACTTTGAGGGTGGCAGAGCACTGGAACAGGCTGCCCAGAGAGGTGGTGGAGTCTCCTTCTCTGGAGATATTCGAGACCTGCCTGGACACGTGCCTGTGCAGCCTGCTCTGGGTGACCCTGCTCTGGCAGGGGGTTGGAATAGATGATCCCTTCCAATCCCTACCATTCTGTGATTCTGTGGGTGGCTGGCTCGCCATCGCCAGCTCCTGCTGCGGGCAGGGTGTCCTTCCCCTGGTCTGAACCCCCCCGACGAGCAGATTACAGCTACGGCAGAGCCAGGCGCTCCACAGCCGTTCTTCCCCACCATTTTGTTGTGTCGCAGATAACGTCTGATTTCTGGTCTCCTCTCCTCTCCACACAGACCTCCCGGGCCTCGCGCTGGGCCGACCCTGACCACTTCGCCCAGCGGCAGAGCTGCATGAACACTTTCGCCAGCTGGTTTGGCTATATGCCGCTGATCCACTCTCAGATGAGGCTCGACCCTGTCCTCTTTAAAGACCAGGTCTCCATCCTGAGGAAGAAGTACCGAGACATTGAACGGCTCTGAGGAGCGCTGCTGAGGGGACCGAGCCGTCCCCGGCCACCGGTGCGTGGAGCCAGACTGTGCCACCGATGGCAAGTGCCCGATCCCGGCCGGTGGCCGCCCCGGGGCTGGGGCTCGCTGCTCCGGACTGCGCTGAGCCGCCCGGCAGGCTTCTGTTGCTCCAGACTAGGTCGTGTACAGTTTCATTATGGAACATTAAATAATTATTTTTGAAATGATTGCTATGCAGGTTTAAACTTTTTTAATGATCAAAAAAAAAAAAACCTATTAAAAACAGAGTTCTTTCTTTAATCAAAATTGTGTTGGTTGTGAATATTTCAAAGCTGCCGTTTCTTTTCTTTCATGCATTTGATTGTCATTGCCGTTTTCATTCATTTTCCCCTGCAAAGTTAAACGCTTGAATCTCACAGGGAGAAAAATGCAGCACGTTCAGAACCAAACTGAGCATGAGCAGGACAGAACCGAAGTATTAACGTTTCTCATGTACTGCTGACTTCTTAATTTTTTTTCCTTGGTTTTCCCCAAGCCGGTAGCAGCCACTGTGGCAAAACCCCTTTGGATGGATGGAAAACTGGAGAATCCCCACCAAGCCAGGCAAGAGCGTAGATCCTCCTGGTTGGGGACCCTATTTTTAGAGGCGATCGGCCTTGCCTTGAAGTGGGAGAGGAGCAGTGCTGCCGAGGAGCAAAGGGCTGCCCTGGAGCATGGGGATGCGGTGCCGGTTGCGTATCCCATCAGGAGAGGCGCATCCCCGTGGGTGAGCTCCCAAGGGACAGCCAGCATGGCCAGCGTGGGACACATGTCCTGCCTGAGACCCTGCTGCCCCGGGGGCACTGGTGCCACTTGGCCGCGGCTGCTAAATTTCTAGAAATAGCTTTGTTCTGAGGGCGATAGGGGTGTTGGCAAAAAAAAAAAAAAAAAAAAAAAAAAAGCAAGCATGTCAGTGCTCGCAACGCAGGAATTTGGCCTGTAACAAATTGGTTTGTATGAAATCAAAGCATGATGTTTTCTTTTTTTTTTTCTTTCTTTCTTTTTTTAAAGTGCAAATAGGTGGAGAAATTCCCTCCTGGAGGTCTGACCCCTGAAGTAAAGTGCATGGTCAGACACTGGGCACTGGCGGCAGTGGGTGCTCCCAGGTGTACTTGGGGCAGGGTAACTCGGATGAAAAACCTGCCCCTGAAATACTGGCATTGCTCACGCTCCAAAATGGTTTTATCATTTCAAATGGAAGTATTTTTAAATGGAAATATTCCAGTTGTTTATTTCCCTGTAGTGCTTTGCTTATTTATGTGTTTCTTTCAATTGAAGAATGAAAACAAAAGCAGTGATTTGGGTCAGGGAGATGCCATTCCGATTTGCTAAGAAAATAAGCACTTTAAAAAAACGTTTTGAACTCTCACATTTCGATGAGGTGCGTTTGGGGTGCTCTGTAACCATCGCCGCCCCCAAGAGCTCTGTTAACGTCGCAGCGGGAGTGTTTAGTTCCGACGCCCAAAAGACCAGCAAGCCTTTCTATACCTCATTCCTGTGTAAACAGACGGTCGGGCAGCAGCGGTGAGGAGTAGCTGGAGTGGTCGGGAGGGTGGACCAGGATCATCACCAGTTTCATTCAGGCTCGGGCACTGCTTTATCATTGCAGCTTTAAGCAACTCCCATAACCGGGGCATGCCTCAGTTTCCTCATTTCTAGAAGTAATAGTTACTGGTTGTAGAGGGGGTGCTGTGAAGCCTGAATAATTTCTCTTGCTTGTAAGATCAGAATCCCTAAACAGAAAGTTGCTGTAAAAGTGCAAAGTACGTATTGCTAAATGTTTGAATGCAACCCGACACGTAAAGAGTTGCAAAGAATGCTTTGCTTTGCCTATGTATTGCAATACTTGAACAGAGCACAGCGAGGTTGGGCAGGAACATCAGGTTCCTCACATTTTGTGTTAAATCTGAACCAGATCTTTAACGGAATCTGCCAAAACATGTGTGAAACTGCAGCTAGTGACTTGAGGAAGAGGTGCCACTTTTCCCCCCGCTCCCGTTGCTCTCCCAGCCCCCGGCCACGCAGTCTCGCCTCACGCCTTCTGCCACTCTGGTGCCCAACAGATGCTTCTCTGAGCCCGTTCAACTCTAAAATCGCAGAAAATTGTCTGGTGATTTATTGGTTATTTTCAACGCCATTTTAGAGAGTTAAATCAGGATGTGGAGACAGGTGTAAAGAGGCAAGAGGAGGTAGGCAGGGCCAGGGAGGGAAGGGGAGCAGGCTGTGCTCCTGTCTTTGTAGGGTGAGCTGCTAACTCAGATCCCCACATCCCATAAAAACCCAAACCCCACTTCCCTGTGCTCTCCGGCCTGCGCTTGCTGATCTGTGGGGGAAGGTGAAGTCCCGGGGTTTGATTTTCCAGGATGAATGGCTCAGCGGCTCCCATGCCACTTTTTCCTCTTGGAGATCGGGCAGCTCTTTCAGGGGCCGGGATAAGCCTTCTCCTTAGACTTCAGATTTTGGAGAATGTGTCAAACTCTGGATGAGGTTGGCAGGGCTCCCGCTTCGCCAGCGTCCCCGTTTGCAGGCGGCGCTGTGGGTGTGTCCACAGGAGCATCCGCAGCTCTGGGAAGCGGTCAGTGGTCCATAGCCAGCAAGAGGGGCCTGGGGGAGGGAAAGAGGGGACTCTACAAAACCGAGAATTACAATTCTGCTTGGGTTTTAGTTAATGCCATTTTGGGGCACGTGGATTGGGTTTTTAGTAAAAAAGGGAGTAGCTAACAATTTTTGGAGTGCAGCAAGTCAGGCCAAGCTTTTAAGCTGTTTGACATTCTGTCATCGTCACTTTTTGGGGTGGCTGAAAGAGGCTGTGCTATAAAGCTCACTCTCAATGAGATTCAAGGCCCTTTCTGTTTACAGATCGCTAATTAAACAAGCGACAATGAAAGGCTTAGCTGCAGACGGGATGCGGATAGGTAGGAGAGTCTCTCTTTGCAGCACGTTGCCCCGGCATAGCCGTCCCTCTAGGAAAGAATGTGCCTCGTGGCCAGTCTCGAGAATGGCCCTCGGTCTCCGTGTCCATGGCCTGGGGACCCAGGGGAAGAGCTGGACACCGATCCAGCTTAGAGGCTTGGTGTGCCACGCTCAATGCGGACCTCATCGGCCCGCGCTCCCGAGGACAGTAGTCACGCTTCCCAGCCTCCCGTGTGCCGGGTAGAGCTGTGGTGTTTCCTTAGGGAATGCAATCACCCTTTAATCACGTCCTACCTGCGAGTTAATGGTTCTTTATTCTCCCCCACCCCCCACCCCTCAATTCAGATGGTGCTGAAACAAGGTTCACTCCTTGTTGCTCCTTTTGTAGGTGGTTTTTTTTTAATTATTTTTCTTTAACAGCAGGCTATGTTAGCCTTTACTTCACAGGTACTTGAATGCCTGATGACTTGACTGAGTGTTACGCATGTGGCCTTTCGTAAAGGTTACTGACCTTAATTTAATCAGGGGTGAGATGGATGGATGAACGTGAATAGATCCATGCCATTAAAACAGAATAAAAGTAGGGATTAGAGTTTGGGAGAACTGATGAATTTTTAATTGAATTTATTAAAGGAAAAAAAAAAAGAAGAGAGAGAAAGAAACCCTTCCCAGTTATAATTTGAATGAGATCTATTGCTGGAGGAGGGTTTCGTAATGAGAAAAATGCGACACAAAAATAGGGGCAAACTTCCAAGATAGAAAGTGCCTGGCTCTCCTTGCCATCCCTTGGGCCTGTACACACTTTTATTTGCCCTCTTTCTATTTTGTGAAAAACTCTAATTATTACCATAACTTTTTCTACATGCGAATGTTTAAGCTTTGTAACAATTTCATAGTGAACACACTGGTGTGCTAATGCACGGCTATCGAGCGCTTTGATCTTTTCCATGGGCAAACATCGTGGATTTGATCAATGTCAGATTGCAATTTCTTTTTCAGAGCTGACTTTGACAAAGAAATTAATCTTTCACCAATGAGCGCCTTTTAAAATAGCTCATTTACCAAAAGATGTCGTTTGGAGAATGGAAGTAATCATTTGACACTGCAGCAATGAAAGAAACAGCTAGAAGTAGGCTTGGATTTTTTTAAAATTTTTACGTTCTCCCTGTAAAATGCAGCGTCCTCCTCTTTCTCTCTCACCCCATATCGTAACTAAGAGTCCGATGCGACCGAAAAACCCTCAGTGTTTGTCGTAACATCTGTATTGATTGACGGTGATTTTATTAATTCCCGCAGTCAAACGTCCTCTTACAGCATGGTGTGGGTTGGTGCTCTGCTCGCTTTTTTCCCAGGCTGGCTCCGCTCTCTGTCGCAGAAATGTGGCCTCCAAGGGACCCGCCTGACAGAGCCGGTGCCCTGGGCTCAGCGGGGTTTCAGGGGACAGGCCTGGGAGCTTCCGAGAAGGGACCTGCCCCCGGCAGGCTCTGACCTGCTCTTGCTGGAAATGAAACCGCAGCTCCCCAAATTTGGTACATCTCACCCTTGTTTAAAACTGAGTCAAGCTGGCCTTTATACCACTATCTTAACGGTCTTCACTCAACGTTTTTTAAGTTGGAGTTAAATTAGGGGGGAGTTATGGGACTCATCGGATGCTTTTGGATGCTCCCCCCCACCCTCTCATGATGTTTTTAGTGACTATTTCACAGTGGATTAGTGATGATCCAGTGGGCCTTGCGACCTTGTACATAAGCCTGTATATTTATTTTGAGAGAAAATATGTATAGTGTTTGGATGATGAGAATGGAAACCTGAAATGGGAATTCTTGGGTGGGAAATGTAAAGCAAAAAAGCAAACAAAAACCCCAATCTTATTTTGTATAAAATGTACATTTTTGAGAAAAATTTTCTAATGCATTACCAATGTTTTCATAGTGCTGCCACATCTTTTTTAAAGTGTTTTCCCTCTTTGTTTGACTATTGACAACATGGTGCAATTAAACCTAAAGCGAGTGTATGAGTGAGAGAAAAAGAGAGAATGAGCAATTAAAAAGCCATATAATTTGGTTTACTTCATTAACCTGTATAACATCATAGGTTTACCATCTAAGATAGGTTGTTTTTCTAGATAGTGTCACCAAAGACTTTTTTTCTTCAGATTTATTTTGAAAAGTTGTTAATAAAGGACGTACATTTCTGTTGCAGCGTGTTTTTATTTTGAAGCTAGAATAACAAACTTTGCCTGTGCTCTTGAGAATGCAAATTTGGGAGCATGGCTGCCACGTGCCTCAAGTTGGGGGTAGTTAAACGAATGGCTCTTTACCTGCTTTCTCCTCAGCTTGAACTGAGCAATGGCTGTGTGTATATCCTGGGGCCGTTACACAGATGATATATGTGGTACGGCATCTGTACACGGTGCTAACTAGTCCAGCAGCATTGACAGGTGTTTACTGTCTTACCTGAGGGCAGAAAAGAAAGATGGAGAGGGATTTTTTACAAAGGCATGTAGTGATAGGACGAGGGGGTAATGGCTTCAAACTGGATGAGGGTAGATTTAGATTAGATGTTAGGAAGAAATTGTTCACTATGAGGGTGGTGAGGCACCAGCACAGGTTGCCCAGAGAAGTTGTGGATGCCCCATCCCTGGAGGTGTCCAAGGCCAGGCTGGATGGGGCTTTGAGCAGCCTGGTCTAGTGGGAGGTGTCCCTGCCCATGGCAGGGGGGGTGGAACTACATGATCTTTAAGGTCCCTTCCAATCTGAACCATTCTATGATTCTGTGATTCTAAAAGCTTTCAGTCTGTGTCACTTGCGCAGTATCCCTGCTTTGTGACACAGCCATTGGTAGGTAATTTGGTATTTATATATATTTATGTATACAGTCATTGGTGGGTAACTTGTAGAAGGAGTCACCTTTAGAAGGATTTCTCCACCAGCCTGGAGACCTTTGAAGGCTGATTGCTGCAGGCTGAGAATATATTAATTTATTGACCCATATTTATTGTTAAGGTATTATCAGAAGCCTGTCAGAGTCACGAGGGATCGCATTCATCCCACCTAACTCCAATGCCTGCAAAGCACTCTTCTCTGTCAGAGCTGGACCTCACTGTCTCCCTGTGTAGTCAATAGACAGAACAAAGCATTGCTCAGGACTATCCTCCTCACCTGTTCCACACATGGGCTTTAGCATGAGATAAGTTGCACCTCAGGTGTGTTGGTTTCTCTCCTCTGACAGCACAAGCACACCGATTGCAGGTCCTGTGGCACAG
Source organism: Chroicocephalus ridibundus (assembly GCF_963924245.1). NCBI lineage: Eukaryota > Metazoa > Chordata > Aves > Charadriiformes > Laridae > Chroicocephalus > Chroicocephalus ridibundus. The sequence continues at coordinate 153,994,752 of NC_086285.1, read as the reverse complement.
CCACCATTGTCCGGTCAGGTGAATCTCCCCCTGGGAAAGTTTCTGGTAGCACCAATGGGCTGGGGATCATGGCCTGTAAATGTGAGGGATTAGTCACCGCTTTGTTGCCATCAGAGGTGCCCAGGCTGGCCTCATCCCTTATGGGCTTCAGACTACCAGAGCATGGAGAGGTCCTTATACTGTCATCCCATCTGATCTGCCAGCCATACAAGACTGATTTGTCTTGGGAAGACGCTTAAAGATGCAGGTGAGTCTGCTCCTGGTCTTCTGAGTCACTACGGGTTCCTTCAAAACAGAGCATCCCAATGGCTATTGGTGTTTGATATTGGCTATAGGCTTCTCCCTCCCAGCAAATGAGCACAAAATGTTACCCTGAAAACGGTCCGAGAACAGCATTCCTACTTCTTCAACACTTCAATTCTTGGGTTGTGGCCCCGTTATTTGTACAAAACAACTTGGGGTGGAATTCATTTGATTAAATGCAGATAGCTACATCTGCAGGAGCTACCAGAAGGCTGTTGTCTACATTAGCAATTAGCACAGGCTACCTGGTGCAGAGCTGTAGTCCAAAACCCAACCTCCACACTATACACATCTTGGAGGGGATGATTTAGATGTGGAGATGGAGTGCGTCAGATCCACGTCTGCACCTTCCAGCTTAGTTTCATCTGAAAAGGATCCAGTTTGTGTGCTCCAACACTGCCCCATGATGTGAACCAACATGAGGTAAGTGGGGAAAATCAGGATAGTCACCTCAGAAGAGCAATGCTGAGCTGAACTGAACCACCGCCGTTGCTGTGCACCCCTCACTGCCTGGCAGTCAGTGGAGATCAGATCCAAGATCAATCAGAGGAACTCTGAGGGAACAATCAGGGCCCTCAGGGACTTATGCCTGCTTCATCTCTGTGGCGTAGGAAAGCGTAGTGGTAAAGGAAGAACGAGCTTCATTGGAGATCTCTGTGTTGCACTTGTTGGGTGAGGGGAATCCCACGTCGAGTGTCAGTTTTGCTTGCTAACCTACCACACTGGGAATAAAAAATGATTCTTAGCTGGAATAAAGCAAAACCAGATCTGTGAAGTCCCTAGGACCTTGCTTGCTTACGTGAACTGAAGATCTGGCCCAAAATACTTAACGTATAATCAGTTTTGAGGGTTTTTCTGTACAATCATCTCGCTGAAGCTCATTGTGCTGTTATTTGAATGGAGATAGATAAGAGAGTTGGCACTGGCGCCTTATTTTATTTTCTCTTTTAAATGATTAGGAGCGAGAAAAGAAACAAGCCTCTGCTTTCCCTTTCTAAAGCTATTAGCTAATTGTATCCCCAGCGTTATCAGAGAAAAACAGATTTTGCCCAAGATTTTGAGCAGTGTGACGGTGACGTTCTAGTGGCTGCACGAGGCGCTTTGTTCCACACTCGCGTTTCTCTACGTGGCGTTCAGGGCTGGGTGCGCGTTTTAGGAGCCGCCTGCTCCCACTGCTGCTGCTGCTGCTGGTGCCGGGGAGCTCTTTTTGCGCGTCACCTGCATTTCTATCGCGCATTAAGGATGGCTGGGGGCTCCAGGCTGCAGTGGCTCCTCTGTGCGCCTTGGGCTCCACCCCGCTTCCTTTGCTGTAATTAACTGTTGTTTTGCTGGTGGCGGTGAAGTGAATTAAGGAACAGATATTTTTCTTTCCAGAGAACATTAAGATAAAGCCATTCCTGAAGAAGGAGAATGTAATGTTAACAACAACCGCTGAGGTAGTGACTGCAAAAAAGCCAACACGACATTCGCTTGAAGTTGCAGCAGAAATGAGAATTTTGAGTCCGTAAAATATTTTCCCTCAAATTTCTCCCTTTCGCTCTACATAGAAGCAGCTCCTCTTCACGATCACAAAACAGCTACCAGGCAGACCAGCTGCTGGCAACCGAGGGGTCCATTTGGGGTTTTCCTTGTTTCTAAAAGGGATCTACATTCAGTTCCTGCCCATATTAAGCATCCTGAGGTCTGTGACATCCCCAGTGGGGTTTTCATTTGGTAGCCCTCTAGAAGACTGAAAAGGTCCAAATTTTTTAGGAAGAGTTTAGGACCTTTTATGGCATCTTGCCTTGAAAATGGAGAAATGGAGGAATCTTGCAGCAACTCTGCTCTTTCAAAAGCACAAGTCTGAAATGGACTAGTCAGATATTAAAATGTGTTCACTTTTTAGTTCTACCACGATTTGCTGTGTAGGTGCTAAGGTTTTTCTGAAAATCTCCTCCATTTTACTGTCTCATCACCCAAACCTGCTGTGGAGACGTACAGTGCAGTAGATAATGTACCGGTGGCCTGATCACCGTATACACACTATTGCTACGACTCATGGAGCACCAAGGAGCTGGGAAGACAATATGAAAATGGACAAGTTAAGAGCATCTGAAATTGGGTTGGAAACCCAAGAATTTAAACAACAGTAATGAAGGGCGATACAGCAAGAGGAAATGGGTTTTCCTCTTGCTTTGATTGCTGTAAATCCCTCTGTGTTGAAAACCATGGATTGTTTGGAGCCTGAAGAAGGGTGGAATTAGACTTTCAAAGCATGAAGTTACAATACGTTTTTATTCAGTGATGTCTTGATCCTGCTGGATAACCGAGCACATTTACAATGTGAGCAGCACCTTGTGAGAGGCTGCCAAGAAAACACACAATCCTCTGCTTTCCCTGAAACAGGCAGTTAAAGCACTATGTTAATGCCAGCCAGTGACTACATTAAGATTATTTTCAATATCCAGCAAATCCTCAAGAGAAGGTGAAATAAAACATTTGTCACTTTATAATTTTTAAGGAAAATGCATACCAGTTCATTGCAATTCCATTTCCCTCTCAGCAGTAATAGAATCGTCGCTATTAGGACTAACACTGAGTCTAGCTCGGGAAGATCTAAAAATTGGGAATTGCTTGTGATACCAAGCAATAATGTTGTTTTCAAAATCCACAGATGATTTAAATGCAATCCCCTTAAGTATTGAAATCTGTCTAGTTCACTCCTCAGGCAAATAAATCCAGTGTATATATTTCTCTCCCTCTCTTAGAGCAGGGCCAAATTCTGCTCTCAGCAACGCTGGAGCAAATCCAAAACTATTGCGTGAGTCTTCCTCATGCTTCCCCTGAGCCCCAAGCCGTGGGCCCACAGATGAGTGAGTTTCCTTATCATCATGGCTTGAGGTCACCTTGGGACTGACTCTTCCCCTCAGAGTCAATTGAGAGGGTGCCGTGGCTTTGCTGTGCAGGTTGTGCTGCTGTGCACTACGAGTCCAAAAGTGGGACATGATGAACAGGGTGGGGATGGGGCCCAGCTCCCCTGATTTGCTTTTTACGGCCCTAGTAAAAGAAGTCAAGTCTGATACATTTGGAGGAATAACGGTATTAAGTCAAACGCCATGGAAGACGATTTTCATGTAATGAGGCCGAGGACTGGTTGATAGGATTGTCGGTCCTATTCCCAACTCTTCTAATGATTTATTCTGAGGTAAAAACCCATTTAACCTTGCTGCACCTCGCTGTTCCTAAACAGCAAGTAGATATTCATAAATATTCTCATTTTCCAAGGAAGAATGTGAGCTTTAGGGGTTCATGCTGGTGCTTTCTGGTCCTCACATGAAGCACTTGGTTTAAGAGTAATTTTTTATTACATCATGTGGAAGAAGCTCTGGAACTGGTATGAGCAGGTGGGAGCACTGGAGGTGGCTGCTTCTAACCTCTTGGTTTTTTGCATATGTAACAGGTTGCAGTCTCCACTCATTTATTCTATTTAACCTCTGAAAAGAAGGCTTGGAAAAGCACAATGATTTATGGTGACACAGAGCAATAACAACATCACAGTCACAACCACTTACAAAAATGGTTCAAAATCATTATCTCTCAATCAAATCTCTCAAAATCAATATAACAGAGGGGCAGACCTTTGAGGTCCAGTCTTGTAAGGCATGGCCACCCCAGCCTGTTGAGTCCCAGTTCATTACAATTATGGATCTACATTGCAGCTCCAGCTGTTCTGGAGGTTACCCATGTCCTCAGCATCAATTTAGGAGATGTCTGGGTTCAGTGTGATATTGCTCCACCCGCTTGCAGGCTCCCAGCATGTTGCCTCAAAGGAGAATCACTATGGGGATAGAAGTGGCAGTGGTCAAGTCCATGGTAAGTGCCCATCATGCACAGAGTTGTGGATCCCTGCAGACCTCCTGACCAAATCACCCATGAGGGTTCTTCCCAGCCTAGCTCGTTCAGAGTAAGCCAGGTTAGAGAAGATCTCAACTTCAGCTCTTGGACTGGGTGGAGAGTGGCAGAAAAACCTCCCTGTTGCCTGGTTCATGGGACAGGAATTAGCAGAGCTGGGCAAGGGGGAGCTGTTGGAGTGCCTGATGTTGTCTCTCAAGGAGTTTTAGAGGGTCTCAAAGGGTCTTCAGCATCTTCCCTGATAGTGGCAAGGGGGGGGGGGGGCGGGGAAAGGCAAGTCAATGCCAGGACAAGGAGAAGAACGCAGCTTTCCCAAAAACTAGCATCTTTCTAGGACTGCGTTGCCCTTCTTACATCTCCACTGCTCTGGCCTTGGGTATTCCTCAGGATGTCATGCAAATGAACGAATCTGAGCCTTCACGTAGCCCTCAGAGTTGAACTTTCTGAGGACAGCCTGCCTGGTTTGTGTGTGTGGACTGATGCCATGTGAACGAGTGAGGTCCCGCTGTGTTCTGAAGCTAGCAAACTTGACTGCCTATTTAGTTTCCCAAAATTGTACCAAGTTTTCTTGGATTTTTGGTCTGAAAAAAAGCATCTGTGCTCTTTCAATCAAACCAAACCAAGGAAACCGTCAGAACTTACGCAGGGCTGGAGCCCTGACCGCTGATCCTAACAATACAAACTCAGTGGGAGGGTGAAGCCAGTGCCAAGGTGACCTCTGAAAGGTGCTGTCAAATCCAGTGTACCACGAAGGAAAGATCGTGTACATGCCTGTGTGTGCAGAAATGCTGGAAACTTGAGGTGCCCAGACAATTTGTTTTGCATCCTGAGATTTTCCAGCAATGGCCTCTAGTGCTTTTCATGTGTTATGCATCAAATGTAATCAGCCGCATGGCACGGTATGATGAAGTAAATGCTTTGGGTCACTAAAGTGCATTAAGTGCCATTTACTGCATTGATTTAATTCTGTCCCTAGTCAAACGTATGGTAACTGTCTCCATCCCTTATTGCTGCTTCCCTTTTACTGCCGAGCAGGCAAGAGCATCCGTTTTCTTACCCGACAGAGTACCTCAGTCTAGCTGATAACCCAAGCCCACTGTCATCAGTCCCGCCTTGCGCAATGCAGTGGATCAGAGGGCTGTAGCTATTCCAGGCTGGAAACCCGCGCGGGCTCAGCATGGGTTAGGAGAACCTGCGAGGCCAAAGGCTTTTCTCATGGCCAAAGTGTGGCAGCTCCGGTGCTTGAGAAATTCAAACCTGCCCGCATTGATTTTTTCGCTCTTGTAAGCTACACTTTGTGCGGGAAGTTTTCCATTAGAAAAGCGGGAGTTGTGCGCTGCGCGAGAGGCAAGTGTATTAGCACGGTGGGTTTGAGTCTGGAGAATGGATGTCTCCATCAGAAGAGTTTCCTCCGCAGGAATTTGTTTGTGTCATTTGCTCTGTGTCCGCGCTTCCCCTTGTACCGCTGTGTAAGTGCCAGAGCGGGTTGAAGGTCAGTGTGCAGATTAATTCTCCATGTAGAAAAAAGCTTTTTCTTTCTTCCTTTTTTCCTCTCAAGTGCTTACACAACCTCCTTCTTTACTAAAGAGTGCTGAGTCTTTCTTTTCTTACTTTAAATTTCCGAAACACTGGTTTAAGTCTGCTCTATCTTGCACTTTCTTGCATTTTTATCCATTTTTATGTGGTTACAAATTTATACTACTTTGAATTTAAATCACATCATATTTGGGGGTTTTGCAAACCTTGTGTGAACAATGAACTTTCCGCATGTAACTCCAGGCTAAGAGAATCTTTTTGACACTGTGGCAGAAAGTTAGTAAATGAATACTTAGAAGTAGGTAACATACCAGGTTTTTTCACCCCACAGCATAATTACTTTCAATGTTCAAATGTGGGTTGGGCTGGGGGGCAAGGAAGATGTTGCTGGGTAAGATCATTGTGGCGTTGCTGCTCCTGGGAGCCTCAGTTCTCTCCTCTGTGCTCCAAAGCAGCCGACTTCGAAGGGTTTCACATAAAATACTTGCTACGGTGTAATTTTACCCAGAGAGCGCATCATTGTCTGGTTTCGTTGTATTTCCATTCATGATCTACAGCTCCCACCCTTGCCATCTCAAGTGTGCTGATGAAGTGAGGTCTGACACGGCCCCGGGAATATTGTAGGGGCCAGTTCGACTGGTAAACTCCAGCTGCTTCGTGCCAGTTTGTTAACACAAAGCAGCTGTAAACCCAGATTATCTGGGTTTACGTTTACTCTGCTGCATCACAGTGGCTCTCAGCAGCTGGAGTACAGCAGAAAATGGGGTCCTCAGTGTTTAGTATATGTCCTCTATCTGGGGTATACATCTTGCCCTTGCAAGGAGACGTACAGCACAAGTCTTTCATCGATAGATGTTGTGATCATATATTAAGGAAGGCACCTGGAGGCATCCCGTTACGGGCATCCTGTTACCTGTTGCCTCGCTGGTGACAGGAGTGCAGGTGTGGGATTTGCCTGCTTCTCACTAGGTGTCTAGTGTACTTAAAAATACTTAAGGGAAAGAAAGGGACAACTTGATCACGATGGAAGTAAAAATAAAAACATGAAGCTGCCATTGGACCAGCTGAAGAGCAAGGAACACCCCAGAGCTGGCTGGGGAGGGAGTCTGGGACATGAGAAGAGCCCGATCTGGACCACCCCCTGGGCAGTGGAGTATGACAGGGCAGTGGCACCTCGGGCTCTTGTGCATTTTGGGAAGCCAGATCTGCTTCAGAGGGGCTTTTTATGCAGCCATTTTCACTGAGGAGGAGAAAAGAGGAGGCACAAAGGCTCTCCGCCTTCCAGGAAAGCTGTCAGTAGCTCAGATGCTTCAGGAGGTGAGAGCTAAGAGAAAGAAGGCTTCCAAGCTCCTTCCAAGCTCTGGCCTCCCACGGCCACCCTCCCGCTGTGCTGCAGAGCCTGTTGCTTTGTCTGCTGCTTCCTCTTCAGTCCTTTTTTTTTTTTTTTCTGTTTCTTTTGGAAATGTTCACTTTTTATGACTAATTAACAATTAATTTGACTAGAGAGCAAGTGAGCAGAAAGACGTGGTAGAACATATGGAGGAACGCTCTGTGCTCAGTCCCTGCAGATCTGAACTGAGAAGCAAGGTCCAGGAATGATCAGTTTATGAGCAGAACAGGCTGGAAATAAGCTTTGGAAGAGGAAAAGAAGAGAAATGGGAGCAGAGATACACATCATTTCTCCCTGAAAGTTGTAGAGAAGGTGAAGAAAAGCCCTGAGGAATCATTAAAAAGATATGAGAGCAACCAGGGAAAGTGGCAAAGGTTTCCAGACTGAGAATGAAGGGGAAGACAAATTGGGCCAGATTTTTTGTAAAGAACAAAAGCATCAAAATTGTGTTTATATAGCCACGAGAGGACAGAAGGTGTTCTGTCCTGTGGGACTTTGGGGACTAGCGGGAGATAAATCCGTGACCTGGTTGGAGAAGAGAGGGAGGTGAGAATGAAGTGAGCAGCGGCAGAAGGTTACATGTGATTTGCCTGGTTTCTTTTGCAAGAAATCCCTGGAGACAAAAATCAGATGGGACAAGGTTAGGATTTGAAGAGTGGGAGAAAAATGTCTGCCTGGGAGCCTGGGTTGGGCTGTATCAGAAACTGGTTGTTTAGCAAAGGCAGCAGAAACAGGAGATGAGACCTGTCTCTGAGGCACAGAAATTTGAATGACTCAAGTGATTTCCACCATGAATATCATGCAATGTGCTGATGAAGGCTTGAAGTCCTGCTGATGGAGTGAGGCATGGTAGACCCAGACCTGGGACTTGGGTGTTTGGTGCAAAGAAAGGGAACAGAGGGTATAGAGGAGAGCAGGGGAGAGCTTGCTGACGCCCATGGACTGGAAATGGGGAAAGGCTGGAAAATGGCTCCAACTACACAGGTAAAACAGTGCAACGTCTGTTCTTCAGCCCTGAGGCTGTGTCACAGCCTGGCTTGCATCCATTCACCTCAAATTTTTCCCTTCCCTCCCTTTCCACCCTCAAGACCAATATGAATATGCTTAGATGCTGGTAGGGGCAGTCCCCCAGCCCGTGCCATCCCCAAAATGGTGCATGAGTGATGCCTGGGAGACAAGGAGTTGGCACAGGCCAAAACTATGCCAGGAAGTGAGCCAATGGGGACCAGCATGGGCAGCCGGGAGCTCTGGCCCCGCTTTATTTACTCACAGAAATACCGCCAGGCTGTTCATGGACCAAGAAGGGGGATCTACAACACAAAGCCAATGCTTGGTGATGCCTGGGGTGCTTGAACACCCAGAAGAACCACCAGTGCAGAGTACATGTTGTACAGGCAGCTTAGTGCAGGTGTTTTATTTGGTGGATCCTGCTTTTGCTCTGTGTGTGTGTGTGTGTGTTGGTGTTGGCCAAGATCAAGCAACGTCTCTGTGCCCCCAGAAGGAGGGGTGCTGCCTGGGGTACTGTGGCTGTTGGGTCCTTGCCCTTCCTTCTCCTCACGCTCTTCGTTGGCTGCCTGCATCGTCTTGCCTCTTGGGCCGGAGGGTGCTCCACAAGGTTAGGCTGCTCTCACTGCTTCTGCCTCGGTCCAGACTGGATCACATCCATGCTCTCCTGACAAGGGAATAGCTCCTTGCCATCCTCTCCGCCACTTACCGGGCTATTCAGAGGCACGATTTTTCCCCAAGGCTCAGCTCCCATTTGAGCACCTGCAGATAAGGGCCAAATTTCCTGAAGTGCTCATCAGACAGCTGCCTCCCCTGGGACACTTAATCATAGATTTTTCAAAAAAAAAAAAAAGCCGTGCTGAACTGTTCGGAAAGATCCAGCCATTTGTAAGCCCTTGGGAGCAATGACTGTTGTTTATTTTATGCCTTTGCCTAGTACCGCGGGGCTTGGTGTTGGGCATGTGTCCTGATGATTTATATAAAATTAACTCCTTAGTCCCCAGTTTGCAGGAATTGATAGCAATTTGCTTAGTGTTTTCTTCAGAAGCTGGAGATGAAAGATGAAGGCTTCAGATTGCTGCTCTGTCCCGGTGCACGAAGAGGCTGTTTGATCAATTGACACCGTCAGGTAGAAATGAAATTCCTGTTTTGCTCTGTGTTAACAGTTGGATGCTGGAGGAAGAAGTGTTAATTTTTAAACATATCTGAAGAAGTCAGAAGTCCACCTAGGACAGACCCATTTATGTTCTATAGGCAGGTTTAAATTTTTTTGCTGGGCAGTTTCCTATCAGGGTGAGAAAAGCAGCAGTTCTGAGAGCCGGGCTGCTGAGAGCAGATGCTCTGGTTCAGCTGGCCGATGGCCAGCCGGTAAAACCTCTGGAAGTGAAGGGCCAGCCTTCCCACAGCCTCACGGTGTGCTCTGCCCTGAGACCTGCTTTGGCAACCATCCTCGCTACGCAGGGACAAGCTCACAGCTGGGCACCTGGAGGCAAGGGCCCACGGATCCTCAGCAACACGGTGGTTTAAAACCCCTTCTTACTAGTAGTTACAACACCGGTTCTGAAAACCCAGCTTGCACACTGAGGGTTTATTTCTTTTCCTTTTTTTTTGCTTTTCAACAGAGAAGTACAGCTGCTGGAAGCAGTATTGCCTTGGTCGGAGCAGGGTGGTGGGGAGGATGCTGAGGTCTGGAAGCAGTCAGCCCTGGTGCCTGCCCTGCTCTCAGCCACACCTTACGCTTCGCTGGGTAAACACCTGGCTGGAGGGCCGGGCCCAAAGAGTTGTGGTGAATGAGGTTAAATTCAGTTGGTGGCTGGTCACAAGTGGTGTTCCCCAGGGCTCAGTACTGGGGCTGGTTCTGTTTAATATCTTTATCAACGATTGGGACAAAGGGATCAAGTGCTCCCTCAGTAAATTCGCAGATTACACCCAGTTGGCCAGGAGTGTTGCTCTGCTTGAGGGTAGGAAGGCTCTACAGAGGTATCAGGACAGGCTGGATTGATGGGCTGAGGCCAATGGTGTGAGGTTCAACAAGGCCAAGTCACAACAACCCCATGCAGTGCTACAGGAAGAGTGGTTGGAGAGCTGCCCCACAGAAAAGGACCTGGGGACGTTGGTCGACTGCCGGCTGGATATGAGCCAGCAGTGTGCCCAGGTGGCCAAGACGGCCAACAGCATCCTGGCCTGTATCAGGAATAGTGTGGCCAGCAGGACTAGGAAGTGGTTTTAAAATGACAAGTCCTGGAAAGTAAAATTCAATGAGTGGAGCAATGACCAAATGGCCAAAGTAGTTTTGTCCCATCTTTCAGCTGAGAGGTCACATAGCCTAATATAGAGACAGTTGAGCTCTGCGTACCTTCCTATAGCACAATTAGATGAGTCTATACCACACGAGCAAAATATTGATCCCCTTGATCACATGATGGAGAAGGTTGTTGCAGCCTTCAGAGATGTAGGCAGGCAGTTGGCTGTGGTCAAAATGGACCATTCAGTCTGACTGTACCTGGTTGATAGTGGTAGATTTTACCCTGGACTGTCAGGGCTTTTATCCTGCTGGGTACAGCTTGAGAGCGCACGGGGAAGGCATATGATGCAGCAGGGCCATGTTCCCTTCTTTGATCTATTACTGAGATGTTACAAGAATTTGGCCAAATCACTTCTCAATTTCTGGGCATCGGTTTCTCTGCCAGTAAAACAGGAACGATGCCATCAGCTTCCTCTGCAAAGCTCTCCAAGATGGAGGTTAGAAAGCACTAATGAAGAGCTGGCTACAATTACATCCAAATTTAGAAAGAAAAAGGGCTCTTGTTCCCTTGGTCCTAATGTAATAAATAAATAAATGGAGCAGTCCCAGCTTTATTGCCAATTCCATCTGATTAGATGGAACTTAATTTCCGACATTATTTCTGCTGGTGGCGGTATTATAAAGGCACCCCACAGAACCAGCTTGACCTCTGGGTGCCTCATAATTTTCCTGGGTATGGAGTTACTCTCTTACAGAATTAGTTTCCTCAGCATGCCTTTGTTGGGCTGGTGCTTTAAATCAGGCAGACCCAAGCAGCTGTATCCTTGACACGGTCATTTTACAGCTGGCTGCTGTTTGTCGCCTCTCCCTCTTTCCCAGCTGGTAAGTACTCTTTTACCTTTCTTATTGCTGTGGAGATGACATTATCTTACACTGGAGAATTTCCCTGCCATACAGTTGCTCTGGATAATGTTTGTGTACAGATGATGTTTATGAAAGCCAGGGGGCAATTTACTTACTGCAGTGGGCACCATTGCAACATGTAAAATCATCGTACACAAATACCGTTGACTAAACGGCTCCCTTCCTTCTCATAAGTCATTCTCGGAACAGGTTACCCGGGGATGGGAGGGATTCTCCATCATTTGGAGCCTGTAAATCAGGGCTGGCTGTCTTTCCAAGGAGCGTGCTTTTGCCGAACTGCACAGCGTTGGGCTGGATGGGGGCGTCGCCAGGGAGAACTGACGGGCTCCCTTACGCAGGTGGGCAGATGAGACAACCATAACGATCCCACTGGCCTTAAACCCTGCAGATCTACTGCAGCAACTCTGGTTGTGCCAATGCAGAAATCAGAAGACTAATGGATAAAATATGTCCCTCCGCCTTCCTGAAATGTTTCCAAAGGCCAGGCCTGTGATACGCATTGAGCACACCAGTCTGCTCCAGAAATGGTAGATCCAGCTTGCATGGAAAACTTAATTGCTTTCCCTGCCTGGGGCCCCTTGACTTCTTGCTGTCTGTGGAAACCTGAGTAAAGACTGCCCAGATCCACGACAGTCAATGGAAAAGGGCTCTCTCTAGCCAAGAAGGAGAGGGAGTGCTGAGCCAAAGCTCTTGCTCTGGATGCATTGCTCTCCCAAATTCAGCTGCTGATGATGGCCCGAGGAGGAGAAGACGTGCCTTACCACTCACTCCATGAAGCCTCTGCTTTGAAATAGTTTCCCGATTTCCTTTGCCAAGTTCATCATGGGGCTTGTCTATCCCACCAGCCGGCTCTGACCACCTGGGATCACCCCTCACTTGCTCGTTGGATGGGGAGCACCCCTGGGAAGGCAGCGTTCGCACCATGGTGGACATTTTCATGCTGCCTGGCTCTGCACACAGGATGGCAGGAGGCTCCTTAGACTCCGGTGCTTGCGGTGTGGTTCTGAAGACCAAGAGTAGAAATGAGAAGTACCACTCAGCTTTTAACCATACAAACATGCTGAAATTATTATGGGGGGTGACCTCCTTTAGTTCATCTTGCATTTTAACTGGGACCTTGAAAGCGCCTGCTTGTGATAAGAAGTTGCTTTTGTTATCGATCAATTATTGATCTGTGCAAAGAGTAGGTTTACACTATTTTATTAATGTTGTGCAAAGAACAAGAATAAAGTTATTATTTATGGTTGGGAATACTTGTTTTATGCTCTCCATGACGTCAGTAGCCACCTGCTCTCCTGTAGTGCTGCCCGGTCTGTAAATTCATCAGGGCAGGGGAATTCCTGGTTGGCACAACCTGACCTCCTGGCTGCCAGTGCCGGATACCCTCCTTATCTCAGGTATAAAGTTTCTTTAACGCTAGTCTGTGATAAAGAGGGTGTGTGAGGACCGAGATAAACAGATTTCTGCTGACTTTGGGTTTGGATAGTGCTGGCAGCTATTCCAGGCTGTTATTGCATGTGGCGCGGGTGGTCAGCAGCTGTGGGTCCGCTCCAGGCCTGCCTCAGCCCTGATGCCCACAGATGGCAGAAGTTGGTGCCTTGTCCCATCGCTGCTGGCAGCCTTCCCCACTGGTGGGTGTAAAGGATGCTCCTGCTCACGCTGGTGCTCGCACAGTGAGATGGACTGTCTGCAGCCCCAGTCTCCAGAGAGCCAAACAGGGAACGACTCTGTGTGCACCAGCTCACTCCAGGGTCTCTGAAACGCCCCTTGTTCACTAGTTTCAAAAATACAGGCCAGTAGCAGCAAAACAGTGTCGCCCACCATAGCAGAAAAGTTCTGCACCCATGTTTGCTAAAGACTCTGCAAACATCAGTCCCTTGTTGCCCAGGAAGCTCCTGGGATGTGAGAAGCAATCTTCCCTCTAGTTTACACCCAGGAGTGAGGAATTTGCTTGACCCACGTGCAAAGCCTGTGCATGACTGGGAACTGAAGCCACATGTCCATAAAACCAGCTCCATCGTATTCTTGTGTCTGCCAGTTTTTTCCTGTATTGGGTCTGTGTAGACCATTAACGGCTGTGCTGTTGCCTTCCTGTGCAGCTAACATAAAGCAGCATATTCCATTTTCACTTCCAACTAAATAATCACCATGTAGTTGGAGTTTGCTGTTTAAGTTAAGGCTTGTTTACGTTCTGCATGAGATGAAGGTCATAGGGAGAGGTGGTTTTTTATCAGACCAATTATTATATCTGGAAGAAAGCAGACAAGTTCTCAGGCATTCGAGCCCTCTGCCTGGTCTGAAACAGAAGCAATAACCTTCCCACTAAGCTTAGGCTGAGAAAGATTGCTCAGCGGCCATGGTGTGACATCCCTTTTCATCAGCATTACTCTCCCTCAAGCTGCCTTGCTGATCTCTGGCCCTGGTCACATTGCTGCCCATGGCCGGCTCGGCTATTTGTGTGGCCACAAAGGCAGACCAGAATGCTGGTGCAGCCGAAGAACATCCCTTTTCGTGGGTGGCGTTGGCCGTGTTCCCCACCAACCCACCACACGGCCGCTGGCAAGCTGGTACCTGGCAAAGGCAAGCACGTAGGAGGGGCAAGCACGTAGAATAAGGGGCATCAGGGCACAGGGGAGGGCGCTGGAGGGAACCCACCCAGCACTGTTGCTGCGTGGAAAAGCGTGATGGGACCTCAGTTGTCTCAGCTGGCTGGGAGGTAACAAGAGGAGACCCCTCCTAGGCTGCTGCCAGGCTTACTGTTGGTCTGCAATCGATACTAACTTTGAAGGTTAGCAATTAATTAACTGCAACGTCAGCATCTCAGAGGCTATTTCAAGCAAGCAGCTCCCAAGTTTTTTCACCCTCACTGTAAGTCCTGCTTGTGCTGCAGGTGGGTCTGGCCAGTGGTATGGACACCATGTGCCAAATCACTGGGCAGTGCTGAACGCAGTCCAGTAATGCTCACCTGAAAAATCTGATTTTTGGCTGCAACGGCTAGGTGAAAACAGCAGTACTTTCAGCCTTAATGCTGTCAGATCTGGTTTCACTGTCTTTTGTCCTCCTCTCCATTCAGTAAGAAGTTTAGTACCCAAGTTCTCCTTTAAGCACTGAGAGCAAGAACTGAGCGTGAGTGCTTGATTTATTCCACACAGGCCATGATAGGAACATGAAAACTTGCATTCCGCTCTGAAAACTGGAGTGGCTGTAAGTGTTTGAAACGAAATTTTCTTTCACCTATATTTTTAGCCCTCGGAAGGCAGAGATTTCAGCAGTCATGTTTGTTATCCTCCCTTAGGCAAAAATGGTAAAATCAAGCTTGGCAAGGTCTGCTAAGATGAAGCTGATTGAAAAATCACCCCTCTGGAGCTTGGCATGGTGGTTACAACGCAAAAATTGTCAGGTTGGGTCAGCTCCTTGCCCAGTGTGGGAGGATCATCTGGTTTCTGGTAGCAGTCCCAGTTCATCCGACCCATGTGGTTAGAGCAGGCAACTATTGGTTTTCCTCCAGGAACCCATAACATCATACTTAGCAATTTCCGACCTAGTTTGCACATCCCATATTTCAGCTGTTTCCTTTTGCTGCTCGACATCATCCATTGCAACGTTCTGTTTGTTAAATGGTCTGTGGCGTCAGATGGGATGGCATGTGTTGGACAAGCAGCCCCTTCTAGACTATTGATGAAGGCATGTCCCAAGTGACATTGGACCGAGACTGTGTAGCTCTTATGGTGACTACCTCTGTCTTACGAATTTGGGCATCTGTTTGCATGATACCATGTTTTTTAATGTCCTAGACCATCCACATCTGCATTCTCCTAACTTTAGACTGCCTGTGTGTGTAGCAGTAATTTCCCCTCTCTGCTGCTGTAAACCAGCAAGAAATGAAGAAAATACAAAGCTTTCAGCAGTAACCCTGGGGTCAGAGGAAAGATTGTCCTGAAAACAAATAGTTGCATTAGCTCCATACAGGACTTCATCTTGGAATTAATAGTATTAATCTCCCCCATTTGTAGCACAAATTTTGGCTCCAAAACACAGAACAAAGACTTGTGTAATTCTCCTTTCAGCACCTATCCTGCAACATGTGTAGTTATCCCTCTTGTACAACCGGCAGAAAGAACATGCAAGAAAGAGGCCAGAGAGACCACAGGTCCAGCTCAAGAACGCAGAGATCCTGTATCAGATCAGAGTCTCCATCCCCCTTTGCTTTTCTCCTTTTTTCTGTCCTTAGGTGAAACAAGTGATGTTGCTTTCCATAAGACAATATGTGGGTTTGAATGGCTGTGTCTGGTCTCCCCCATGACCTACCTCAAACTTGTTTCTTTTGGAGCTTGGCATTCACAAGGACCTCCCAAACTCTTCCCTCCTCTCTACCATCAAGGACTCACTGCCTTTTGTTCTCTAAGGATTTCCAAGAAGTTCCCAGCAAACGTGACCTGCAAACACCATTGCGATCAACTAGGGGAATCCAACCGACTCATAGAGCATTTTGTCAGGCCCAACAGATGGTGAGGATCACATGCATCAGGATTAGGAAGGTCAGATCAAGGGACTCCCCAACAAATGTCTCCTGTTATGAGATGTGTTGCAGGATTTCTTCTGTCTAGGGACAGCTCTAGGGCCCTCATTTTCCAGGGATATTTTGAAGAACACAGCTGCAGGGTACTATGGAAAGGGGCTTTTGTTTGTTTGCTTGGTTTTATACTCTGATAGGAAGCTGAACTATTCTGACCCTGCCAGGAGCTGAACACATGTTGCTGAGATAATTTTGCGATATTGATTGGGCGCTTGGAAGTACTAAATCACCTCCCGCTTCCACATAAACCTTCTTACCCTTGGTTTTGTGTCTTCATTCAAAACCCTCACTCTGCTCTAAGATCACTGTTTCCAACTAACTTGATTTGGTCCAAACAGTCAGGGAGTCTAACAACACTTTACAAAGCAAAGCTTTATTGAGGCAGTAGGAAAGATGAGCAACAACATGCCCATATAGTGACTCAACCAATCACTGACAGCAAACACAGGATCATAAGCGATGCCGTGGCTCCTGTGCACTGCCAGGGACACTTGGTGTCCCACCATCTGGCTGCACCAGCCAAGGATGCAAATGCCTTTTGAAAGCGATAGGAGTTGTGCCATCCCTTGGCTCCACCAATGGTAGTGAGACAGGAGAAGCATCCCTTACATGAATAATGTGTCATCCCTTACTGATGTCAAGCAGAGGGCAGGGTGGTGGCAGTGCATCTATACTGTCGATACTGGTCAAAGGCAGAGTGTCGGGAGTCTGTCAACAGTGCCAATATTGGTCACAGGGCAGGGTCTCAGGAGGCAGGGTGTCACTTGGCAACTGTCCTGTGGCTACAAAGACATTGCTAAGTGGCCTATTACTATATTTTGGAGAGATGCGTATGTTTGAGTTCTTTGTTAGCTCACCTGGAAGAATCATCAGCACCAGTAGTGTCAACAGAAATAGCTCGTCTCTACTTGAAGCCACCCCCTCCCCTTCCATCCCCTGTGCAAACAGAGGAAGAAAGGTCAAATGCTCTTTACTCTTAGTGACCCGTCTGTCATTTACATTTACCCAGTGCTTTACACTGCGTTGTCTCAGAGCCCTTCATGTCACCATAGTAAGCAAATTTTTTTCCTCCACTGTGCAGAACAGAATGGGGATGACAGGGACAGCCCTGGGCAGCAGAGGGACTAGGTAACTGAATGTGGCTCCTTTCTGAGCATGTGGGAAGACACAAGCACCATCAAGTGCGAGTGGTCTGCTTGGCCTTTGTGACATCTGCAGTGCAACATGCCATGGACAGAGGTGGGACTCCATTGTCATGTCTCCTCTGAAACCTCATCCAGCCCTTTCCCCTGTGGTGCTCCACAGTGCCGTGTGCTCCCACACTTTCACCACTCAGGATTTGGAGAAGGTGGTGGAATACGCCTTCAGGCAGCAAGTTAAGCATGGTTTGTAAACCACGCTGTCTTTGTTGACATCTCTTGTGTCATGCCATGTGTCAGGAAACCCTTCCTTGCTGTTGGAAGTGCCTGCCCAATAAATAACATATGTGCCTAGTCAGGGCCTCATTTTAATTCGTCTACACCTCTGTCATGAGCAATATTCTCTTAATATTTACAGTGTTTACCTGGTGCTAGCATTCATATCCCCTCAGAAGAAGAGCTGTCTTTACCAATGTACTGTACTAACATTCCTATACTGAATCCTTCAAAAATATTGACTTTTCAGAATAAAGTGGAAGAGGTCCAGAATTGCATGAATCAATGATCTAGGCATATTTACTGAAATTCTCTTGGGCAAGGGCTGACACATCTAAAGATTCACTTAAAAAATCTCTGACTGTACCAGGTGCATTATGATCTTATTGAATAAAAATGAGTCTATCCAGGAAAACAGTACAGTTCTGTTAAGTACTTTCAGATCCTGTGGGACAAAGGTGTTCTACAAACACGAGATGATGTTTATTACGACTGAACTAGATAAGATCATGTCGTGTGAATAGCTCACTAAATAGTTGTATATGTTAAAAAGAGACAGAGAAATAGCAACCACAATGTATGCTCTACAATATCAACCAGTACGAGGAAATACCTGTGCTGGCTTGATATTACACTGAGAATAACACAGTCTTTCAGTAGAGAGTAACTCACTAAAGATGTGAGTGGTGCATGTGACAAATAGTGATGAAGAGTGATACTTTGAAGGTGTAGGACTGCAACTTTCAGATGCATTCAGTCCTTCCAGCATTTCAGAGAATCCTTTGCTCATAGGTCATATGCTCATATGTGAGGTGCCTTGCACTAACTTTCAGTATTCTGAAAGTACCCAAGACGTGTCCTATAGGTAGGACTATGGACCCATTTGATATGGGGGTTTGAAGGGGTAGAGGAGATGTTGGAGATGCCCTGAGGAGCTGATGCAACATGAGGGTGAGGAAGAAAAAGGAAAGCACTGACAAGAGCAGGGAGGATCAGAACTATTTAGTACCTTGCTCATGGCTCGAGGAAGATCATAGAATCATAGAATGTGTTGGGTTGGAAGGGACCTTTAAAGGTCATCTAGTCCAACCCCCCTGCAGTCAGCAGGGACATCTTCAACTAGATCAGGTTGCTCAGAGCCTCATCCACCCTGGCCTTGAATGTCTCCAGGGATGGGGCCTCCACCACCTCTCTGGGCAACCTGTGCCAGTGTTTCACCACCCTCATTGTAAAGAGCTTCATACTAATGTCTGATCTAAACCCACCCTGCTCTCGTTTAAAGCCATTGCCCCTCGTCCTATCACTACGTGCCCTGATAAGGAGTCCCTCCCCAGCTTTCTTGTAGGCCACCTTCGGGTACTGGAAGGCTGCTATAAGGTCTCCCCGGAGCCTTCTCTTCTCCAGGATAAAGATCCTCCAAGGCTGCGGCTGGCAGAGGGAAACAGCTCTGCTCTGTCTGCGGTGAGGCACTGTCCTTGCAGCTGGGTGGATTGCAGAAGTCCGAATGGCATGTTAAGGGTCTGTGGAGTATTTAGAGAGCAATCTGAGCAAAACCTTTTGGTGCAGAGGCTGGAAAACATGTTTCTTCTCCTTTCCATTCTGCTCTCATGCAGGCTGGTTCTGGATCCAGCTGCTGGTTCCCACGGGTGTGGTGCGAGATGGTTGGCTCCACACCACCCCTGCCCTAAGCACAAAGGGGTGCCCAGGTTGATGAGAAGGCATTTGGCTGTCAGGGCAGCAGGTGAAGTTTGAACAGCCATTTTCTGTCTTCTCTGCCCTATGTACAATTTACTTTATGAGCTTCCAGACAGACCATGCGGATGGATTAACACACATGAATAAACACAGAGGCGTTTACTCCTGAGAAACAGTGCAATTCTCTCCTCACTCGAGGAAGGAAATTCTGCTGACTCTGTTGGTGTCCCGCCTGGCTTGTGCAGGTCTCTCCGAGCTGAGACTCAGTCTCCACTTTCTTTTCATCCTTTAAAACCTTCAGACTGCAATTTACTGTATTCCTGACTCAAAAGCAATATCCACTACACAAATTGTTGGCAGAAAGAGATCATTTTGTATCCAAGGTCAGCACAAATTTACACTGAATTCCTTATACTGCAATTGGCTTGGAAAGACTTTTGAACACTAAGATTGTTTATACAGTTTTTATTTCTTTATCTTATGCAGAGTTGGTCTTACACCTAGAAAGATATTTTGATGTTTTAATGGAAATATATAGACATTTTGCACAGAGAATTGGAAAGAAATAGGAGTGCTGAAAAGGACTCTCTGTGCCTTGCTATTGCTCTCTCTGAATCTGGCTGCACATGCAACCACAGCTTTTGCATATGGACAGTAGGTAGGTGTAAATGAAAACCAGTGATTTACCAGCCCCACTACACGAATGGCTCCCAGTCACATGCCCTGGGTGACTGTGATTCACCGTGTCAAGCAGGATCTGTCATGGTAAATAATGTGAGTGATGGTGGTTGACATGTTGTGTCATCCAAGGAATCTGGAAAATGAACAATGTGATAAAATTCCTTCTTTTTTTATTAGCCTCTCTTTTAAGGAGATCTTCCTGATAGTCTCCTTCTCATCCTTCCTGACGCCTCCTGAGCAGTTTTTCTTTCTTTCTTTCTTTCTTTCTTTCTTTCTTTCTTTCTTTCTTTCTTTCTTTCTTTCTTTCTTTCTTTCTTTCTTTCTTTCTTTCTTTCTTTCTTTCTTTCTTTCTTTCTTTCTTTCTTTCTTTCTTTCTTTCTTTCTTTCTTTCTTTCTTTCTTTCTTTCTTTCTTTCTTCCTTCCTTCCTTCCTTCCTTCCTTCCTTCCTTTCTTCCTTCCTTTCTTCCTTCCTTTCTTCCTTCCTTTCTTCCTTCCTTTCTTCCTTCCTTTCTTCCTTTCTTCCTTTCTTTCTTCCTTTCTTTCTTCCTTCCTTCCTTCCTTCCTTCCTTCCTTCCTTCCTTCCTTCCTTTCTTCCTTTCTTTCTTTCTTTCTTCCTTCCTTCCTTCCTTCCTTCCTTCCTTCCTTCCTTCCTTCCTTCCTTCCTTCCTTCCTTCCTTCCTTTCTGTCTTTCTTTCTCTTTCCTTCTTTCTTTCCTTCTTTCTTTCCTTCTTTCCTTCTTTCCTTCTTTCCTTCCTTCCTTATTTCTTTCCTTCTTTCCATCTTTCTTTCCTTCTTTCCTTCTTTCCATCTTTCTTTCCTTCTTTCCTTCTTTCCTTCCTTCTTTCCTTCTTTCCTTCTTTCCTTCCTTCTTTCCATCTTTCTTTCCTTCTTTCCTTCTTTCCTTCTTTCTTTCCTTCCTTCTTTCTTTCCTTCCTTCCTTCCTTCCTTTCTCAATAGCATCCCACTGAAACTTAGAAAAAAAATCTAAAAAATCGTTCCTAAAAACCATTCTGATTTAATGTATTGGGCAATTTCTGCCAGAAAACTCTTCCACTGGAAATTTTTTTACCAGCTCTACATAAAAGTTAGCTGAGCAAAAACTTTCTTCAGACTGAGGAATTATATATCAGACTATGTAAGAAAAATGACTTCCTGATCACAGTTTAAAGCAATCGCTTCATGGAGTTTGACTGCCCCGTAGCAGTCTATCTTTAGCAGGATCATTATGAGCTATTGGATATTGAATTAACAAAATGCCAGCTGGATTCCGAGGGTAGAAGGGTGTAAATCAATAGTAGCTGGAAATAAAGAGTGTTGTCCAATAGCTAGATGACGAAAATCAGAGCTCACATGTTTGTACGCTTCACTCAACCTGAGGTACTGATTCCCGTTGTGACCTTGGGCAATCTTTTGGCCTCCTTGTGTTTCGTACTCTTTTACTGCATAATTAGAGAAGCAGCAAAACTTTACGAAACCCAGAATTCTGCAAGAAAATCTTGCATATTTGGGAAAATTGATTTCCAGAAATATTTATTCTTTCTACAGTGGTCCTAAGCAATCAATTCTTTGGAGAGCTTTGTTTCTGAAATGGGAGTGTAAAAGAAGGAAGCTATCATGGACTAATACGAGAGAAGCATATAAATACCAGGATCGGTAACAATAAACTGCCATACTCAGAGTGCGTTCCTCCCCTGGGAGGATGTCTTCTTGACCAGGTGCAGCCATATAGAGCCATGCAGCCATTAACTCCATCTGGTCTGGAATCTGCTTAATAAGTCAGCCATTTACTGCTCTTATTCTTTACATGAATCCCCAAGGGATAAAGTATATTAATATAGGCCCAGACATGAGCAAAAGGGACGGACTTGCTTGTCCTGCTCACACAAGCATACTCAGAGCAGCAGATTAATTTCTAGATGCTTTAGAGAAGTAACATCCCCTTCTGATGTCCTCTTGCCAGGATGTTTCCTGCAGCAAGTTATAACCGAGCAACTGCTGGAGGAGCGCAAATATGGAACAGGACATTTTCCACTGAAAAACAACAGGACAGAAAAACTGAAAAAACAGGGGGAAAAACTGAAATAGCACATTGTTTGTCCTGGTTACAATACACAGATATTATGAGAAAACAGCACCAAGAAACCTTCGGATACCTGATTCTAAGAGTTGGGTTTATGCTTATATTTTGTATTTCTAGTTTCTGAAAAAAATCTTAGACAATACTGCATTACAGACTCCAGATCCCTTTCTCGATTGACTAACAAGGTTAATAATTTATTCATTTATTTCTTAGCTTATTTTTAAACAAGAAGTGTGTTACAGCTGATATGAGGCAGCTGTTTAGGGAAGGCTTGGGACCAGATGTGACATTTTCAATATGAAGATAAGATAGAAGTTGTCAGTCCATAGCATCTAAAGGAGTTCAGTTACCTGAAACTTCTTTTGAAAAATAAGTGGGGGACCTGGGTGCTCTTCCTTGGGCTGACTCAGTTCTCTGAATGTGGAAGATGGCAAGTCAGCCATGATAATAGTTAGTGGCATACGTTAAGTTGGATCATGGAGTTTTCACCCCAAGCTATACCAGGTGCTCTTGTGCTGTGGTGCAAGGCAGACAACGGATGCCTTCTTTTTCACACTGTAAAGTGGAGCTTTGGTGGCTGCGGTGCAGGCCCCACTGTGTGTCTGAGAAAAAAACAAATATATTAATTATGTCTTTGGGTCTCAGGAGCATTTTGTGGGGCCCGAAGGAGATGTGGGTCCTGTTGGTGTGCAACCAGTATGGAAGGTGGACCTGGCTGGTGTGCTCCAGAGGGTGAATATAGTGAACTGTGGGCCTGCAATGGCTTTTCACCGCTGGATCGGGGACTCAGCACCCATGTTGGAGGCTACTAAAGCAGCGCAATATGTCCCAAATGTCCTACCTACCTTTGATGCTGTTGGCTGTCCCATTTCCCACCTGTGGACTGCCTGCATGGAAGGCTCAGAGCACACTGCCCTGCCCAGGTGGATGGAGCCTCTTGGAGGATCACTTTGTTATGGGAGGTGAATATGAATTTGAGGAGAGCTGCTGGGTCTTCCTTTCATTGCCATAGCCATGGGTTTTCCACTTACTTGACTGAGGCGGAAAGGTATTTCCTCAATCTCCCAATATTTTAGAGAAAGACATCTAAGAAAGGTCTTTCAGATGAAAAATTGAGACCTTCGAGGAGGAGTCAATGAGCATGTTTGCCGTAAGAATTTCACATAATGGGAGATCACGGACGGTGATGTGGAAGAAAAGTGGAAAAAATCCCAAAACCAGTAGCAGTGCCTTCAGTCAGCAGAGGAGGATAGTGGAGTTCCGCAGAGGAAGCTTCTTGTCTTTAATATCTTCTAGCAAACAAAAAAGAGCCATTTGACATCAGCAACACAAGCAAAGCAACATCAGCAGCACAAGCAAAGGACCTTTAGTTGCTCAACAAGTCAAAATGACTTGTAAGAGACCACGACCGTTCAAACACTTCTCTATCCTGTGACACCTGGCTGTGGTGTCTACCCAGGATAGCTGTATGTGGAAAAAAAGGTTTAGAAATATTTTATGTTTATTACAGTCCAGATTCACTGTGGTCCCCAAAGTACCATCAGGACAGTGAACAAAAAGAACTTACCACCTTGGGAATAATATGGAATTTACAGTTCGATGACAGTTTCAGGTTAAATTAATCTAGTCAACTGTATTACTTTGAGAAGTGCTAAGAGGATGGAGCAGTGAGATGGAAGATGTGACAGCACGGAAAGCAGGGAATAGACTTCAAACGTGAAAGTGGAGGGCCATGTAGGGAGGACATGGTTTCCAGTTCAGTTTTCTGAAATTTCTGGATTTCTACCCTATAATGCTTTACTGCTTTTTTGTGTAAATGGGAATTTGACTGTAGGAAAAGGGTCATGTGTGTTTTTCCTCAATTCTTGTCCCAGACAGTGACCTGCATGGCTGTGACCAACTTGACACTTTATGATGAAATAGGATCTCCTCAAATTATTTTATGCCGTTTTTAATTTTAAAAAATACATTTTAAAGTTGCTTTTTTTTTTTTTTAAGTGAGAGGAAAAAAACTCATGATATTTCAGTTTCTGCCCTCTCCCTTTTCTCCCTTTTTACAGGAAGGCAAATGTAAGTAAACAACATTGAGTGTTTACTAGAGGACCACTTTTGATTTTTTTTTTCTTATTCACCTCTTTAAAAGAGAGAAGGTCATCTCTGTGTTACACAAAGTCAAATTTAGACTGGAACTTCTTTTAAG
This sequence comes from Chroicocephalus ridibundus, assembly GCF_963924245.1. NCBI lineage: Eukaryota > Metazoa > Chordata > Aves > Charadriiformes > Laridae > Chroicocephalus > Chroicocephalus ridibundus. Next base: position 153,970,811 of record NC_086285.1, on the reverse strand, counting down.
AAATAATTCTCACTCCCCTTCCCCACTTCTTCACCCCCTGCCCCCGCCTTTATTTAACTCTTTCAAAAGAGAGAATTTGCTGAATAAAGAAATAAAAACTGGGGTCTTTTTGAATCCAGTTCTCAATCAAAAATATTTTTTCACTCAGTAAAGAGATTCCCCCCCCAGTTTTTTTCAGTTATTAAAAGGTACAGAATAGATCCACCTTCAATATCTAATTTATTTTTTCTTTCAAAAGTCTGCTCATGCTGATCTTTAATTTAATTCCATGCAACCTTCTCGAATTGAAATTCCTAACTTAAAACAAAAAAGCGTTCCTGGCACATTTAAATTTACACTGCATGTAAGAATAAAATATATGTCTGTGATACTAATGCCAACCTTATATAGTGGACCCAGGTGTGTGCTTTGAGAGATTGGCAGTGACTATTTGACCTCGAAGGTAGGATCTGCAGGCAAAGGGTGAGTGAGATTGCCCTAGACTGAAGTTAAGCTCTCGGCATATTACAGTGCCAGTTCTCCTTCAGCTTCCCCTCTTGCATTGACTTCTGTACCCTTTCTTGGGGTTACAACCCAAAAGCTGAGCGGTGCCAATTCAACCTACGTATTCTTTCTTGATCAGTTCTGTTTCTGCTACATCTGTTTTTGAAATGAGGTGACCCAAGTTAATGCCATTTTCAGGACATTTTTTTTCTTTCTTTATTCACCTTATTCTTCGTAGCTCACCTGTAACTGGAAACTTTCAGAGCACATTAATGGTGTTTCTAATAGTAGAATATTTCAGTGGCTTTTCAGCAGGATAGTCTGTTGGTAGCTCACTGCAAAGCTGACTTTGATTCCCCCATGTACTAATGCCTGACTCTATGACTTTCTGGATGATCTTTAACTCCTCTCTTCTTATTTTCTTCATTTGTATGATGGGAATAGCAATTCCTTTCCACCTTTAAAAATGTGAATGTGAACCACTCCAGTAGGATTCAGCATCATTACTTTGCCTGTGACTTCATTCATCTGTCGTTTAGCTACTTTTACCTAAATTTCTTCAAGCCTCCTTAACTCAGGCTTTCCGTTAGTTCTACTGTTTGTTACCTCGGTAGTACCCTTGCATTCTTTTCCTCCTTTTGGTTCTGCAAATCTACCCTATTACTATCACTGTGAAACTGCAGACATATGACACGGCCTTTACAGATGAGATGTTCATCTATCTCGCTCTGAGCCTGTCAGCATTGTTCTGCGCATTTGTTTCATGGTTAATACCCTATGTTTTTCCCATTCCGCACGAACGTACAGAAAACATGAAGAAATAGTTTGTAACCTACAAAATATAGAGCCGAAAGGGCAAAAAAAAACCAGAGAAAACTGGGGATGTGAAAAATGGGCACAGAAAGTTGAAACAGCTGACTCTGAACCCTGGCTGCCCCACTTGAGGTCCAGCCCTGCAACCACGGAACCAGTCACTATGATCCCCCTATGCCTAACCTCTGATAATCCATCATATATAGATTTTTTTGCTACGTATGGGAATGTCTACCCACAAACAAACCTAGCCATCTACTCACACTGCCTCTCATTCAGCAGTCAGAGCAGGCCTTTATTTCTCTTTGCTTTCTTCCTCCACTTCTCCTCTGTCTCTTGTCTTCTCTAGACAGAAATTCTCTATCAGTCATGAAGGACTGCAGCCCTCATCTGGACTTCATTTCAACCCTTTGCTCTTTACTCCATTTGTGAACAGAGAGTCAAATTTATCTCCCCTTGTTATTATTTAATTCCGCAATTAAGTCGCTTTGGTTTGCGAGGCACTTCGGGCTGTGGATTTCAGGAGAGGTGGCATACAAAATAAATGTCTATCGACTTGGCAAGGCTGAGGATGTCTCATTGATTCCAATGTTCTCTGTATTTTTCTCTGTCTGTTCCCTGCTCAATATCCTCCAGCTTTTTATTCTTTTTTTTTTTTGATTGCTGCTGCATGTTGAATACACGTCTTCATTGAGCTGCCCACCATAATGCCTTTATCTTTTTCCTTGGAGGTTGCAACTAATTCAGAGCCCATAAATGTTTACAAGTAATTTTAAACTGTTTCCTGCAAACCACATGCCTAGGCTGAGTTTCATGTAGTATACTACTGTCCAATTACCTAGTTTGGTTTAGACCATTTGGAGCTCCTTACAATCTCCTGTCTTGGCTAGGCTGACTTATTTTTGTTTCATCAGCATGTTTTATCCCTTCCCGTTTCCTTTCTGCAGGTTAATGAATGTGTATTTTTTATTACACTTTTGTGATGAGTTGCAGTGTGATATATGGCTGTTTCTTTGAAAGGGAAATGAGACAGCTATCTATTGAGAATGACCCCAATCTTGAGTTATAATCTTTGGACAATGCTATTTGCTGATCTCCTGGGAATGGGTTTATTGACTTCTTTTTATGGCATTTTAAATTGTAATTATTTACAAGCATAAGAACAGACGGGTTCTCGTGATCTGCATTTATCTGACGATCTAACAGCCCCTTATTATAGTGAATATAGTCTGACAAAGTCCTTGCACTGTGGAATAAAGGTTTTCTCCCCCATTTTATGGATAGAAATCAAAATCACTTGGGGAAAAAGATTGCAAAAGATAACAGGAAAAAGTCTACCTAGTTCAGTCCCTCATAGGAATGGAACAGAAAAGCAGTAATACTTTTAGGATACTTTTCCGGCCTTCAGCAACTTGGGTTTCTCAGGGATTTCCACAGGCAGAGTCGGTATGTTTGCATTTACTAGCCCTCCATGGCAAACAGGCATTTAAGCCAGGATAAAGAAAATTCTGGTAGAAATGGTGGAAGTTTTCTGAGTGGTTCCTGTTCTGGTGGCTGCTCCTGATGATGACGTTCTCTGCGTGGTTTCTCCAGAGGTAGGAAAATTGTTCTCAGACAGGTTCAGGCCTGGACCACAGGTCTCTGCTGGAAAGAACATGCCTATGAACATGTCTGTGTATCTTCAGCACCGTCATCATCATCAGGCCCCAGGAACGCTGTCTCTGCTTTGGTAGGCACTCCCGTGGCTGGGTTGTTTGTTGTCCACATTTTTACATTATCCAGGCAGGAAATCGCATGGCTTTAATCACTGGGGAGAACTTTCCCTGAGACTTCTCCAAATCTGCACAGCAAACCAAGGACGGTGCTGGTGGAAGCAACTTTTCTGCCTTGAACAGTAGGCTCTGCCCTTGCTCCTATATGCTCTTTTTTTTCTCTCTTGCTGGTTAATCTGTTACAAATCTTGGCTTTAGTTGGCATTGCTGCTATGTCTCTTACCAGAGACTCTCAAGGGTTTTATTCTTTAGCATGTTTAAGTTTCCAAGGTCTAACAGGGCCTTCCATTGCTCTCTTCTCAGCTGGCTCCTCTTTGAACCCCACAGATCATAGGATTGCAGGATAATTCAGGCTGAAAGGGACCTCAGGAGGTCTCCGGTCCAAACTCACCTAAAAGAAAGACCAAATGTGAGATCAGATCAGGTTGCTCAGGGCTTTATCCAGTTTAGTCTTGAAAACTTCCCAGGAGGGAGACTACTAAAGTTCTCTGGGTAACGTGCTCCAATACCTGACTGTCCTCATGGGGGAAAAATTTTTCCTGGCACCCAGTTTGAACCTTTCTTTTTCTAATTTATACACGGTGTCTCTCATCCTCCCACTGTGCATCACTGGGAAAAGCTTGGTCACCTTCTTGATGACTTCCTCATGGGTCCTGGCAAGCTGCTATCAGGTCCACCTGAAGCCACCTCTTCTCCAGACTGGACAAATATAGTATGCCAGCTCCTAACATTTTTTTCTCCATTTTTTCAATGTCTTGTATTGCGGGGCTCAAAAGGACACGGTGTCTAGATGTGGTCCAACAGGTGCTGAGTGGGAGGATAATCCCTTCCCTCAAGCTCCTGGCTGTGCTCCCTCTAGCACAGTCAGGATGCTGTTAGCCTTCTTCGCTGCCAGGGCACACTCCTGATGCAGGGGCAGCGTGCTGTCTGCCAGGACTCTCCAGAGCCTTCGCAGTAAAGCCAGTCAGACCCAGCCTGACTCTGAGTACAACCCATTAAGCACTCTGCTCTGAGCCCTCCAACCAATTTTTACCCACCTGGTTGTTCGCCCATCCAGACCACAGTGTCTGAACTCAGACACAAGAATGTTCTTGGAGACGCTGTCAAAAGCCTTGTTAAAGTTGAGATGTGATGTCCACTGATCCCCCCTTGTCCACGAATCCAGTTATTTTATCACAGAAAGCAATCCGGTTGATCAGAAACGGTTTACCTTCAGTAAATCCAAGCTGATTCAGTTCAAGGGGCTCCTTGCCGTGCTCTTCACAATGAGTGGGATGGGATCTGTTCAGCCCCAGAGTCTCAGAAATGTTCTCAGAATATAATTGCTTTATCACTTTATATTCTTTGATCTTGAGTTCTTTTTTGTGTTTCATTTTTCTCACTCAGGAAAGTGCATTTCTCTCTTTGGCAATGGTTCATTCTTCTCCCTCATGAACAGTGAAGCAAGAAGTTCGTTTAATTTTTCTGTAATGCCTGCCTTTTCTGGCATCTTGTCTCTGCTCTTCTTTCTCTGGGACACCATAATGATTCCTTTGTTGACCTCTTCTTCTTTATATATCTGAAAAAATGTTCTATTATTTACCTCAAGTCCTTGTGCAGTCTTCATTTCACCCTTTCCTTAGCTTTTCCTGTTTGTTTGGTGTGGGATTTTTTTTGCTACAGCCATCACCCTATGCTGGTTTTTATGACCTATATTCTTATCTTTGATTACTTTTTGTTAAATCTGAATTTTATGCACTTCATCTAGCAGCAGCACAAGAACATTTGCCTTTTTTATGATTTTTGGTATCACTTTTTTTTCCCCCTTTTTTAAGTTATTTTCTAATATTGCTGTTCTCTAAAATGCTGACTACTGCAAGTCTGATACTTGTCTTAGGAAACCTGCAAATACATAAGACTCCATTTTCTTCTTAATCCTATTAGGGGAGTATAGGAGCAATGGAGCAACCCAGGAATCCTTCTGCCATGTGGGCTGCATTGACGACTTCCCCGCTGGGCAGCACCGCTATCTGTTTTACGTGCATATGATGTGCCAGTTACCATGGGTATGGTACTATCTGTCTCATGTCTCTCTCGCACAAAAGCCCTTTGAAAAGGATAGCATCGTTTCAGCTAGCTTAATCAGAAGCCCACCCTGATCTTGAATATCTAGTTTCCTTCTTGTTCTCTTTCAAGGACCTTTTTTTTTTTCCAGTTTGCTTTTCTCTAGGGAAGAAGAGCGATTAAAAAATAAGGCACAACAGCTTCAAGTATTCCCAACTGTTACTCTATTGTGCTTCTTTATACTTTTTGCAAATAGATACATGCATGTAATATGTATAATATGTACATATAACATTTACAGACATCCAGTTTTCTAAAAGCAGGCTGATGACGTTACCCTCAGCTCCACAGGCCTGTAGACAATTACTTGACATGATTTCTGGACATGCCAAGTGTCAGTAGCTCCTTCTTCACTGCTTGGAAGGAGCTCATTGCTTGAAAGAAGGGCAGTTGCTGCCCTTACCCACACGGCCCATCTGAACTAGGGAAGGAAATTTGAGGATTCAAGGAACTGCTGGAGGTCCCCCTTGAAACCTCATAGCAAAATAGGAGGTGGCACCTCGCCAGATGGACGGCCCCCTGATCTAGCCATCTCTCTTGTGTTTAGGGATTGCTCATACATGCCTTTCTCATTTCATAAAGGAAGGCATTAATAATTCCTGGCGGGGGATAAGCTTTTTACCACCCATGAAGATCACAGAATAAAGCCTCCAGTGAAGGACATTGTCTGACACTCGAACAGTGGAGATTTTTGTCTGTGGCTCTACAGCAGTCAGTGGGCAGCTGTGAGAAGATGCCCAAGCCTGGCACTTCTCATGCCTGCCCATGCTGTGACTCTGGCTGCCTCACTATGCATTGCTTGCAGTGGAATTTGGGTGGCCGTATGAGGTGACAGGACAACCTTGTAGGTATCGATGTCCACCCAGGGGGTGAAGGAGAGCACATGCTGGTGATCCCTGCCGGCAGAGCAGCTGGTGCGTGGACCACACAGCTGATGAGCTCAGTCTCCCAGGTGGGTGGCCTCTCCAGCAGCATGCAGTCGGCAGGACAGACTTCCTCTTCCTCATCCCAGCTGCGGGCATTTTTACTTCCATACTCATACTCGTGTGGGATTTTTGAGAGTACCCATCTCCCGCCTCTAACCAGGTGTACTGGTTTAGGCCGGGATGGAGTCTCCACTTTTGCACCGAGAAATGCAAATGGCTGTTGGTGGGTTTCTGGGAGGGAGTTATCCTGTCCCCCCCCAGCCTACCCTGGGCAGAGACATCCCTTGCACATACCTAGCATGTGTTTTACAAGACTCAGAACTTACCCTTGTCCTACCACTATAAATGCTGCCTCAGCAGCCCTTTGGCCAAAAGCTTTGGACGACCAGCTGTACTCCACTGCTGCATTATATCTAACATAACTTCTATTCCATTCTGTACTTCTTTACCTTATAACCCTTAACTCTTTTTATATGACGGATCATTGTGACTACCATCTCAGTAAATATTGTTTTAATTTCTGAAGCAGAAAAAAAAAGGGGGGAATAGTGAGCTTGAAATGATTCACTTACTTAAGTTTCCAACGTGAAGCAGAAATCCCAAGTGCTCGTGGTGTTTAGGCTGCCTGTGGGGAAAGAAAAATAAAACGTGTTTTGCTGTTCATGGATTCAAAATAAAGATGTTGCTCACCAACACAATAGGAAAATCATCAGACAACTCTTTTGAAATTGTTTAGTGACCTTTCTAGCCTGTCAGAAGTTAGTGAAGACATTTAAAAAAAAAAAAAAACAAAAAAATTATCAAATGTTATCAGATGAGAATTGGTATGAAAACTAAAAGGACATTTTTTCATCATCAGGATGAATTTCTTGGCATGAGAAAAGAAGTAAAATGAATTTAGCCCACCCAATGTGATGCATGCCATTAAACTGACATGACAAGGAAAGATAGACTCCCACCAGTCATCTTTTATACAGAGATAAATATATATACACATACGGGCTACACCACTTCTTTTCCCTTGGTCTATGCTCTATTCATGAAATTATATGTGTCATTTTGTTTTACATAAAAATATTTTATTGTAACAGAAACACAGACCCACTATGTAGCCTGTGGTTCTCTCTGTGAAATTTTAGATCATTAGTTTCAACGTTTTAGAGCTTCAGGCACTGCTTTGCAGTGATGGTCTAACGAGCTATGTTACCCATCGCAGTTAAACCATGTAAGACTGCTTTAAAAATGTAGTATTTTGAGAAATAAAGCAGTCATTCAAATCTGTTGGGAAAATTTGCCAACATAGCTACAATATCTTCTCATCTGCTCTCTGCTTCCATTATTGATCGTAATGGAGAAAACGTATTCAATGGAAATGAATAAATGTGATTTTATAAGGGAAGGTCACAGAACAAATGAAAATTAGTTTTATATGGTTTTGCTTTGTAATTTGAGACAGATCCTTAACGGGTGTAAAATGGCAAGTTTTGCTGAGATCAAGAGTGGTAAACACATCTATTCTGGCTGAGCAGCTCTGGAGTACAAGACTCAATGAGAAATGTGACACTTTTAAGTCAATTGATCTGAAATTTGCTGTTGATCAGATCTGTTCAGCTATCTTTAATATTTTTTCAAAATTAATTATATTTCATGGAAGAAATCCCATCTTTGCTGAAGTCAACGGAGAAAAAGACATCCTCATGTCTTTACTGGAGCATATGCAGAATTAGTGCCTTCATGTGCTGCTTACCAAAAAAAAAAAAAAAGGGAATGGAGGGAGAAAAACAGTCAGTGGCTACACTACAGTGTACTGCACTTAGTATTTGTGCTTGCATAACATGTAGGTGTCCTGATCTCATTCACACTGAACACTTGACGGCCACAGAATATAAAGGGGAGTTTTAATAGTCTCAAAAGCCAAGGGCTTACACTTTGGTAGTACATCATGAAACTACAGGGCAGAGCAAAGAACTACATCTACGGAGGACGTGGTGTTTTTAAAAGAAGACTGGACAAGTGGCCGGAAACATATAAAGAAAGGCTGTATCCAAGTATGAGTGCTGCATGTGTAGAGACTTGAGTGAAAGGCGTAAAGCAGGGGAGAGATAATCAGTAGTCGAGTCTGTCCGTGTTCAGCACCAGTGCATGAAGCCATTGCAAGGCCTTGTGCACTTCGCAAGCTACGTGAGTACTATTGCAAACCCTGTTACTCAAGCTCCTTGTGATGGAATGAATTTTCATCTTTTGAAAGAGTTATGCTCTTTGAAAAAACACATATTTTTTTGCTAATATATGCTAGATTGCTTTTTGCAGCCCCGGTTTCTAGAATTACACCATTTTCTAAGATGGCCTTGCAGATGGACTTGGCCATAAATCTGTGCATGGGATGTGCAAGGATGTCATGTAAACCTCGCAGCCTAGGAAGCTGTGGTTATTCTACTGAGAGGAACTGCAGTTGCTGATATCTGTGAGTCAAATAAACCTCTGCCTTAGTATTGCGTTGCTATTTAAAAATATGGAACAACCATCTCTCTTCGAATAATAACAGAAAAGTTGATTGTTCCGTGCCTTGGGGGCACGAGTTTCTGAGGTCAGTAGGGACAGCAATAAAAATATTGAAATAAAATGAAAATGTTGGAGGTTTGTGGATCTCTCTGAAAAGTAATTCAGCTTCAGTTTCATTCCACTGGGGCCTAGGTATCTGGAAAATATTCTTGATCTACCAGACACTTGCAGAGTTAGTGCTCTTTAAAAAAAGAAATGTTTTCATATGATTCCTAATTATATTCTTTTCTAATGAATGGAGACAATTTCAGATGATTTGTGGCAGGAGATAGACAGAAATGATGAAAAATCAAATGGGAACAATGTATGCTGATGACTTTCCTTGAGTCTCTGTAGGGCGATTATTATTGCTTTTTACCAGACATAGTGAGGAAAGCGTATCAGTGAATTGGTAAAAGGTCGTTCTACATTTCTTTCTCATTTCCCTAAGAATACAAAGATTAATCTCTATTTAACTCCCTTCTCTCTAAAGTAGATCCATTAGCAAGTCAAGAATCAAGCTATCGAGATAGACATCCTCAGTGCTGTCACACGCTGATGCTTTCCTTCCTCCAGGGTCTATAGAGACCTGTGGCATCCAGCACTGGCTCTTCCCCTGCACGTAAAGCCTTGTAGAGCCCAGGACTAGTCCACACTGTCATTCCTAGGTGGAGTCAATTTTCCATCTTTCCTTCCAGCATCTCACAGGACAAGGGTCACTAATACGGAGGTATTAACGTTTCACCTGGCTCTGGTGAAGTGCATGAGGCCGTCAGATACATGTGACAAGAGACACCAGCTACGTGAGCCTCCTGCTCAAAGCAGGGCTAACTTACTGCAGGTTGCTCAGAGCCTCGTCCAGGCTGGTTTTTGAATACCTCCAAAGACAGAGGTGGCACTGCCTCCCTGGACACCTGCTCCCTCTGGGAAATCATCTTGCCTTGTGCCGGGTTGGAGTTTCCCTTGCTGCAGCCTGTGACCATTGCCTTGTGCTTTTGCTGTGACCCTGAGCAGAGGGACGCTGGGGACCATGCTGGGGCTGCAGCCCGACGGGGCTGGCAATGAGCACGGGAGGCTGGACAGTGGGCCAGCTCTGTCGGTACGTCTGGAAGTGTCCCATCCTTCTCCTTTTAAAGCAAGGTGCCAGAAGCCCCCCATTGATGCGAGCTACGCTTTAGGCATCCTCTTTGCGCTACTCATTACAGACTGGCTACAGCAATGAAGTAAGACTTCAAAGTCAGCGTAAGAATGATTATTACTCTTTTTAGTAAGAGCCAAAACTGTAGTAATATTCACTTAACACCAACTTTAGCAAAGCAGTATTCACACCCAGTTTTTTCACCTTCTCACCTTCAAATGGTGCCCTGCAGCATCAAGGTCCACCGCATAGACCCACTTGTCAGGAAGGAATTTGCTCTTGTATTTGAGTTGGTTCGGTGTTTAACTTCATTGCTATTCCCTTCCTACCACCTCCATTCCTGCCTCCAGCTTGTGCCTTGAGACAGGAAGAGCACAAACATCCCTTCTGCCTTCTCTAAGGTCTTCATTTCACCCTAGTGGTCCCCCCCTCCAGCCAACCTGCACCGTGGGGCTCAGCGGTAGCTCTACAAGGATCTCTGATAGCACTCCTGCACAAATGGGATCCTCCAAGAGGGCACAGACAACATCTGGAGGTCAGAAACTACGGCAGCCATCCCAAAGTAACCGGTTCCTATTCATGACCTGGGACTTTCAGGTAAATAACTCCAATCATTGCAATTTCTTTTCCTAGGAGAATGTTTCCAACTTTTATTGTGTCTATTGACCTGCCTTGCTTGCCTGTAGCCCTGCGGCTCTGCAATATTCTCTCTGAAATAAGGGGCCCCGTAATTCACACAGTGTTTATTTGACAGCCTTTGTGTAGGCAGGGTAAGGGAAGACAATGCTGGGGAGGCACGTTTTCCCCATTCCACTTGCTGTGATCCCAGTATGTTTTGTCTCTTCTGCCTGAGTTGATGTGGTCATGTAGCCGGCACAGACTGAAAATGTCCTGTGGTTGTAATGTTCAGCATTTTAGCTTCTGGCTGGTTGCTGAGCCTGACTCCCGAACAAGTGTAACAATCAGGTCGGGGTGAATATTTTGTCAATGCGACATTTTTAGAATAATAAATAGACCAGTAATTTATTTAAAAGAAGTTCTCATTTCATAAATATTTCCATAAAAGCTTGAGGAAGCTTAATTATATGGCAATTCTTCACCTCATTGTGGAAAAGCAGAATTATAACTAGCTGCACTTTCCCTGCTCAGCAGCTCTGTGATTTCTGATCATACCTCTAATTGCTCAGAAGCAGAACCTGCTCTCCTTTAAATGATTGTTAAATGACTCAGGAATCATATTTATCTGGAGCAATTGTTCCACCGATCTTCACAAAAACCCTTGATGGGAAAAGCATCACTCATTTTGTAAATGGCAGTTCTTAAATCTCCTGTATTCTTCTTACTTTCACCAAATGTGCATCTTCTATAATATAGCATTGGGTCATTTCTTATTTTTCTCTAAAGAAAGCCATGCTAATTAGAGCTTGATTAGATGAGTAGTTAGTGAGAGATACTGTTGCCTGCACAGCCTGGAAGAGCTGTTAGAAAAGGTTTTAGCAATTGAAGCTCACGGGAATATACAGCTTAAACTTTTCAGAATGAGACTGGGCATCCAATCAATATTTAAGCCTATTTCACGACCTTTTCTCCCCGTGAATTTTACTTGCTGCTCAGCTAACCAAGAGCCTGTGATATGACCCTTTCTATTTTGGTATGTCTTTTTTTGCAAAGATTGATACGGGAATTCTTCTTAATGCTGAAAATCATTAGAACTATTTCACCTCACAGTTTCTTTGTTAGACTACAAACAGAATTACAGATGGATACAGGAATCTGGAGTCTGAATACTTCATATTGACAACAGGCCGGACTCACTCTCAACTACACTAGTGCAAATAAGGAGATTATTTTTTTTTTAAAAATAGTATAGTTACGTTAGTTTTTAGCTGGTAAAACTCTTAAAAAGATTATTTTCAGGAAGAAAGTTCTCGCAAAGTCAAAAATGGTACACATTGCTATTCTTTGTATTTATCAATTTATACTTTTGTTTTCCACTGAATAATCCTTTGCTGCTGGAATTTAGGGATTCAGATAGACATTTAGTAGCTCAACAAAGGGAAAACGTAAAATGCAATGAAGACTCCCTCTAATTTCCTTTAATCTCATGCTGAGCTACTACCAGCATGACCCTGAGAGAAGTATTACTTCCTGAATACATAGCCTTGATGAACAATAAATTTTTCTTTCGTGACAGGTTTATTCCTTTGTTGAGGAATCGCTTGAGAGCTATTTCATTGTATATAGTGAAGGTGTAATTGGGCTACAGCAGGCTTATTCCTTTAATAGGTTAGGCAATAATTTCACGTCACCATTTTGTACACAGGGCTTTCATTCTGTTAAACTGATTGATTACTTTATCAGAATTCATTTGCTGGCATTTGTATAAAGCCGTGTCTTGCAGAGGGAAGAAGTACACAACTTTACTCCTGCCAAGGGGGCAGGATCCGTACGAAAGGAGAGGACAGCAAAGCAGCCCGTGCTGCACAGAGAGCTCTGCAGTGGAGCTCACACCAAGAAGTTGTCCAGTCGCTCTCTCCGACCAAGGCGGACCCGACTAAACCCACTGCTTGTCTTCCCTGCCAGAAATTTGTGCAAACTGTTCTTTAAGTCCTGCACATCCTTTGTGGCCTGAATCTGCAGCCACGCAAACCTCTCTCTTACGCCTCTTTCCACTGACACTGGGGAAACCGATGTTGACACCCACAGAGGCAAAGACGTACTTTTGGAAATTACACCCCCGTCATGACCGAGTGGTGCCTCACCATCCGTGAAAAAGAAATTGTCCCTAAGTTCTGAAAAATATTTGTCATTGGTTTTCTCAAAAGCACCTGCTGTTGTTCTGACAGTCATCTAAATTGGATTGTGCTGAGGAAAAGCTGACCTTCTCCTTTCTCCAGTAAGGTCTTCTATTGGAGTTCGATAAATAAAATCAGTCAAAACCCACTTAAAATTCCTCTTAGAATATTTTCCTAGATAGAAGCCAGAGTGAGGAATATTAGGCTAAATTCTCTCTTGACATGAATCCATTGAATCTAAATTAATCTACCACTTGGAGCAACCTGATTGTGGTATCAGGTGAGGTATCCTTCTGGCATGGCACCCAGGACCTAAACTAAGTTACGTCGGCAGAGAATTTGTTTTGCTATCACTTCAGTCAGAGCATCGGCTCTGATTTTAGTACCACGCTAATAAATCTTCCTCACAATGTTGCATGGTGAAGATTCAGCAATAAAAACTTGCTTGAGTTTCCTTACAATTTTAATTTACAAAATTGATCCAGACAGAAAACTGGAAGATTTTCTTTCAGAACCAAGAAGGATGTCTCTGTGAAGTTTTGAAGAAAATCTATTAAGCTATGTTTGAATCTCACTTCATTAAACATTTAGGCTGACTTGCTGCCTTGATATTTGTTATAATGGCTTTTGTGTCTCACTGAAAAACTTGCTGCACTGTTGCCCTCAGTACAGAAGTTCCAGAGATCTACAACTTTTTGGAAAGCAGGGTGTTATTTAGGCGTGAAGAAGCAGTCATCAAATGAAAAAAAAATGAAGTAATAATACCTGCTTGGATATTTTTGCCTAACATCATTGTTATGAGGAGCCCAAAGCACAGCCTGCAGTAGGGAGGGTTCCCAGCAAGTATCAAACCTAAATTCCCCTGGATGAAGTAAGACAGACTCTTGCCCTGTATTGTCTCTCTCATCTCTGTATTTGATTGTGGAAGGCCTTTGAGGTATTGAGGTACAGTTTTCACGCACGTTAGTCAAAGTTGATCCTGATCTGCACTGTGCCATTGCTTGCCAGCAGGCTTCGCTGCTAATCTACCATGAAGGATGCTTCATTTGCTGCCAGGTGGGTTGCACAGAGGGGCTGTGTTGTCCCACTTTTCTTGCCCCTGTCCAGAAAATTGCAATCATGCTTTAAAATGGGCAAGTGCAAAAAGGCAGCCTCACATACCATGCACACATTCTGCCTCATTTAGCACCTACATGCAAAAAAAAAAAAAAAAAGTTAATAGAGCTGCCAAACCAATTACATTAGATTAAATTAGATTAGTGAGCCAAAAAATTAAGACATCATGGCAGACAGGTCTAGGAATGCTGTGGCAAAAGGGAGTATGGGATACTCGGCTCTAGAAGAAATGAATTTACTCAGTGAGCTACCACTGAAATAAAAATATTTTTAAAATGTCAGATGGAACTAAAACATTTTAGACATATGGTGCATTAACCAAATGTTTAAACATTTGCCTTTAGCTGCATAAATGTAAAACTGATGGAATGTGTTTAGCAAGTGATACAGATTATCTTTAACTGCATTAAACTGCACATGTTCATTGTAATGCAGGCCAGTTGTAAATGCAATACAGAACACATCTCTCTAATCTCGTCTATTGATGATATCTACACTTTTCTATTGCTTTGAAAATGGATGGTCATCTCTATCTCAGTGTATTATTTCTGATGACTGAAAAGATGAACATCGAGCATCAGTAATCAACACTCCCCAAACACCCAAACCAAGGAATGCTTGCTTTGATTTTTTGCTGCATGTCAGAGGGAGCACATCCTATAAATAATCTTGGGAAATCACTGCAGTTCTCTGGGTTTAGGTAGTTTGCCAGATTCGCAAAGATAGCCATCTAATAATTCAGAAGAAGCCTCCTCTGTCAGCCCCTATCTGGTTCATATAGATGCACTGGGAGTTGTAGGGAGCTTGGACTATTCAAACAATAACTGTAGAAAATATACACTTAGCGGGGGTCCTCAGATGGATAGCCATCCCTCCCACATCTTCTGGGGTTTTCATAAATATCGGCAATTGTCTGAACAGGAAACAACGTGACAGAAAACCAAACTCCCTATCATGAGTCAATATCTGAAGAAAAGAGTCAACTTTTTCTGTTGAACAACGGTTACAGTCTTTCTAAAAACTATATTCCTTAAAAAGTGCCAAACGAAACAATTTTCTGGACTTTGAAAGTAGATGTGTTGACAATCCTCACTTTAATTGACCATGAAAGCTTCCCAGTGAAGCAACTGAGAGCTCTACAAATTGTACGTCTTGAGATGATGTTTAGGGCCGGTTGGGATTCCTACATCCTATTATTGAAAGCTTCAGACAGGCACACAGATCTATTAGGTGGGAAAGGACAGGGGCTGCTAAGTCAAAGGGGAAAAGATGTAATTGGTGTGATAGCAGTTAGAGAGCAAGTGAACTGACTGCGAAGAGGGAAGGAGAGCGTCTGAGTTAACCTGTGGCTTAACAGTGGCTGCAGTATATCGAAACCATCTGCAGGTGCTGCAGAAACGTTTGAGGAAGGCTGCTAAGCTGAGCGTGGTAATAATTGATGGTCCAGGTCAGAAATGCTTTAAGACTTGTTTTAAAACCAGGCAACATCAGAAAGCCGGTGATACTGTGTGGCAGTGATGGATTAACCCTTTTCCTTGCCCTGTGAGGAGACCGAGCCTCCTCAGCCTCTCCACCCAGGGACGAGAAGCAGAAAGCCCGACCCATTGGCGTAGCTGTGCTGGGGGTGCAAGCTCTGAGCAGGGCTGGTGAGCGCAGCACAGCCCCGCAGCGGGGGAAGGAGCTGCTGCGGGGCTACAGGGATCTTTGTGCCTGTTCCAGCACAGATTTCCTCCTCTTCCTCCTCCTCCTCCTCTCTGCCCTCCTATAGTGTTTAAGTAGAAGCGTTTTCCTCTGTTGTCAAGACCACCAGAGGGACATTTTGGATTGTATTGCTAGTTATCCCTTTATCATCTGGGCTTGCTAGGAAAGTGCAGAGCAGAAGCTTTTCCTTCCCATTTATCTCACACCATAATTTCTAACGCCATAAGGGGGATCTACTTACTCCAAAGAGCATATGCAGGTACACTGTTTTGGCACGCGTATGAGCCTCATGAAGGATAGTGTGATTCAATATGATTTCCAAACCAGAGGAGAACACAGCGTGCTCAAGACAAGCTAAAAACCGTTGGCAGTTGTTCTGCTTGTCGTTGCTGCCCAACTGCACTCCCCGAAGCGTGTCAAAGCTGGGGAGCCAGGGGGCTTGCTGGCTAGCGGAGACGTCTGCTCGGCATGCTAACGGCAGCCCGATACGGCCCCGTGGCCAGCGGGGCTTTTCGTGCAGAGCGTGCGTCTGCAAGCGCGGGCTGCGGCAGAGCTGGGGCACTTGGAGAGACACCTTCCTCCAAGTGCCCGTGGTGGGGATGGGAGCGCTGGTGCAGGAGGCGGAGGCCAAGCCCAGCCAGGTCCCGGCTGCTCTTTCCAAGTGACAGAAAGATGCCCAAAGCGATTACTCACCTGCCTGAAGCAGAAGAGGCCCATATGTAACGGGACAATTTGGCCTCTAGTTGGTTCAGCAGGTTTCCATATCACACTAAGAAGTGCTCAACAATATCAAAACTGACATTTTTCTACATTTGTATCTAGTTCAGTCAAGGACAACCCAAAAAGCAAGTGCAAAAGCAAGCTGGCAGTACCAGGCTGGATTACCTTGGAGAGAGCTGGAGGGAAACAGATAAGCATACAGGCAGAGGAGGGAAATAGGGATCTCTGGAGTCAATTTGCCATATTAAACTGTCTGCTTCTCTAAGACAAGCATCTCTGGGACCTGAGTCTGGGCTGCGCCTCTTCAGATGGGCTGTGAGTCACGACGACTCTGGGCCCACAGGCCATGTCTGGTGGCACCTTGGGAGAGGGTGGCCAGCTGATGAGGGTCACTAGCTAAACAGCCGCAATACTAAAAGGCAGCTCATACTCTCAAGAGCTTTTCTTTAGTCTTTTATCCCTTATTTCTCCTTCTGACGTAATTTTTCAGCGACTCAGACCAAAGTGGACATGGACAATACCCAGACAATGTGCAAGAGGCCGCTGCCCAGAGCAATTTGGCAGCCCTGTTTACCATGATAGTGAATTGCCATTTGGTTTTCTTCCATTTCTGATTTGTATCCTGAGATCTCAAAGCAGGTGCAAAGGTGGATAAATGCTGTTTGCTGATAAGGGCATTGCACAAGAGCAGGGGCAAAAGGGCAATAACCTGCCAAGTTTATGTGGCTATTGAATCTCCCATACAGACAGGCATTTATTTAGCTCTTGAGAGTGAATCTCTCCAGTGAAATTCAGAATCTCCCAGACATAAGAATACTGAGCCTAAGGCATATTACCATCCTAATACTGAGCTTCTGTGAGAAGTATTTCTGTGCGAATTGGCCGTGTTACTCCAGATGATTACAGTGCCTTTCCCCAGCAGCAAAACTGCCCTAGAGAATCCCATATAATTTAGAAAGAGACAACTAGAAACCAGTTCTGTGAAAGGAATGTGGTTTATGTGAAGATAATAAACTTGGGTGTGACAGACATACTGAAGGAAAACTGCTTTAAAATAATGCATGTGTGCCTCAGAAGCTGTGGCTATCTGCCCATCCTTTCCTGCTCACACTAACTTACCCAGATGTATGTGCGCCTCCTCGCTTGGAAAATACTTTCTAACTCCCCTGCCTTTACGACTCACTGGCCTAAGTCCAAAGTCTCGGTAGTATCATATTTCTGTCTGCATGCCTTAGTGTTCATAGCTAAACTAATCACAGCAACTAGAGTCGGTTAAGTACCTTAGTGTCTGGATGGATGGAAGAACACTGCTGGAGATTAATTTCTCTGCTTTAACACTAAAATCCATGTAAGAAGGCTGGGTCAAATCATCCTCACCTCTTAGTATGAGGCTATGTCAATGGACATTATTATGTGTCTCATACTGAGCATTGAGGGGGGTACATTGGCACCCAGAAACCAATGAGTGACCCCTTTTTGGTGAGATTGTGTGAACAGCAGCTGACATTGGGCAGTGGGGCAGATGGCACCTACTGGACACAAGTGGCTACAGTCCAACAAATACGATTTTCCGTGAAATATGGTAAGAGAAGCATCTTCTTTTTTATGAATGTGGACCTTGCTTTAATGATCTTCTAGCTGCCTCACAACTGTACCTCTCAGGTGGTTCCTTGGCATTACAGAGAAGCTTCAGAAGTCGAAGCAAGTCCATGGTACAGATCACCACTTGCTAAGGCAATTGTTATGCTTGCACCGTGGACACAAGTTGCACTGCTTGCCCATGAGCTTGTAGATTGAATTCAAAAGCTTGGATGACAGTACTAGAGAGATGCCTGCTCTTCTTGAAACACAGTTGTCACTTTTGATAATACTCAACAAAAAATATGGGGTCTTCTGTTTCACACATTGGCAGCCACAAGGAACTCCCAACACAACAGTAAGTCTATAAATATCATTTGATGTTTCATCACAAACCTGAGGAAATCTGTGACCCTCACTAGTCTCTGTGGCTATTGCAGACAGATGTTGTTTGTACTAATCCCTGTTCAGGTTTTAAAGTGTACAGTGATGAACAAACACATTCACCCTTACTTTAACTCCTTGTCTTTTCTTGATCCCACTCCTTCTTTAAAAATAGAAAACATTTTTGGAGGGTAACAAATCAGGAAGCATATGTTTTGCTGCCTTCTTTCTTTGGTGTGAAGCTAGTGTGTGATGATAAAACATCGAAATTAGACCAAAATTTGGAAAGAGAAATAAAATAAATGAACACATCTCAGAGAGGGATGTGGACTGGTAGTGATCACTTTGAAAATATTGGTCTTACCTCTATGGAGGTGAAGGCGTCTCTGTTTCCACAACTGAAAAGCCAAGATAAAAAGGGCTGTCTATCTTTACAGGGTGCTACATTTGTGTGCAACATTTGTGTGCAAAAAAAAAAAAAAAATTACCTGCTTACTTATTGTGATAGAAATGACACTAGGGCAAGCAAAACTATGATAGAAAGGGTATTGCTAAAGCAAAAATATCCAATTGACAAATAACACTTGGAATACCTGTAAAACAGATACCTCTCTTCATAAGGGAAGTCTTCCTCTATTAGAGAAGCCATCTCTTCAGAAGGTGTGTTTTTTGGAGACACTTCGACTATGTAATAAAAAGAATTTATTGAGGTGGATCACAGCACCTTATTTGTACCATAGCACATCACTGTATTGCTTGCCTGGGTCTTTAGAGCTTTTGACACATCAGCCTTGATATGCATAAGTTTATTGCTTCTTTTGTTATGTTGATGGTCATGAATTCCTAACTCCTTTGAACAAGATTTTTGAAAAGGCTAAGTGGAAAAAGTGCTCTCAGTAAACATCTGTTGAGAGCATGAGACACAAGAAAGGAAACTTTGCTGTCACCGCAGCCTTCTTTGTTCAGAGTAATCTAACTAGTCATCTCCTGTACTTGGAGCTATCTTGTCAGCTAGGTATTGTTTCTCTTCTTGCAGAGCAAAATCAGACTGACTTTTGTGTTACTAATTCCCAGAAGAAACCAGAACCTTTACATTTCTGAATCATTTCTCAAAGCATTACCGTTTGGGGGTTTTATTTCGCATTCCATGCCAGATTTGGGATTTCCATTTCTTATCCATCTCCTCAGTGTACGGCCCCTCTTTCCCACCTCCCTCCACATGATGCAAACACTACTAGGATTTCCTCTCCATGCACAGCACATACAACAAGGGCTTTTCCTCCTCAGCGGCCTCTCCCCCAGCTCCCCAGCCAGCATTTGCCCGGAGGAAAGCCAGCTGTGTCTGAAATCACTGGGAGAGGAACAGTGGTATCAAAAGACACTGCCAAATAATGCAGAAGGGAGTCAAAAGAGATGCTCTGAGATATTTCAAGTCAGCCCAAACTTACTGCAACATTTTCTTTTGGATCAGGCTGTAAACCAGGTGAGGTTCAATCAGATTTCAGGTTACAGACCCGTGTTTCTAAGGTCTTTCCCCTCCTCACCTTAATATACCATAGTCTTCAGGTGGCCATTCTTGACCTGGTCGAGAGATGTCTTTGAGGTCGGTAGCCAGCGCTCTGCAGATTGCTTCAGAAGTGAGGCAGATTGGTGCACTGTCTCCTTTTCCACTCCTTTCTGATAAAACCATTAATGCTCTTCATGAGCAAGCTGTGGCAGTCCGTGAACCATTAACCTTAATCCATTTGACATTCTCCTTTCCATGTTTTAATTATATTTACAGCTTTCCGGGAGGTTCTTAGCCTTTCTCTTTTTATCACGGGCTTTTCTCAACGGACCCCAGCTTCACTTCAGTTTCCCCTGCACGCACTTAGTAACCTATGCAATGTACCTTTCTTGTGGCCACAAGATTCGGCTTGTAAGAAGTGATTTGAAAAATAGGAACATATTTTTATATTTGTATTTTGAGGGCACTTATCTACTAGTGATTTTCTGAGCCCTTTACGTAAAACCGCAATAAGTCAGGTAAAAATAGGAAAAAAACCCAAACCCTAATCGATGCTGAAGGCTGTCCAACAGAAGTGGCTCCTGCACTGTTTGCGCCTTGACCTTGATTCTCCCCCGGTTTCTGGAACCCGCTCCTTGCAATGCGGCTGCGTCTCATGGCTGCTGTCGCCCAAAGTACAGCCATGTATATTGTTATTTTTTCACAGAGACACTGGGCTTGAGATAAAAGGCATCTGCTTTACAGTGTAGAAAAGTAGCTCACAGCGCAGTTTTGAAAAGAAAAGATCATCAGCTCCGTGAAGCTGAAGGGCCTTGTCAGCGGATAGTGATTCACAGCTACCAGAAGAGCTCTCTTCTGGCACTGCAAAGGCCAAAGGTCCCATCCGTGCTGACCGGTGGGGCAGGCCTCTGCCGCCATTCTGGTCCTCAGGGGTCAAAAACCAAAGCTGCTCAATCTAACTTGAATTACTCTGTGGGTGTAAAAAACTAAGTGCAGTCCATCGTGCCACTGCAGATGCCCTTGGTACCTCCTTCTCTGTAGCCGACCCTCCAAAATTTATGGGTCCCCTGGAAACTCAAGCCTCATCTGGCAGCCTCACATGGCTGTCCTGTGTACCCAAAAGCATCTCAAAAGATGGTAGATGCCTATTTGCAGCTAAATGAATCAGGGCAGGTTTTGTCTACCGTATAGTGCTGAAGAAAATTGTTTAACCCTTGCTAATAGAGATTGTCCTTAAACTAGATCAGAGCTCACATGGGTTCAGTTTCCCTGCAGATCTCTCTTAAACAACTTTTTGAAGGGCTCTGTTTTTTTCTTTCTGGACTGATAATGTTAGCAGTGCCATGATAGAAGCCGTATCAAGTCATGACTGGGTTTCTCTGAAAGCCTGGAAATTGTAACCCAGGGTTTTCTTCCATTACTTCCCAGGAACATGGCTTACAGGGCTATGTCAGCAGAACCACAGACGACTGTATTAAAAGAGATTCATTGTCACGTCGCTACGCTTCCAGGTAGCTTTTTTTTACCCTGCTCTCAACTTGTGAGTCGTTAAAGCATTCTGCTGAAGTGAATTCTGTTATCTTTCATAAAACCAGGGACAGACCATGTCTGTATTCCTACAACACATTTTTTCCTGCCCTCTCTGTAAATAGGGTGTCTGCTGTCCCTCGTTACTGCAAAGTCAAGGCACCTCTCAGTCTTTCACATCACGTCAGTGAGGTAGGGAAGTGGAGCAACTGTCATTTAATGAGTAGGAACTAAAGTCCATTGGGAAGAAAATTGACAAAAGAGAGATTCAGACTCATTCCCAACTTTGTTTCCTGCTCTGATGATGATCCTTTACTGCCGATTAATGAAAGGTGCTGAAATGATCAATAGCTGGATAAAATGGCAAATGGTCAGATCAAAGGCTTATGTAGTTTGGCATCCTTGTGTGTGTAGGGAAGCGTGAAGATGTTTGTACTAATGAAAACTATAAGAACAAGACAAATATACATGATACTGGGAGCAGCTTTCAACTGTTTTCAGCTCAGGGGTTTTCAGTACAAGAAATTATTGTTACTTCCTCACCCATTAACTTGTTGGGTGTTCAGTGAAACCATGCAAAAAAATTTCATGCACAAAACCCTCTGGCAAAGGAGAAGCCCTTGCTGACCGGATCCCCTTTACTCACATTTGTCAGCTCCTTCAAAGGCCTGTCATAGAATTCTAAGGCAGGACTTACCTTTATAAAAGCTGTGCTGACTTCCAAAAATACATTATATGCAATCAGGCATCACCTATTTCTATTTTTACTACAATTCCTACTAATTTGTCTGGTAGCCATGTCTGTCTTAGATGTCAGTAGGTCCCTCGATCTCCCCTACAGAAAGGGAGGACATTGCAGCTTTCCAGTTCCAAAGTGGTTTTAAGGAAGAAGTTAAAGTATTACAGCTGACCATTGAAAAAATTGGCCAAACAGCTCAGTATTCATATTTTTAACCTGCATAGTTCATCTTGACAGTATCTGAATGCCTTGCACTGATGCCTTAAGTGATGTGATTAATATCTATTGTGTGATGTTTACTCTTCTCCCTCCTCTGGAGAGAAGTGTGCGCCCTGGAATGTCTTATTTTGGTACAGCTTTATCAGTTTTGGTTTTGTTTGGCTTTGCTTTCTTTGAAAAATGCACATGTTGCTCTGTATTTATTTTAGAGAAGGCAAGGTCAGAGAAACAGGGACCTTCAGTCTGGAAGGAGCTCATTCCACAGTCGCAGGCTGTGGACCAGTTCTCTCTCCTCCACAGATAAAATTTGCTCTAGTTTTAGAGAGGTCCAGTTCCATCAGGAGAGCAAAGTTACTGAGTACAGTTTTTATTGAGGGCTTTGAGCAATCTTTAAGATATTTTGGGCCAAAGATATGAACCATTTGAATGATCCAGCCTATTGTGAACTCCACTTGGTAGTCTTCGGGAAGGCAACACCAGACCTGGAGGAAAAGTCTGATTTCTTGTGGTCCGCTCTATTATTTGAGGGGCTGCGTGAACCTCTGGGGTATAAGTTGGACCCCTTAAGCCAGGAGTACCTAATTGAAGTGGATCACTTCGAGGCAGACAACACGTCCCAGCCAACTGCAGAAGCCGTGTGCAAGCCCTCATGCAACAAGTTAGCATTGACAGGGAATGGTGCTCCACAAGCAAAGACCAAGAGGACTCCCCCAGAAGTACTGGGTTTGGGCTCAAAGCTTCTGAGCCCTGTGACACGCCAGAATCCCTCTTCATGTGGACTCCGTGTGTGGTTTCAGGCTCACAGAATGTGGATTGGCTGAGAAATTAATGCTGAAGAGAAGTTCAGCAGAGGGAGCTTTCTCATTAATATTAATCTGTATTCTGGTGTGTCGTGGGATGCCTAAACGATTGCATTCCTGGTGTTCAAGAGCCAACCTCACGTTCCTGCTAGTGCTCTCTGTGCTGCTCTGAGCAGCTACCAAAGGGTTGTTACAGAATGGCTTGAAGTCTTTTCATATTTAAGAGGTTGAGACTGATGCTTTCTAGCCCTGCTAACTGAGGTGCCTCTGCTGTGGCTGTTTTAAATCCTCTCAGGCTGAAGCTGAGCAACAGAAAACGATAAAAAGCAACAAAGGACTCACTAGGAATTTGGTATGAAGGGAGGGCATCTAAGCTTGCTGGTGCACTCATAGATTTTTTCAGGCATGCATCCAGTATTAGACTCAGACTCTTAATTTCCTTTAGGCTATGATTTCATGTGGCTCAGTTTATTCATAGGTACCCCAAGAGTTTAAAAGTCTCATACAATCCAGAAACTTCCTAATGACCCCAGACAGCTCCATAAAGCAAGCAAGCAAGCACTGGAAAAGTAATAGCACCCGTAATAGCTGTAGATTACTTCCTGGAGCTTTAAGTTCTCCCTTCAGAGCATGCAGCCAGGCAGAGGTAGCTGGGTCATCTGCTGCGTAGGATGCACCCAGGTCGCAGCCTACATGGGGCCCTTGGCAAACTACAGAGCTGACCCCAAGGTATTGCTCTTTACTCCCACCCGAGCCAGTTGTAAGGGGGTTGTGCAGTTTAATAAGAGATAAACCAGGTCTTCGTTCCTTCAGATCGCTGGAACAGTGCAGCCATTATTGTGCCACTGCCAGCAGTTTCCCCCGGCTCCTTGGCCTGGTGACAGCTCGGGTAGCCGCAATCTGCCTACTTACCGTCTCCCTGGAGTTCCTGTTGGCAGCACTATTCCTTTTCCATTTCTTGTCCTAATTTAGTTGGGTTATCTTGCTGTGCACTGTTAAATGCTACCACAATCTGGATCAGAGGTGGCTACGTGTCAGGTTTGGGTGGAGCGATCTCTCATTAGGAGAGCCTGATCTTCCAGGCTTCACTCCTCTGAATAATCCAGAGGCGTGTGATTAGAGTTCCAGAGGTCCAGCGCTACTACCAGGCAATGCTCTCGGAAGAATAACATCACTTGAGTGGCTTGGAGTTTGTATGCACATCTACACAACATCCTTGCTGCAAATTGGTCAGTCACTGGGATAGGCTGCCCAGGGAGGTGGTGGAGTCACCATCCCTGAATGTGTTTAAGACTCGTTTAGATGTGGTGTTAAGGCATACGGTGTAGGGGAGAACTTTGTAGAGTGGGGCTGATGGTTGGACTCGATGATCCCAAGGGTCTTTTCCAACCTAAATGATTCTATGAAATGTGAGGTTTTTGCTTAAATTTGCTGTTTCAAACCATTTTGAAAATAAACATAACATTTGCGGAAAGAAGTGAGAAACTGAAGGGATTTATCTTCCTTTCTCTGAAACCATTAAAAGCTTGGGGCTTTGAATACTCTTGTATACTGAGCAATGATATCCACATTCTTCAGCTCAGTTTGAGTTCAGTGGAAGCCAGACTTAAAAACAGAGCTCACTGGGCTCAAGTGTAAACGGATTAAGACCAGTGGAGCAAAGACTCCACTATTCTTGGAAGTTTTGCACAGATCAACAAGCTCTAAGGATGCTGGTCAAGAACTCCGAGAAAATATTTTTTAAGTAATTGAAAGCCACTGATATGTCTGTTTTACCAGTAGACATTCATTTTTCTTCCTTTCTGTGGTTTCTGGGCTAAGCAACTCATCAGTGACATGTGGCGAGAAGTGGGCACCTCCAGAGAGCAACTCCTCCCACCTGAAGACAAGAACTAAGATAGAGAAGGTGAATTATCCCTAGGGCTACCTTTTCCTCTGCTCTGACTATGAAGGAAGCTCTTACTTGTTAGTTGGCAGGATGGAGTACAACCACCCTGCCTAAGTGAATAACGGGAAAGTCATATAAATTTCCTGCCTGTGATGTAAAATAGAACCTTGATTGAGCAACACTGAGTTTCTTGAGCAACAAAAGATTGAGTTTCTTGAGCAACAAAACATATCAGCTGTGAGTTTTGCCCAACAGGAAATACATACGACATGTATGCACATTTTTAAAAATCACACAGCTTTCAGGTAAGTTATAGATGGTGAGTTATACATGCATTTGTTTTCAGATGCAGTCAATATCTATACTGGCAGGAGATTTTTAGGTTTTGATATACTGCTCTGATGATTGCCTATGTAGGGTGAAATGCATCCTTAAACACTGCGCTGTCAAAGTAATACCCACAAATCATTCAGTGCCCATCACTGGCAGATAGTAAATATTTTATACCTTATTGAAAAATCATATTTCTTCTCAAGTATTGCTCGTGTGTTCCCTTTGGGCAAGTCTCAAAATAGCCTTTGGGGATTCATAAAAACTAATAGTTCCCTTTATGCTTTTAAAGCTTTCGTCACATGGGCTCCCCAAAGCACTTCCATGGCAGCAATCCTAGTCACTTAGTTTGAAAGATTAAGGGGAACATAGGGAGAGTAAAAGTCCTTTTCTCTGTTCCAGCATGAAGATGTCACCTATGCTGTGTGCAGGACTGCCACTGACATGGATGGCCTCTCTGCAGGGATGCCATGGAGGAATGGCCCTGCTCTGAGAAGATGCTTTGAAGTAACATCCAAAGAAAATTAACTGTGTGCCTGGGGAAGTCTACTGGGCTCAGTAGAAGGAATGTGAAAAGAAGGTGTTACATTTCCTTTTTTTTTTTTTCCTTTTTTTTCCCTTTTTTAATTCATGTTATTGTTATTTCCCACAACCTGATCCATCTTTTCATTGCTGTATTTGCAGCTGTACATTGGATTTGCTGATAATTTTTGCTTTAGAAGACAGACATCCCTTACATCTTACCTGATAAGACTGACGCTGAGCAGTGACATTCAGGGTGCCCCATGGGCACCTCTGCCTTGCTTATTTTTGGGCTGCAGGTCAGCGTGGCGTTGCTCAGTTTGGCTGTAGCAAGCAATGTCTGTCTTGTCAACCCAAAATTAGACAGTAAACAGAATTCTGCCACTCCTCATGACATGTGTGCTTAGCAAGGCTGTTAAAACCTGCAGATACCTTGCCCTCACATTATCCGCGTCACCACTAGGTCCCAAAAACTGAGCTGGGGATACCTTCTGCAGAGAAAACTTTTGGACTTGTCCATGGACAGCCTGGACGGACGCTGTGTGATGGTAGCGTTGTGCAAAGGTATGTCACTCTGTGGGGATCTCCTTAACAAGTACCAGAGCTCTGCTCAAGTCCACGTTTGAGAGGGCACCAGCTGGGAGGTGGGTCTCAGCCAGGCACTAGGTATGGACTCGTGTGTCCCTGGCTCTGTGGGCAGCGCTACCAAGGTGGGTACCAAATATCACTGCAGAAATTGATTAGGGTTCTGCAGGTGGAGAAGAGAAGATCACGCTGCCCTCAAGTAATTCCTTCCCCCTCATCTGTTGCTGAAATGCTTTCCCTCCAGCGGTGGAGCAGGCTGACATTGCCAGGGCAGTCCCTGCTCTTCGTGGTCTGGGGAGGAGGGACCGAGACAAGCCATCCATATGCCGTAGCCCTCATAAAGCTAAAAAATGGCACCAGTCCTGTGTACTTTTAGGTGCTACTGTTGAGGATGCTGGCCCAAGTTTCATTGGCCATGCTTATGGTTTTGAGAAACAGCAGTGTGTCGTTATGTCCCTGGAAGCTGGAGATTATACAGGGGAGAACAGAAATAATAATAATAATAATAATAATAATAATAATAATAATAATAATAATAATAATAATAATAATAATAATAATAATAATAATAATAATAATAATGATGATGTGGCTTCCAGAATGCTGAAAGCAGTCTAACATTCTGCCCTTGAGCTATTCCTCCAAAGAAAATTTCCAGCATGTATTCTTCCCCTTCAAACATCTAATGGAGTGTTGAGCCAGCAAGACAGCTGGAAAGTTCGAGTTTCTGCCTGCACAATGGCAGCAGTGTCTGTGCTGTCAAAATTAACTCTGCATTTTTTCCTGCTCGTGCTGGAAAAAAAGATCTTTCTAACCTTTGAAAAATATACTGTGCGCTCAGACATCTTATGTTCCTCCTCTGGTTTAGTTCAAAGCAAGCTGATCAAAAAATTCAATTCTAGTGTCGTTCAGAGAGCCAGCGATATTCAAATATTGATCTCATGAAGGTCTATTTTAAAAACCCGGTCTCAGGGTGTGTGGAAGGGTAAGCACAGTGGATCACTGCTTGGCTAATGAGGGGATGGGCACTGCATAAAAACCTGGAAAGAAGCATCGGCCCAGCTCTGTGGATATTTCCAGACTAGGCTGACACAATACCTGCTGTTACTGGCACTTGCCAGGTAAATCTGCTCTGGGTTGCACTTACCCAAGGAATTTCATCCTGCTCTGTGGGGTTTTGCAGCTGAAAGGGAGGACAGGATCCGGCCGATTTTATTACACACCTAATTGCTGTTGAATGGTGGATTTTGTGATACATTTATCAGCCAATGCACAAACTGCATCCAAACATCAGACACATGAATTGGCACTTTTTGACCTGAGCTGCTAGACAAAGAAGGTTTGCACAGATTTGCGATATACATTTTGACCTCTCTGCCTTTGATGGTAATAGCACATGTTCAGTGTGAGCCCAGTTTTTAAAATATAAGTGACCCCCTTGAGATTCTGTTCTAAAAAACTCAGGCTTCTCGATGATGGAAAGGCAATGGTTTGCTCTTTAAGGAAAGGAGGGAGGCAGGTAAGGAGCGAGTACTGTGCTCCTTGGATATGGAAGGCACATGTAAATGCAAGATGCCATTTATCATTATTTGATATATAGCAAAATACAGTAATTTCATTTAGCAGCAGGTTTTAAGAAGATTAAACATGCTAGGAAAATTGTTTTAAAATAACAATGTAACAGGATATTGTAAATTATTTTGCAGTAGGCTGTCATACCATGTCACCATAATTCTTCAATATTTAATTAAAACCCACAACAACTTAATATTCAAGTGCTGTCAAGAAAACTAATTGGATACAGGGACCAGCTGCTGGAGAAGTTTGGATGTCAGCTTCAAATGGTAATGTGAGTGGTTCACACCGGCTTGTGGGTACACATTTAAAACCCTCGATCACCACGGACTTACGGAAAAGGCTGGTTTTGTTTAAAGTCTTGGCATCTTAGCCAGAAAGATTCAACTTTAATGGCAAGATGTACTAATCCTATTTAATTACCCACCATGGTCTTAGGCACCTCCACTTCTGCATACATACCCAACAGACCTTCTATTTCCCCCGCTATCTCCGAGATAAAGCTCTTTTAAGGTAAGGACGGACATTTCAAATCATTAGTCCCCTTTCTAGCATTGCAATCCTCTCTCTGGGCCGAGTGGCCACTGGATCAGGCTACATGATTATGGGGCGGGGGGTGAGTTTGGGAACTGTGGTACCCATTGGAGTGGGGCCAGCCACACTGGCCGGGTTTCATGTTAAAATAATGAAAGTCCTGACGTTCAGTGCATTGCAATGAATCATACGCCTATTCAGGGTGATACTTTATAGCTCTGCAGTCTCAGAGCTGTGTGTGTGTTTTTAAAATACAAGTTTTAAACTACAAGTGTTTTGTACAGCTCATTTGTAAACTCACAAGTACTGGGTATTGCAAGGCATCTGTATTTCAGCGTTTAACAGGAAGCAGAACACTGTTTGCAAATTGCTCAGGAATACAAAAAAAAAAGTTTAAAATGATGGAAACTGGCATAATGGGGATTTATAAATATTGTGTTAGCAGAGCAAGTAGGCTATGTAATTCTCCTACCTTTGCAGCATTATAAAATACCCACAATAAAAGATACTCTCTTTTCTAGTAAATTGTTACAATTTTTTTCCATTATTGATTTATATTGAAGTGCTGAACTCCAACACTTTTGTTGCTAGCTAGCAATTAAGATGAAAGCACTGTCCTTTCTGAGAACGGCATTCATTCAGGTGACATGGAGATCTGACACAGTTTTGCTCTTTTACTCAGCCGTTGTTTGCAAAACAATAGAGAGGAACTGTACTCGATTTCATTGCCTTAAAAATAAAGAGAGGGAAAAAAAAGGGAAAGAAAAAAGGCTGGAAATATTTAGCCTACAAAGAGATGAGAAATGGGTTTTGCACAATGTCATGCTGTATGGAAGCTAATGTAGTAAATTCAGAGCAAATGCAAATTCTGTACGTTAGGCAAATTAGAGATGGTTGAATTAATCATGAATAAGTGACCAACGTTGCGCTGCTTCTGTCTGGGTTCTCGGCTGATGCTGATTCCTGGTTATGCTCTCGTTGCTGTTTAAGCAGACTCTTCTATGGCTGAATGCTGTGAGTAGCTGAACTGCTGGTGCAGACACCAAGGACACCAGGCCATCCATCCCATGGCACGGCGTGAGGAAATGCCTCTCCGGAATGGGGAGTTGCGCTGAACTCCAGCAGGGATCCCGGCCATGGGACTTGCTCCCAGCTCCTCTGAGATTGTCAAGGACCTCAGCCTGGGCCCTTGGTGGTCTGGATCTGGCCCTGGGGAATTCTGTGTGCCCTACTGAGCATTATCCTCAAGTTTCATGCTGGCCTCGTTGCTCTCATCCAGTGTCTGGGAGACACATAGATCCACACAACGGAAGAGCTTGAGGGGGGCAGAAGCCACACATCTTGCCTGGCTGGGGGCTCTTCATCTGGAGAGTGATGCTGGGTGAGCTGCTACGCCGAGCGAGTGACACACTTGGTATTAGTCCTGCTTATATCACATTTTCTGTCCTGACAGTGCTTGGGCAGGGTGTCTCTGCAGCCCAGTGACATGATGGCCACGGGAGAGCAGCTGTCCTTGTCCCCCATGATGCAGAACGAGCATCCACGGGACTGGGCAATGAGTCTCCTCTGAGTTTTTATCGCAAACTGAATTCACTGGCGGAAGAACAACATCCTTCTAGGCTTTGGTTCGACATACCTTGTTCTTGTAAAGCTTGTTCTGCCATAGAGAACAGTGTTCCTCTGCGTTAGATTAGTGTACATCTTCCACATGCAACTTCTGCTAATTTAATGAATTATTTAGCAGTGCTGTGCTCACGGGCTCGTGCCAACACGGTAATGGAATTCTGTACCGGCTATGGGTATGGCCAGATGTTCACAATTTTTCTCCCTCTTTCTGCACAGATTTTATGCAAATTTCAGGAAGAACAGCACTGCCATCACCACCTTCTCCGTTAATAAATCCCACAATGGACTCCACGCCTGTACAACCCAACCCACAAGGGACAAGCTGTCAGGTGTGATCCTTAGTGTGTGAGAGTTAAAGACGCTCGGTGGTGGGAAGGTAAGAGCCACCGGGGCCATTTCTTCACTCTCCTGCTGGTGTAAATCGTGTGTAACCGCAGTTGGTGGATTTACACTAAAGTGCTGTCAGGGGAGAACCGGGCTCAGCAAACTCAGGAAGAATTAGATAAGCTACAAAGTTAAAGGGTGATCAGAAGGTGATGACAGAAGCACAGCAGGAAATCCTGAGCTGTTGTGCATGACAGTTTTACAGAAACCTTTTTCCTTCTTATTTTTTTTTCCTAGGGATTGTTTTTCCATTGCTGGTGCGATTTTACAGAGTACCTATGGAGAGCAGAGCTGGCCTTGCTCTCTCCCTGTTTCCACTGTTCAGTCCCCTCCTCAGAGGATTTACTTGTGATTTACACTTGCAGAAGTGAGAAGAGATTCAAGCTGTGCTCATGCAATTATGCCGAATGGGGAGGAGAGGGCTGAAGTCGGTGGATTTTGGGGCTGGGGCTGTTTCGGCACAGCTGCACTCCCGGCTCGGCTATTCCAGGGTGAGACGAAGCGGATGCAGCCGCTCTGGAGTCACAGCAGCGTAAGTCCAGGGCTGCTTTTCAAACTCGTAATGACACCCCTGCTTTGCAAAGTATTTAAATACGAGCTTTACTCCCAACAACTTCATTGCAGCACTTAAACCTAAGCACGTGCTTAAATGTTTTTCTGAAGCGGGTCCTTGGCTTGATAGCATTTTATACATGAGGTCAAAGTTAATAAGCATCAGGCTCACTACACGACAGTGTGAGAATTACCCATTTATAGAGATCTAGAAATGTCATTTATAATTCAAGTCTTTCCAGGGAAGGATAATTGTCCAATTTTGCACTGCTGCACGGGAGAAAACAAAAGCGGGTTATGTGTTTGTGTGCTCTGCACCTTTTGGGTTTATGTCATTTTGCTTTATAAATTGCTCCAGGTTTTCAGAGGACTGAAGCCCACCCGATGCCGTAAAATGCTTCCTATAAAGGAAAGTCTTGCACCCTGCCACATGTGGGAAGGGTGCTGTGGCTTGGGCTGGGGGCTTTTGTGGAAGCGTTGCTTGCTCCAGACTCCATCTGTGGCCCTGCTCACCCCGAGCGCCTGCTAATTACACGCTAACTTCATACCCTGGCAATAGGGACTGATGATGGATGATCTTCGGCCAGAGTGATCTCTCCTTTCTGGTCACTTGAGTCGCCTTGCCAATGAGGCTGTACTTCTGTTTACTCAGTTAATGAGGATCAGCGTTACGAAACGCGTGGCAGGGATTCAGTGTACATTACCAGTTAATAGAGATAATTGAGTGGAAGGAAAACTAGTTTCTGATGTCACAAAATGTCTCTTGTGATAAACCATTTGGAATACAGTAGTTAACATTTCGTTTACGGAGATTTGTGTACCGGTTAATATGCATTGTTTGTGAAATTATAATGACATAATAATTGCTTGCAGATACATTCCTATTATATTGGGTGAAGCCTTCCTCTCCATTTTTCTTGCCTATCCAGTCTTACTAATTCTCCAAACACGCCATCAGACATCTGGTGTCAGGATTTGAGTATCTATTTTTCTGTCTCTACATCTAGACTCCTGAAAAGATAGCCAAATCTTTTTCTTGTTTTGTTTTGTGAGGCTTTTTTTCCCCCAGAAATGTAAACACTGAGATCAGTAGGAGTTGAAGACTGAGTAATACTTCAAATTAGGCAACTTAGCTATGCTATAGCACATATCTAGGTAGCAGATCAATAGATAAGTGCTAGGAAAGGACACTCAGAGCACTTAGCATGATTTCTAGACTTGGTAGGACCACTAAACGTTCCTGTTGTGCATCGTACAGACTTTCTTCTGCACCTTTTGGCACTCATCTTTGGCACTGGTTTGGGAAAACATCTAGCAAACTAACACTGTTTACCTGGTTATTTGATCATCCAGCTTCTGATTTAACAAATATTCATCAATACGGATTTTTGTTTTGAAAGAATCGAACTCAACTGATACAGCATTTTACTATTTTTTTCAGTAAGTCCTCATATCAGTTTCAACTAAAAAGATGTGTTTAACTCACAGGTGTATTTACTTTTCCAGCATGAAGAACTTTGAGAATAAGAAGAAAATAGGAATACATTGGGGGAAATAAACAGTGCTTTCCTCTTTTTATATAGAAATAAACAATGTCTAAAAATCCTTTTGCTTGCTACTTGAGTAGGCTAAAATCCTAGAAGCTTCTTATATGTGCTGGCTGACTAAAAATAGAGAGCATATATCACATTATCATTCATACAAAAACTGCCTGCACAGCCTATGCAGTCCCCACGCTGCTGGAGGCAGGGAGGACATTTCGTGGCAGTCCCAGTACGTGTGGCTGTGCTTTTCCCCTGCTTTTTCTCAAAAATAGGACATTGGACAACACACCGCTTTGGGCTGACGTGTTATGACCAATGTTAGGTTCTTAAGCTCGAAAACACAATTTCCTAGTCAAGATGCTGGCAATTAGTTCAGTATTGGTAGTGGTTTTTGAAGTGTTAATCAACATAAGAAAGAAAGAAACCAGAAAATAAAGCAGTTAAACTTCAGGCCTCACATGTCGCATGTGTGTACTTTGCTTCATTTTGTGCACTGTCATGTTGAGTGTTCTCCATGCAGCTGTTGTAGGAGACAAGTGTGTGCCGCTGAAAATGTCTCTGTGACTCTCCAAACTGCTGGTGTACTTTAACTTGGCTAAGGAGGGACTACGGGGGCTTGCGGATGGAAAGAAGAAGGTGATTTGCTCTACCGGATAGAAAAGCAATAAGGAAAGTAGCTTTCTGGTGAGGGAGAATCTGGGGTATGGGCTTAGGCACCCTTTGGGAGTCACCCCGGTATAGCCGAACCCGAGAAGATGACGTGAGCCGGACTTTCTAATGTCACTTCTGATTTCCTGGTGTACTGCAGGAAGACGCGGGGAGTTCTTGAGCTGACGCTGGCTGGGCTTTGCCTCAGATGGATTGGTAATTTCTCCCACTTGCATACAGAGAAAGCTGACTTCTCTGAAGTCCCTTGGATGGAAAGGCGACCAGGGATGGGAACAATTCACAGAAAGGGAGGAAGGCACCCACCATGCTCTGCTCTTCGTGCTGGTGCAGTCCCCTGCTTCAGGCAGGGTGGCACCGTCACAAACCAGAGAGCAACACACGAGTGAGTCCAGCACATCAGCAATAGCTCTGAGACCTCAGATGTCAGTCAGTGTGAAGTAACCTATGAAACATCTGGAGGGAAATGTCTGTTGCAAGGGTGGTGAGGGCTGGGGCGGCGTCCTGAAGCATCCAGTGTAGCCATCTGTAAGCCGTCAAACCTTTGCTGATGCTACCTGCCTATGAGGAACTTGCAGAGATGTAAGAGATGAACAGGAGGCCACCACAAAGAGCTAAACATATAAAACCTCTGTTCTCCTAACATTCACATATGTTTCAAAGCACTGGATATCCATTCATTCAAGCGGACCTCAGTGATTGTCTGTAGTAACTCAGTGCACCATCAGTTCCCATGATATATTTTTAGTCTGAAGATGGCTTACACCTCAGAGCTGGATGGACAAAAAACCAGTTTTCTTTGCCTATGATCTACAAAGGCTTCCTGCTCACTGTATATAGGAAAATTGTTCTGTAACACCAGCCCCTGCTGTCACAACCAGGCCTGCCATACCTTGGGGAACATTAACCCAAATGTACTTTTTGAAATATGTGAGGGTGGCTCAGGGGAAATCTCTGTCTCAGGCAAATTTCCAGACAGGGTTAGTGCCTTAATTTTCCTTCATTCAAACTTGGAAGTTTTGTGAGACCTGGAGCCTGTTCATGGTCCAGGGATGAAGGGGGTTGGACCAGGGAGCAAAGTTGGAAAGTGAAGAAAAATATCTAAGGTAAAAAACAATAAGTAGGAAGAAAGCTATTGGTTGTGTGATCCGCCCCATGCTGTGGCTCATTATTATTACTTGCAACAGCAAATGTTGCTGTAAGTGCTGCAGAGTGCCAGTAATTAGTAGGCATGCCTCTCCAACTGCTGCAGCATGTGGTCAATGAGTTCCTGCCTCCAAGAGATGTTCTGCACTGTAAGAAAAGAGATTTATGCTACTGATAAACATAAAGAGAGATTGAAATACAGCCTATATGCCACATTTGGAATGAGATTTCTCCTACACCTACGCATTGGGAGAAACAATCTCACGCCGGGGAGCTGGTGGAAGGTGAGGCTCAGCATCCAGGGTGCAAGTCAGAATATAATTCTCTCTGCTTTCTTCCCCTCAGACTCCCACCAATCTGTTCGGCAGTGTCCAGGGAAAAAGAAATCAAACGCACATAACATAGAATGCTGTTGGGTGGCTTAGTGACATTCAATTACATGTGTCCAACAGCCTTGTCATTATGGCTGATGCCTTCCACAGTTTCCATATCTGTGTTGCACAGAATTCTCTTAATTACATTTTTAGTCAAACTCTTTCTGCCACTTGTAGGCTATACACATTTTACAAGCCCAGTAAATAGGGCGTGAGCAAAGACAACGAGGAAGTAATGAAACAGGATAGAGCACCGAGCTTCTTGCTAATGGGACAGCCTTTAAGCAGGAATTGACATGGTGCCAGGCTAAATGGGGGCACTGATGGGGCTGCAATCATGTCACCTCACTTGGAGCCTTGCGTGGTATGCCCCTTGGTGTGATGTGTAGGGGAAGGAGCTTAAATTCCCCTGTATTCCTGGGTAGATTCCCATCCTCCTCCGATGCTGAATGTGGCTTTGCACTGCACACCTACCCTATGGCACATTGCTTTTCCAACATAGTAAAAGGCTCAATCGCAAATTTCCAGCCTCTGAACTGCTGGATGAAGTCCTTCTGAACCTCAGGACGATGAAGAACATCTTGGGTTGTAGGGTCCAAGTTCTTTTAGTCACATATTGCTGCATCGAGCATACTCCTGGCAATCTTTTATCAAGCTACATCTTAAAATGAGTTTGCTATTTACTCCAGCTTCTCTTAAAATGCAGATCCAGGAACTGACTCGTCCGCTCACTAGGTAGCTTCTTTCAACTTTTGGTCTTATTTTAGAAGACTATTTTACAGTCATGAGCATTTATGCTAGCAATAGTCTCTATGTTTAACTGCCACTTCTGCCTTCCTCACACTTGCCTTTCTGATATTTTTATAGAGAATGACCATATTCTCTCCTGGCCTCCATTTGCTAAGCTAAACATCTTTGGTCTTTCCTAGTGACCCCTCAGCAACTAAATGCTAAAATCCCTGAACATCCTACTAGCCCTGCTCTGCCCCATTCCAGGTTCAATTCTTCTTTGTTCCTGCATGGCAGTAGAATTGGGTATGGGACTCCAGCTATAGTCTTACCAAGGTATTACTCAAGTTATGGCACTGATTGTGCCTCATGCACGTGGGAACTACCTTGCCTGTACACCCTTTGGCATGAGCGATGTAGAACATGGGACTACACGAGCATAATTGTTCTCCAGTTTTGAAATCTATAAACAGTAATACGTTTGCCTCTTATTCAGCTCTTGAGAGGGGCACCTCTTTTTCTCTCCTATAGAAAGAACCGGATTTTAAATTAAGAACACACTGACAAATATTTGAATAAACTACATTCTGCTGTTTTGCTTCACACTGGGAATGAGCAGCTTAGAGATCAGAGAGCTTTTTACATATTCTTCTTAGCTTGGCTTCCTATGAGCCCATGCTTCTGAAAGCACGCACTGCACGTGTGTGTATGTGTATGTCTATGTGTCACTAATAAATTTTCAACCTCTTGACTAATTTCAACCATATTTGACAATCTCAGAAGTACTGTATCCCTACAGATTTAATGAAAATCGGCAGCCAAGTGGAGGAAAGAGCTGTGCTGTCATCTCCACTGAAGGAAAGGTTGCAGCACAGGCTTTGTCTAACCCTTTCTTAGATGGTAGAAAACCCTGTCAGGTTGCCAGACGTGGCAAATAGTCATTTGGAGCTCATATGTTATTATATGCTGTATAGTCAAACCAGGACACAAATCCATAGGAAACCAGCCTCCACCAGTACTGCTGCTCTAAGCCATTTGCTGTATTTCGTATTTTCTCTTGCATAGAGAGCTGGATATCTCTGCAAATGCATATCCAGCCTTCTCTTTCTGCTGCCTTGTAATATGTCTGGAAGTTGTATATCTGTCAGACATATATTTGAATACATCACATGAATTAAGTTCTGCCTTTCAGTCTCTCTCTCCCACACACCTCCCTCTCTCTGTATCCCTGTATATTCCAGCTGTTTGAATGCTCCATGTTTGCACCCTTTTCTCAATCTATAGATTTCATTGACAGCCTTATAGACAACTACATTACCATCATCCACGTCTTCTCCTTATAGACAACTACATTACCATCATCCACGTCTTCTCCTCACCACCAGGTGTTGGACGTATAGACAGATATGCTGAGGCCATATACAGGACGCAGAAACAATGGCATAAATGGGAGGTAATACACTCTCTGGGGAAGGGGGTGTCGTCGCGTGGGCAGTGCACAGCCATGGCATTGCATAGGTTATAGCTTCCCCAGAGGCTCTGACTAGAGTCAAGATTTGGCCACACTTCAAGTGAGAGCTCAATAAATATGCTATTAGTAATACATATCCGTTAATGAAACATCGGTCCATGTTACTTAGTCCGATAGGTCCCTAACTGCAATACTGCACGTGGTGCTGGGAAGCTGTTCCAAGAGCTTTTAAAGAGAAAATAAAGAGTCCTTCTCGGGTGCTCTGTGTTTTCACAATAAACGACCATAAATAAGATGCTGCTAGTAGACTCCATTTTCTCTGATTACACAGCTACCTGCCTTTCTGTCTATCAGTCACACAGTAAATCTCTCTCTTTCCATGAAGTATCTTACATTGTGCAAAATCAATACGCTGTCAGAGCACTTTGCTACCTTACTGGCGACACCAGCATGGCATCTCCCCTGTGCGTGTGACTTCGCACAGGAGAAAAAAAATATTCACCCTGTCCTGGGGCTGGATTTAGCAGAGGTCTGAGAGGTCAGATCCCCGTGGGGACTTTGTCACTTTTTTGGCTTCAGTTCAATTCATTTAGGGTTCAGGATCTCTCCACCTGGTCCCTTTGGTTTACAGCCCCGGGGGGTCTCTGACATCCCACATCTCAGCAAACTTGCCCAGCAGCAGCAGCGAGCTTCTGCCAGTTCCCAGCTCAGCATTATCAGTGTTAAAACATTTACTGCATGTGCAATTCTCAACAGCTCTTAACTCTGGCACATCAAAACCAATTTTAACCGGAACACTCCAAGACACTTCTCTACAATGAGGGCTATCTATCTGTCTGACAAATTCAGACTTGTTTCCCCCAGCTGCTTTGGCATTAAAGCTGTTTGTTTGGTTTTTTTTAAAAAAAAAAAAAAAAAAAAAAGAGTTGCAACAATTTTCACCTTTATAGATGTTGAAAAAAACCATCATTCTCTTTGTTCTCTTTGTATTAAAAAATGGGGATGGCTTCATGCCAACAAATCAAATGAGATTTCAATTGCAGAAGCAAATAGAAAAATTTCTGCCTGATCAATAGACATTCAATGCCTTATCAGGAATTAACCAGAGGGAGCTGGAATGGAAATAACTTGGCTGATCTCAACCGCTGTACCTAATGCCCCTGTCCCAGGGCAGTCTGAACCTCTAAGGGCTGTGGATTGCCCTATGTTTTGTGGCAAATAAACATAAATCCTCGTGGTCTGTCATGTCACTCGCACATGTGATGCCAGGCATGTGGCTGAACGCTCCTCCCTTCTCCCAGACACCCAGGCACTCACCATGGGCTCTTTGAGGGCTCCAGTCAGCCTAAAATCTGTAAAGTTCAATTATTTTTTTTTGCTCCCCACTTCATTTAGCTTCATTGCTGCATTTGTAAGTTAAACGTGCATATGACCAAGCTGTGAAAACAGCAACCAAACAAAATGATACCCTAAGGTCCGATCAGCAGTGGACTGGGATTTACTTCTTTCAGGCTATCATCCTCGATTTTAAATTGGAGCAGAGAGCACAGCATGGTCCTTTAATTGATTGGATTAGAGAAAAATTGAGCTGGCTGATCTGTATGATGACATTACTGAGTTGTGTTTGCAGCTATGACAGAAACAAAAGAGTTTTTATTGGATTGTTGGGGGCACAAGGAGAAAAGGGGAAAGAAAAGGTAATATAGAGGTGAGCAGGAGCTTACACCCTCCAGCAAGAGCTCTCTTCTCGTCCGCTACCCTGTCTACACAGCTCGCTGCTGTGCAGCCTTTCCAAACACAGCCAGCCGCGTAACCAAAGAGACACGGGAATTAGTTCCTCGTTAGTGGATGCTCACATTACATTGTTCATCACCCAAATGAGAATATTTGTGGCCTTAAAAAAACCCAACAAAACCCATTTGGAGGCGAATATCCTGTTTAAGGGACATTTTTATGCAAGCCAGGTGTTTAAAAACTGTGGTGTTGCATGACACCTACTGACAACCAGGGCATATCACAGTTCACTGTACATGGGCAACGGAGTCATTTGATTTATTTTTTCTGGGGATTTATTTTTACGTCTGTTAAAAGTAGGTGATTGAGAAGGAAGAAACTGATATTTTGTACCATGTGAATATGTGACAGTGAGTAAGTAACTGGCATATATATGTATGTGTATATATATGTACTCTACCTTATGTTTTATATATCTCTTTTACATGTTTAGTTTATAGACTGGTTTTAAACCCACCATGTCCAGCAGCTTCATTGATTCATTGTATTTATGGCTGAGGAAGAACGTTAGTAGCAAATGTTGTAGTCATCACAAGAGAGAGCAACCTACAGGTTATGCTTTTGAAATGATCGTATATTTTATTTATACGGTGCCTATCAGTCACAGAAGCCTCCTGTGAAATATTACTGAAACGGAACACAGCTAAAACTCCATATTAAAATGACACAGTCTGATTCTCCACTGCCGTGCATGCTGTGCCCTTAGACTGCTGAAATCAAACCATGTAGAGAAGATTCAGGTATGGGTGGTTCTATAAAATAAGAAGGGTAACATTGTACATTCATTTTGTTCTGATGTATTTTGTCAGAAAAAATTCAGAGCCGTGGCTGTCCCCAGGGCTGGGTTCCAATATTGGGGTTTTATTCCCAGATGAAAATGTTCATTATTGTGTTGGCTCTCCTGTGGCACAGGTAAGAGGACTGAGGGCCAGATGACCAGGGTTCAGAATCGGAGCCCCACCAAAGGCCATCACCTTCCTGCCATCGCCGCAGCCTGCGCCATGATTTCACCGAACAGTTAATTTAAGATGAAGAGTTCCCGCTTCACAGCCCAACGCAATTCAGCACCCATGTCTCGACAAAAGACGCAGAAGGAAATGGATCTTGTGAGGATCATCAGCACCATTCAAACCTTAAATGAAACCAACAAGCAAACAAACGAGCTGTAATTTTATCAGGTGGAAACAGAAATCAGTGGAGCTATTAAGTCTGCAGCAGCTGAGACTCTGCTCCTTAAATAAGTTGCATAAAGCCACTGCTACAACTGGAACGTTTTTCAGCTCAGAAGGCAGCAAGTGGGCCCCATGCCCAAGGAAAAGATATCGACACTGTACATTTTTGGAAACCTGATTTCCATGCTGTGAAATTGCCCATGTGCTAGACTTGTACGGATTTCAATGGGAAAGCTCACCATCAAACCACATGGCACCCAGCCCATAGAGAGCTTTGAAGAAGATACTAGAGATAGTGTCAAAATCACCATGAAAATGGGACCAATGGCTAATGGTACAGCCAAAATTGGTCCTGCAATTCATAGAATCATAGAATCATCATGGTTGGAAAGGACCTTTGAGATCATCGAGTCCAACCATACACACACAAAAAAAACCCCTGCAATTCATCTACAATGCTGTCAAAATAAGGCTAGAGCTGAGGGAATCTCAACAAGTGTCATTGTCAGCTGCATGGTTTTCTTCTAAGAATGAAATATAAGAGGAAAAAAATGTGTCTTGTGGACAATCCAGTGCTGAAGGGAAAAAAGACCCCAAAAAATTGCTTCATTAAGGTTTTGAAGCTGACACCTCAGGCTATAGAAGTCCACCCAAAATCCAAAACTCTCTCTTTGAAAGGCGCAGTATCCATATGCAGTGATGGCATAGTCAGCAAAACTCCCCCCACAGCTCTGTTGTCCCCAGTGCTGAACACATCTGCCTATGTCCTACACGTCCCTGACTTCCACAGACAATGAGCACATTATACACACCGGCTTCCTCAGCCCCACAGAAAAGCAGGCCCCAGCTATTGCCCAGAATGACTCTAAATCAGAAGTCCACAGAAATAAGTACACCAGCTGCCTGCTGGAGGACAAGAGCTCCTATGTCCCTATGACAAGAGGTCTTTCTGCTTTGACTAGAGGACAGGCCCAGGATGCCCAGACCAGTACCCATATTGTAGTAACTGGGAGGGCTCCCCCTGCTCCAGTGGGCACCGATTCTGGCCTTTAAAGACACTGTTGATGTGATCAGTTCCTCACCATAAAGGAAGCCAGAGATGGAACCAGTGAGGAGCAGTAGGATAAAATTTAACAAGAAAAATGCAGACTGAACATTGGTAAAACTTTCCCTTCGGTGAGGCCTAATTGACCATGGCATGATCCTATCAGATGTTTATTGTTTGGTCCTTTGAAGGATGCCTCAAAAAAACAACAGAAGACTATTAGAAAGAGGAGTTCTGCATTGGTGAGGCATCCTGCCCCGCTTTGCTTCATCCTTGCACCGTTAGGATCAGTTTACACAGGCGATGCTCACCTACTTAATTTAAGTTTTTTTTAAAAAAAGTTTTAAAACCCCCAGGGAAGAGTTACCAGCTTAAATATTAGTTTATTAATTTAAGGGTTATTTTTTTATACTGATTCTTGAAAGTTATTTGAAATGCCCATGGGGGAATATGGTAGTCTTATGTGTACACCAGAGACGCTGTGAACACAATTCCCCTCTAATTTACTTAGTGTGACCCCACAGACTTCAAACAGGTTGTAGAGGAAGCAAAGGAGAGCAGAAGTTAACCCCACAGACGTTTGTCTTGCTGGACTCAATTAGTTTATCCGCTGGCGCTCGGCTGGCACATGGTTCGGATTAGGAGGAGCATTCTCCTGGCGGGGGTTTGCTGGAGACACTTGTGTTAGGGCAGAGATCTAGACGGTATGTTAGTATGCAGCAGTGGCTATCCCAAGGTTGTGTTAAGTATATACGGAGTTTGTGCGTGATAGTTAATTTAACTAACATGTTTATTTACTGGCTCGCTGGCTTTTTGTGTTTGGAAAAGATGACTCATCTGCTACTTGATCCTGCCAATGTTTATTCTGCTGGTGGGCTCACTCTTTACTGGAGTAATGAGAGTAATCCCACTCGTATCAAGCCCATTAACGAGCATACTTTCACAGGATCAGGTCACAGGCTGGCTGTAAATAAAAATATCCACCTCCTCGCCCTCAGCATTGGTGGAATTTCAGGGCTGCTCGAGTCACCATGGCCTGTTGTAAGGTTTCAAAGACACCACATTAGCTCCGTCCAGTTTTTCTAGGGATAACATTTTAAAGGGTACAAAATGCATGCGAGGGATTTTGCTGTTGCTTAGCTGAGCACACAACAGCAAAGCTTTCGCAGGATTTTCTGCCTCATGCTCTGTGCTGTTCAGGTTCCCCATGAACTGCCCGGAGGCAGATAAACGTCTCAGAGAGACAGTGGCTGGCCAGCAAAGCAGGCAGTTGCCCAAGGTTGAGAGAAATAGCGAGAAAGCAGCTGCATGCACAATAAAAATCAAGGTTCCTGGGGCCAGCAGGAAGGGCCACAAGTAGGCATGGCGAGCTGCAGCCTGGAAGTCAGCACACCTAGGGAAGGTGGATGAAAGGTCTCCTCTCCCACCTCTGTTGGTCCCTTCCAAGGGCTGTATAGGTAGCTCATGACTGTGCCGGTAACCTACGGAGTGCCAGGGAGCCTCTAGGGAAACTGTAATTCAGTCAAGGGCACCTTTAAATCATCCGAATGGGTCCTGGCGACTTCTTTGGCTTGTGCCACCTCTTGGCCTGCGAAAGACCATCTAGCCACAACCTGGGAGCAGGAATGGTCCAGGGTGTCTCTGAGGAAGGCAATCTGCATGTGGCTCCCTGCCCCT
The DNA here is from genome assembly GCF_963924245.1 of Chroicocephalus ridibundus. NCBI lineage: Eukaryota > Metazoa > Chordata > Aves > Charadriiformes > Laridae > Chroicocephalus > Chroicocephalus ridibundus. Next base: position 153,928,335 of record NC_086285.1, on the reverse strand, counting down.
GTAACCTTTGAAGCCAGTCGGCCTTTGCAACAGCATGCTTCTGGGTATGTTTAATTTACCAGGGTGGCTGTAAGCTCTATTTGCCCACTCTTATTTTGGGTTCTGCACCAGGGAGGTGCAAAAGCTAGGTGTTGTGGTGCCTCACTTGTAGTTGCATGAGTCTTGCCCTTAATTGCCAACTACCTGAGTATAGTTTGGCGCCCTTGAGGATCCATCTGGGCCTTGGATTTTAGATTACACAGATATTAAGTACCTGAGGACCGAAATAGATATTTTGCAGATATAAATGCAATGTCATAGGGTTTGCTGAAAAAGAGCTGATGAAGATTGAGGAAACATCAATGTTATGCGCTTTGGTACTTTCTAAACTCACAGTTGGCATCATGCATCTACTTGGATGTCCTTGAAAACCTGTCTTTGGTTTCCAGTGGGGTCAGATTTTTAATGAGTTTCGATGTCTAAAAAGATATCTAGGGACATACCCTAGGGACATTCTTAAGACCCCCAGCTCAGGCACTGGGCAACCTCTGGTCTCCACCAGTCAGACCATTTGTGAGCTATGGTATGGCCCAGCCAATGTCCCTGCTTAGGGACAGCAAAGCCCAAGGAAGCAGCCATGCTCCCTGTAGCTGGAGCACCAATGGCCTGAGCACCACTGAGGAGAGAAGAAGACACAAGGCACCAAAACAAGCAAGAACTGAAAACAACTTTCCAAGTTGTGCTGAGTGCGGCAGAGCAATGCTGCTCCTATTGCTGTCTCCGATCGAGCCAGTGGAGTCTTTTTTTGCTTCCGTCCAGGTGCAGGTTTGGAAACAGGCTCCTCAGAGGGAGGAGGTGCTGGACTCTGCCCCCCCACCTCTGGTAGTCCCAGCTCTCCCCTCGCCTTACCTACTGTATCTCCCACCCTCCAGCTTTTTAATCACAGGCTCTCTGCTTGCCTCAGACAAGCCAGCTTTGACTGTGCCCCTTGTGCACATACAGTTGCATGTTTTCCTTGCTTTCCTTACACCAGGATACTACGGCGCACAATATAATGGGATAATGTGCTAAAATGAGACGCCAGAGCTGTCTCTTCAGAGGGCTAGGCTGCCAAACATTACACCCACTGGATGTTAAATGAAGGCAATGACTAAGTGTTCACACAGCGGCTTGCTTTCGCTGAAGAGTTTGGCAGACTGACGTAAATTGAAAGTCTGCTGCGGGCAGATTTCCTCCTACTATTTTTGATTTCATGCAAATAAGAATTGCAGGACGCCTGGCAATTTCTACCTGTGACTGACATATTTAGTGTTGACAGTCCCACACTGTTTTTATATCTAAAAGTGCAGATTTAACAATACATGTGGGGCAGTTGCAGATTGCAATATCTCATCCCAGACCCATTTCCAGTTCCATTCCCTTCCCTACTCCCAGCAGGCTGCATCCAGCCCCGCGGCACGGCTTTCTTTGACACACGCATGTCTATAAAGTGTTGCAGTCTGCTGCCGAGCTGCCAAGGAAAGCACGACGGTGTAATATTTTCTGCTAACAAGCCTTTGTCCTGTGTATTTCACTCCCCGGTTCTGCTAGATAAAAGCTTCCCGTTAAAGGATTAAGGGGTAGCTTAGTCAAACAAGCCTTCCTCATCTTCCGACTCATCCAGGCAAGGAAGCACCTACTGCTCAAAAGCACTGGAGAACAGAAGGCTCCAGGGGGACCTTCCAACAGCCTTCCAGTACCTGAAGGGGGCCTACAGGAAGGATGGGGAGGGACTCTGTCAGGGAGTGTAGCAATAGGACAAGGGGCAACCATTTTAAACTGAAAGAGGGGAGATTCAGATTAGGTATTAGGAAGAAATTCTTTACTCTGAGGGTGGTGAGACACTGGAACAGGTTGCCCAGAGAATTTCTGGATGCCTTATCCCTGGAAGTGTTCAAGGCCAGGCTGGATGGGGCTTTGAGCAACCTGGTCTAGTGGGAGGTGTCCCTGCCCATGGCAGGGGGGTTGGAACTAGGTGATCTTTAAGGTTCCTTCTAACCCAAACCATGCTATGATTTTATGTTTCTGTGATTTAAGTCAATCTAAAGGACTCTGGGAGGGAGGCTCAGCAGGTGCAGAGGGGCTGGGAGAGGAGCGGGGGCACCAGCATTCAGGGTGATGGGGGCAGTAGGTAGCAGCTGCAGGTGAGAAGCACCAAGCCTCACAACAGCGGAAATGGGGACGTGTGTCTGAAGAGCCTGGAGCACCAGGTGCACGTGCGGTTTCATCCCCTCAGCTCTCGGTTCTGCACGGGTTCCGCAGTAACGTGCTGGATGTGAAGAGCCCCACCACCTGTGAGCAGCATTTCTGCCTCCCAAGGCCAAGGGGCCGTCCCTGCGGACGGGGCCTGGCCGCAAATGCCTTTGGTAAAGCTCACTCTCCGGTAAGTAGCCTGCAAGGCTCTTTCTGCTTGTCCATGCCAGCACAGAAACCTTCCTCTGTGTACTTTAGCACATTGTCCAGCCACTGTGAAATGCGGTGGTTCCATACCCTGTTTTGCCCCACAGCAACCGGCCATGAAACCAAAAATCTCAAGGAGGAAAGAGAGCAGGTAGTCAGGCTGCCGATCAGAGTAGACACCAGAGGATAATGTAAATGTTTCAGCTCCCATCACTACCTCATTCAGACCAGGACCGTGCATTCCAGCAACTGCCTGTTTGGAGGCACGCGCCCTCGCCTTGCAGGTTTTCTGCAGTAGTTGTCTTTTTCCCATCGTGTTTTAAACAAGGCTTAGGCTGTGCCTACCTGCCTACAGGCATTTGCAGCAGGGAAGACGCAACCTGGCCAGTGGCACAGTGGGGATTACAGCCCGACAGCTCAGCGTTTGTCCTCTGGAGGCAACTGGCAATCCACACTTCTAGCATACAGCCTCAGTCTCCACCAGGCTGCCCATGGAGGACCTGATACGTAATCATTTCCCGTGTTTTTCCTCCCGAAGTGTTTGAACTGTTGTGAGGCTTTTCCACAGTGGTGTTTTGGTATGGTGTGGTCTGTTTCTTGAGGAGGAGAAAGGAAGCTTTAAGGCTTTCTGGGATAGTGGTAGCTAATGGATGGAGGACAGATCCCAGTTTGGGGGAATCTTGTCTATTTTGCTTGTGGAAAACAGTCTCTGAATGAACTATCCTTAAAATGGTTATTTAGTAGTGCACATACATCTCTGGGAAGCTAATTGCAAAGGGACCTGTGGGCCAGGATATCTAGCAGAAGGTAGCATCCTGGGCAACTAATCCCTTAATCCATAATTCACAGGCTCCTGAGGTATCTCATCCCTTTAGGACCGAGGAAGCAGGTGCCAAACCAGGCTGAAGGTGTCACTCTTCATTGATGTGCTTCAGAAATAGCCCTGGCGTTAACCTCATGGCTAACATAATGTCCCGTGATGCTGTATTCACATTGATAAGCTCACAAGATAACCCTTTCCCATGATCTTTCCAGCTCCACTGGGAGAGAACAAGTAGAACAAAAGTGAGAAAACTCATGAGTCGAGATAAACACAGTTTAACATGTGAGGGAAAGAGGAAAAACCAAGTGGGACAAAGGAGATCACTCACCCTCTCCCAGAAGCAGAGCAATGGCCACCTTGGAAGATAAAACTTCACTGTTTTCTTCCTCTACCCCAGTTTTTGTTCATGAGCGTTGCATTTTTTATATGGTATGGAGTACCCCTTTGGCCAATTCAGGTCAGCTGTGGCACCAAGCTCCGCTGGAAAGCTGATTCTGCTTCACCTAAAAGCCAGTCGGCTCAGAGCACTGGAGTTCAGGTGATGGATGCAGGATTTTGGTGATCAACACGCGGTGTGCAAAAGACAAATGCAAACCAATTAATGGCCAAACTACCTATGCCTGGGGCCTGGCTAAAATGTCTTTTTTTATGGTTTCGTATTTCATAGGGTAGTTCCTTCTTATATGTTCGAGCTGTTCAACCTAAAACAGTGACTCAGGGACACGATACTGGGGCCAAAGACCTCAGTGTTTGTGTTTACAGTCCAGCTTCTATTTACATTCTTCCCTTCCGCAGCTGACATCAAAGTGGGAAAGAGAAGTGGGTGGCCCACCCCAAGGCTGGTACTAATTATTGCAATTAGAAAGCTTCACAAGAATACACCCAACATTCAAACAGAGCATCCAGTGTTTTATAGCTTTACTAAGGAATTGTGAGTGTTAATTTAACTTAAAATGCTTGAACTGTCTTTTATCACAACCAACCAGTTTGTTTAGAAGTTTACGGATTTCCAATAGCTCATAAACAAAAAAAGAAAAAGCTGCACTGGATCCATCATATTCATTATCTCTTCTGAGCCACCAATTTTACGTTTCTTCAAGAAAACAGAATATCATTTGAGCCCATTGCAGGCACCACACCAGAGAGGAAACACAGCTGCATCCTGCCACCGCACCTCTGCCTGTTGGTGCAGACTCCCTCCTCCTTTATTGACATTCAAAGCATCGACAGGAATCAGCCCACCTTGCCTCAGCTGTGCCCACTTGTTCATAAACTTCATTGTTTTGTATCTCTTCTAGTGCCTGCTGCTTATTTCCCATGCTCCTTGCATCCCCGTATAGACATTTCAGTACATTAATATTCTTCATCTTCTCTTGCTGAGCTACTCCAGCTTCAGTCTTATTTGTAGGCTGGCGGTACATATCAGATTATTTGAGTTAGGTGAATATTTCTCCTCTTTCCTTCACACTGAGTTTTATAGCTATCCAATAAACTTGCCTGGTTTTGAAACTGGGCGTTTGGTACCCTGTTTTGGCAGAGTAGCATTAGCCACAAATTGCTTACCTCCAAAAATAATACAGGATAATTTTGTTCTCTCTCAGGAACTGGCACACTGCATTCTCTAAAGGGAGATGAATGAATATGTGAAAACATTTTTGGAACAGTTGCTTGTCTATAACGAGTCAATATGAAATCAAGATAGAATTTATACTTTATCTCTCCATAAAGGTTTATTGAGCTATGTTTCAAATATCATTCAGAGCGAACCCTATGGAGGCCCAAGAAACAAGGATCTGATCTTTCTAGAGCTTTCTATCCATAGGGAGACAGCAGCTCCAAATATTCATCGCCTGGAGAGCAAGCACAGATTGCCACTCTTGCTGAATTTCTTTTTGAAACCAGAGAATCGTGACCATCTTTCATTTTGCTTTCTAATTCCTGAGAAACTTCTGGGCATAGCAACACTTAGCGATTCCCTACAAGGAGTCCTCCGTGTTAATTAAATCTCCTGAGACTCATCTCTTCCAGTCTGAGACAAGAGCCAGACATTTGCCAAATTACATCATTTCACCATGCGCAGCTTCTCTAAGGTTCACCCTTGTCAGCCACGCGACAAAAATTGTGGTCATGCCCTGATCATTTCTCCTCAAGACTACTAGAGCCTCCTCTTCATTTTCATCTTTTTCCTTTGCAACCTATTTCAAATGCCTCAGTAAATCATCTGCCTCAACAACGGCACCTCTGAATTCTTCCGTCATTTTCCTTTGGCCTCCTGCATTAAATTTCAGCTACTTGTGCTTCCCTTCAAGGCTCCCCAGAACACTGCTCTGACCTATAGCATCAACTGCAATATTTCCTGCTCCCATTTCCACTCAGGCAGTACATCACATCTCGGTGATGTCTTTATCATCTGCTCCATGCTCCATAACATCCTCAACAACTGAATGTTTCTCTTATGCAATTTAGAAAGGAACGCACCTCTGTTTTCATCTCTCCTTTCTCAAAGCACACCTTCCTGTGTTGATCAGCGCTCCTACAGCCCTCCCTGCTCCGATGGGACACTGCCAAGACAGTGCCTTTCAGACAAGGCCAAGCATCACCACAGCTACACAGGATAGCACGTTCTGGCCACTGATGAGCTCCAGCCTTGTATTTGTAATTCATCAGTTAAAAGGCCCCAGATAGCAGCATTCTTCATAGCTTGCACACTGCCAACCTACATCTAGACATCAATAACCAACAACACTAAGAGGCCTATAACTAAGTCTTATTATCCTTCTTATTTTACAGATGGAGTGGTGTTACATTTTTCAAATCAGAGACCCTTTCCAGGTAAAAAAAAAGTCAGAGTGAAGATCAGGGCTTTATGAGAACTCCTCCATCCTTAAGTGGCTGGCTGAGGCTAAGTCCAGGACACTTTTGTTCTCCTGCCATAAAGCATCTTCTCATTTTTGGTCATAGCTGTCTTTTTCTTTATTTAGAGAAGTCCTAGAAGACAAGTGGCTCTGCAGACTCATGCTTCCAAGGAATGGTGCAGGATCTCACCTGGCTATTGGAGTTCCGTCAGGAAAGAAGCTTCACAGGCAGTGGCTTAGCCAAGAATGCTTATTACCACCAGAAAGGGATGCTTTTTCCAGCCATACAAAACGAGAATAATGGGAGCTTAGGTTTGCGATTTTATGTGTGCAGCTGGTGGTTTACAGGTGCGTTTGTAGTGAGAAGAATAGGTATAGGACTCTGTCTCTTATGCACCATTTACCAGTGTGTGGAGAGAGCATAAGGAAGAGGGTGTGTTGTATATTTTCTCTAATGGAGTATTATCTGGCAATTTTGCAAAGATCTGGTGAGAAGGTATCACAACCCTGTCTCATGCTGAAGCTCGTAACTGTGAACTCACCATCTTCACAGAAGCAGCATTAGAGGATCAAATGCAATGCTAATGGATGTTCCAAAAACTGCAAGAAAAGCCCCTGCTGCTGTTGGAGGTTTAAGGTCCAACACATCTGAACCATTCCTTGCCCGGGGAAGTAGTTCATTGTAGCTGGAGACATAGTCTGATGGCAAAAACACCCAACGCACCTTGCTTCAGTGGGCTCCTTACAGGATGCCACCTCTCTCTTTATCCTTTGGCCTTGGTTGCCGTGGCTAAGGGCACTGCTTGCTTGGTTCTCATTGTGCAATATTTTTCACTCTTCCCTTTTCTGGATGCAGCTATTTGATTTGTACTCGGGAGCTGTATCTTCCAACAAATATAAACTCTGCACGCACTCTGTGTCATCTCTCCGTTTTCATGAAACACATGTTTGCTTTCTCTCTCCGCAGCAAGGCTTCTACGTATGCAAAAAAAGACTTGCACATGAGAGAGCACCTTCCAGACATAAAGTCAGCTCCTTCTGCTGCATCCTCCTGCCTCAAGCTGAGCCTGATGCGCCACCAAAGGTCGAAGACCTGAATTTGGGTCTTTCAAGGAAGTGCTTTAATCACCAGTGGGAGGGGCGTTGCATCTCCTTGTGCAGTCCCTCCTGCGTTACTTAGCAAATGCCCGCTAGCCCCAGCTCCCAAGAGTGAGAGGTGATGAAAGGTCAGCATGGGAGTTCTGCCAACACTGAGATGCTATCTAGGGATCACAGCAGCTCAGTTACATCGAGGCTTAGCAAGCGTGTGATGTCCTGTAAGCAAAACCTAGGCTTCATCACAATAACATAGACATCTACAGGGTGAGATGGGATTTGAACACAAGATTTGTAACAAGTATTAGTGTCACCTTAGCTGTCGGACATGGCACCCAAAGTGGCAATACAGCTCTTGGAGGACTCAGGTTCCAAGTGCCCAACACTTTAACAACTTTTAACAGCAACGTAATTGCAGTCAGAAATGGTCAGAATTACCCAGGTTTCATTACTCGCCGTGTTATGTACTGACGCAACACAACATCAGTTACTGTATTTAACAAATTGGTCCCTTTACAGTTTTTCCAGTGAGATGTAGGTTAATGAAGCAACTTTATGTCATGGACCCAAGAGGAAGAAACTTCACTGTAGCTATTAAAAGAGACTCTTGCTTGAAGGATTCATGTTTTTAGAATAAAATGAAGATTCGAACATGCTGTCTGTTCAAGGAACTCTTCCTATCACAGCTAGCCTTTATAAATCATATATATGCTCCCTACGCTCTGCCCTTCGGGAAATGTTGAGGAAATTTATGGGCCTTAAAAGTCGATGTTTTTAGGCATTGTTAGACCCAGAAGAGAGGCAAAATCCAGAACAGAAGACTCTTTCAATTAAATGCTTAAAATGATCCGGTAACAAACTCCCCCACATTAAACTAGAAGGCAACTAACTGGGGCATTTCTGATGCTCTCAGATGCTTTGATGCTACACAAGCAGAGAAGAGATCATCTCTAACATGTACAAGATCCAGCCTACAAAGGCCACTTTGTGCGCTCACTGCCTCTCTGAAAGAATTTTTATAGCAATTACTTGGAAATTAAGTTCTACTGCATTTGCCATCAGCTTCAGTGGAAGCAGGCTTTCATCCGCTTTATATCAGCCTTAGGGTTTCTTTTCTGTTTTCCCGTTTCTGGCATGATCCAGTCCAGAGAGTAGCTGCAATCTGTCATCTGGTAGTAGGTACTGAATGTATGTTAGGGGGGAGAAAAAAAGAAAAAAAAAAAACAAAAACCAAACCAACCCCAAACCTAAACCTGCCTGCCAAGTCCTGCAGCCTTAAACCTTCGGTGCAGTACAAGGTTTACAAGATGATTTAAAATCTGCATGTGCAGGAATAAGGAAGATGGGCTGACTCTACACAGAAAATGGGTTTGGGACAGACAGAGATTGATGGCTTTGTGACAATGACAGTAAAGTTAATAGCTGATACAGGCAGACAACAGACCCCATTTTAAATTTAAAATTGAAGTGCGTGTTGCTGACAGCATCATACTGACCATTCATTGCTAGACCTAATTTCTCTCTGGTAATGACTACGAGAAGCTGAATAGATAATGATGTGCACTGCAGAACATTTGGGAGATGGGATTAACCGCTTTGCTTTTTTTTCTTTCTTGTTTTAAAAACAACTATTTAATGATTAGTAGAGGTGGCTATCCTTGAACACTCCTGAAGGGTAAAGATTAGTCACTCCTCTGGGAACATCTCTGTCGCCTCTATTTCCTTCCCTCTTAGGAGACAGAAGGGGTGTAAATTGTGCTTGCAACAGACTGGGAAGGCTGACACTGTTAAAATATAAGACCTCGACAAAAACCCTGGAGATGATGTATCACCAGTCTCCTGGGCAGTTGCACTCTGCGTTCACATTTGCACACTGCAGATAACTCCTGCCTTTCAGCAGCCTGAACCCAAACTTCAAATGCAAATGGTCTTGGAGCTGGGAAGGGAAACCTGCATGCACTGAAAGGAGACGGTTTTTCACGTATTCAAATAAAAAGCTGACAAACAAAAATATGTGAAACAAAGGGAAAGCAAACCTTTCAGTCCTGGGGGAGGCAACTCTTTGCTCTCTTTTCCTGCCACTCATCCCTCCTGTTTATCTACCCTGCTCTTCGGGGACACAGATACCCATCGGTTTTGTGCATCTCCACCCGTACAAATAGAGATCTTAATTGCCATGCCAGCACAGGGCTGATCAACAGAGACTTTCTTTTATGTGTCAGTGAAAGGCCTTTTACAAAGTTCACAGAGCGTAATACAGGGGGCTTCTGAAATTTTACACATGTGGTATTTGGAAGCAATTGACTTCAGGAATAAACAGGTTTTTTTCAACCCTGATCACAGCCAGCGCACACGCGTGAGGGTGAATGTTGCTGGCCTTTTGCTACTAGTTTGGGCTCTGTCCTCATAACTGTTTTGTTAGGTGCCATGCTAGCATGGTAGCAGTACATTCCATAATCTGCTCCGTAACTGTATTTCAGGCTGAAGTTTCCACCTGTTGACCTTACTCCTGTCTGTGGCATGAGTTTGCACAACTGAAGGCTTTACTCTTTCTCTGCTTGCTTTTTCATTCATCAGGAAAACTAGCTGAATTGTTGGAGTCAAGTTCAAAAGCTCAAATCTGAAAGCCGTATATACTTTGCATGAATTAATTCCAACTCCGCTCTGGCTTTGTAAAGCTAATTTAAATTATAGTGGTCTCTGCAACTTCACGGAGCTGTAAAATAAAGAAATCTAATTGTATTTGGCTTAACTACCGTGAATCTGCTTATTACTTTCAAAATGGTACAGTGAGGCTCATAGTTTTTATAAAACCTAAGCTACCAAATGATTATGATGAGAAATTGAGACTGTGGCAGTAGTAATTAAATACACGTAAAAAATAATTTCCTTCTCTGTGAGAAAAGTGCAATGCCTACCTTCTATTTCCATCCCTTACTTGTGTCTCCTGTGACTGCTGGAGGGCATTGTAGATGCGTTTGCTCAGACTGCTCAAGACCTTTAAAAAAGTCCTCATTTCCTAGAAGGCAATTAAAACCTCCCACACCGAACAAAAATATACGTAACACATGCAAATGCTATAAAAGAAGCATGTGGTTTACCTAACAATTTATAATGCTGCTTGATACATCTGAGGCAAAATACGGTGACACGTTTTACACACGTGGCTCACCCCTCTGTCTGTGCTGGACCAACCGCGCTCCCTCGGCGCAGACTGCGACACCAGCTCGCGCTGCGAGGCCTGCAAGCACTGCAGTTGGTTTTAGCATCAGCTGAGGAAGGGTGGATAAATAGCATCACGTTTCCCATTAGTAAACGGCTTCCTAAGTCCTACTGAAGCAACAGACTGTAATCAGGTAGCAGCTACTACTGCAGCTTCGCAGCAACATCACAGGGCAGCTCTTCACTAGGAAATGAACCAAAACCAAGCGGGGGGAGGCTGGGGAAGCGGGGTGGGGAGGGAGAAACGAGGTACTGCTTCATTTCCTTTTCTGCTCCGATTCCTCTAATAGAAATTCCCCGAAAGCATGTTAACCTGAAGGGGAATTTCAGCAGCAAAAGATCATCACAAAGAAGCCGTGAAAGCCTGTTTAATACTTGCAGGTGGCATCTAGTCCAGGTGCTCTCAGGAGCTCATCATCTGACACACGATATACGTTGTGCGATAAACAGATACTTTACAACTGTAAAATCTAAAGGTGGAAAAACCAGTAATGTCAGTTTAGTCCACCTCTTGCTTTACCAATGCAAGACAGGATTTTTTTGCCTTTTCCCGATGCATTTGTCTAGTCTTTTTTCTGCTGTTGTGCTGTGTTTGAAAATTTCGAAGTAACCCAAGAGACATCTTCTAAAATCCTAGGGAAATTAATGTTTCACATCTTAGCATTAAGAGGTTTCGACTACGCACCCCTCCTCATTGGCGTTTGGTGAAATGAGTTCTTGCTTACTTTATTTCACTGTTCTGTACTACAACCACTCCAAATCACTCCTCTTTGCACCTACCCAAGAATTTCTACATTTGAGCCTCGTCTTTGCTTTCACGAGTTATTCTAATGATTATTCATACGGTAGCACATCAGTATTCTTCTCTTTCACTGTGTTAGTAACATGCTGACCCCAAAATTCATGCAGAATTACTGTATCAGAATTACTGGTCTCAGAGCAAGAGCTCTTACACTCCCTACTATGCAATATTTGGTCGTGCACCCCAAAAGTGCAGTGGCTTTTTTTCTCTCACTGCAGCCCAATTACCTTGTTAACTCAGGTTTAAAATGTGTTTTCCCAAATCCTCTTTCCTTGCCTCTATTTTATGGCCAGTTGGTGCTGACCTAAGTTTTGATTGTTGCTGCTATATTTTTTCACATTTTCCACTTATTGTTTGAAAGTCTTCCTACTTCAACAATGTATTTCAGTAATGGACTGTATTCATGACCCTTTTAGCCCCTCTCCAGAACTGTAAATACCACTAAAACCTCTACGTGGCTATAAAAACAACTGTACTGCTATCCATTGCTACTCAGACAACTTTAAAATCACATGTCTTTCTTCCTATTTAGGCAAATCTGAATTTATTTTTCAAGCAAGATTTCATGAGAAAGCACACGGGAATCCTAGGAAAGGATTTTATGACAGATGTATGTAATTCATTCCTTTCAGCCACTCATTTTCAATTCTATTCCAGACCATTACTCTATAGCTTTGCAGTAGAGGCAGTCAGCTGAGAAGGGAAAGCGAGAGAGCATGAGGGGCTATGTCCGGCTTCCTACAGGATTTGGGCAGAAAAATCATGGACTTCATACAGCCTCAGCAGTGATTATCAGATACCATCAGCTGCTGGGAACATGCACAGAAGCAGAACTCCACGCAATTAGGTGGCTTGCAAGTTGAACGTGAAGGCATACGAGCTGAGGTGCCCCCCAGGTTAAGTGCACACAAGGAAACGTGTCCCTGCTTATTTGCCTCAAATATGCCCACGGTCTTTACTGGACCTAGTCCAGTGAGAAGTGCTGTGAAACATGTATTCTGCTTCCGACTACATTCACAAACACTATTCCCGGCTTTTAGTAGTGTTATTTGTTGTGTAGTGTTGTAACAGATGCCAGAATGTGTCCCTTATGCAAAGTGAGTATGAAAAATCCTTAAAATTTACACAGGACTGTTAAATCTAACAAGACAAAAGTTTAGATTTAGCAAGATTTAACAAGTTTCAGTACATTGCATTTATTTACCTCTTACAATCCAGTTATCCATTACATTTTCTTAAATAAAAACTGGCATTGGTACATATTTTTCATCACTTTCATTAATATCCTGCAATACATATCAGCTTGTTATTTTTATATATAAAAATAGAGTAACCTTCCAACTCAGTGAAAGCCCTTCTATTTTAAAGCCCTGATACTCTACCATATCAGTCTTCATTACTATTAAACAAGGAGAGTGAGCAAACTACTTGCTTTCTCCTCCAAATATTTTTTTTCTGCACTGATGTATTTGTAAATTCCTTTATAATTCCCCATTTCCTTTGTTAGCATGAAGTAATTAAACTAATCCATCCACTGTAAACCTCTGTTGACTCACAGTGTCCTTGGGTGTCATTGCATCGGTTTTTTGATGTTTTTTCTTAACTTTAGATCTTCAAGCCTACATCCAGAGATTACTGTTTTCCACAGCAGTTGTCAGTCATCCTTCAGCTGTAGTCTTTCGCCTTGCACAGCCACCTTGCACACCAATGAAATCTTGGATCGTATGAGAGCAGAATCCTTGCCCTACTCCACTTAAATCCATTCTTTACAGTGATTAATTTAAGTAGCACTTGTGCACAAGTTCCAATTTCTCCATCAGTAAGAAATACTATAATCAGTGCAGGTATTTTTTCTACAGGACAACAAAAACGGTCATGGTTTATTACAGCACTCTGGATTTGGCCTGGCTGCCTCTATGGAAGGCAAGAGGAAAGGTAAACTACTTGCATCATTCCTGAACATGACATAAATATACTCCACATGGTTGTCTTTTTATGTAAGAAAAACCTTGGACCTTTGCATACTGCCCAGCAGTCATCTTCTGTGTTGTAACACTGAACCGAACATTCAATATCTGTTATATTGTCTACAAAGGTTCGGGATTAATGGTTTCATTTTGACAGTATGTGTTAACTTGAGGTGCTCCCACAACCATGCTACAACATATTCAGCAACCTAGCTCCACTGCCTCAAGTCCTCTCTGGGCAAAATAGAGCCCGAAGAACCCCAACCCCCTCAAAGACTTTTACATTCCAAAAATGGAACCATCCTAGGTTCTCGTATCTGCTCCTGAAACTCTGTCTGTATGCTTATCCAGCTTCTGCCTAATCAGAAATACAGAAATAGTCAATGATATATAAAAAAAAAGCCCATTGAAATATCTGCATTGGTATTGCTTTGCTGGTATTTGTAAATACTGCATTGGCTGCCATTTCATTAACCAGCAGTTAAAGTTCAGTTAGCATTAACTAAAATACTAAATTTCAGCACATTGATGCCCAGTAATTCCTTTAAAAGTGTTTCACAGCTGAGGAATCACCACTTTTCTTAAAACTGTCATCTTCTTGGCCAAATCCTGTACTTATTCATGGATGTGGTAGTGTATGAATTACGTTCACTACCTTTACTTTCATCTGTGTAAGTCAAAGTGGATGGTTTTGGTCCAACGCCTTGCAAAGTTCCTGTTTTGACAGTATTTACTGTGATAATTTACAATTCTGTCCATTCCTGCACTTTGCAATTTAGCTACTGCGCTATCTATTCTGGTAGTGGTTTGAAGTGTTTTCTCCTCTCTCCCAGATGAAAAATTGTAGTATAAACCTTGGCTACGACTAGCAGCTGCACAGACTACGCTGAATATTGTATTGGCCAGACATCTACTTGCGATATTTGCACTCTTATTCACTTTTTATGTTACTTCTGCACAGTTTATACGCAATAAAAAAGTCAACAAACTTTAAAGACATTTAGTAAGAATATATAGATAGTATGAAGACAGTAATGTCTAGATTAATCTCAATTTTCCATAACTGTTCCAAAAAAAGAACAAAATACTAAACAGAAAGCTGCCACTACACCGTGCAAATACAAAAATGTGCCTGCATCTTAAACAAACAACAAAATAAAATCTCTACTTGCCGTCTTCATCTCCTTTTCAAAAGCTTTCTTCAAAATTTTGATTTGTTTTGTCTTTACTTATAATACAAAATAGTCATGTCTCTCACAGCTGCAGAGATCAAGCATTAGTCCTGACCAACAAGTCTGCCATAGTGGTCAATTTAAAAGAGAAACTAACAGTTCTTCCGCCAGCTTCGCCACTGAGTGAGTTATCCACTCTTCCGTTTGTAATATGGGAGAAAAAAAAGTGACCTTATTTCTAAGGTGTTTCGACATTGACTCACGTCTAGGTATTGTGATAGTTACATATCACTTCAACGCTGGGTAAACTAATCAAAATGAACATTTTCTAACTCTGCTTATTTGCAGTTATAAGACTGGGCATCCATTCATCTGTTCGATATGAAGCCTTCAAAAGAAGAAATAAAAGGTAACCATATTGTACATAATTTCAGGGGAAAGTCATGTATCGTCGACCAGGTGTGACCAGATCTATTACAAGCCAGTGATCTTTACCTCAAGGAGTAGACAAACTGGTAGAAATTATTAAAAAATGAAATAAAAAGAGACTGATAGAACAACAAATGAGTATAGCATTTTTAAAACCATCCATCTCAAGACAATGATAATTCGGTATCAAACGCCCATATTGTAAAGGGGATATCTTTTAAAAGGATACCATTTAACTGGACTCTTCAGAAGGTTCTGAGCAAATCCTTCACACAAAACTATTATGGAATTTGACTGGGCATGGAACAAGAGTTAAAAGTAATACACAAGAAGCAAATCACGAGGATGGTCAGTTTTCAACTTGATAAATATTTACAGTAGTGCCCTATGGATTTGTACTGAAATAGCATTATTTTACATATTCTTTCATCTAGAAAGAGAGACACATAGTCCACTGGCGGCATCTGTGGATAACAAAAATTATTAAGAATATTTTCAGGGCTAATGAAAATTGTGAGGAATACCAGAGGCAGAACAAAGAAAGATGACGGTTGACCATTAATTCAAAACAATGAACTGCTCATATACTCCGAAGTTTTCTAGGACTGGCAGTCATAGGAAAAGATTAATGAGGCGTTATTCAGTGCAGTCTGGTAAATAAACCCAGTGTATTCCAAGCATACATAATGCTACAGGAATGCTACACCATACAACAGCGAGAGCAGTACTCAAGAAATCATAACATGTAGCTTCAGAAGAAGTTAATGTTGAAGATACATGTATGTAGTCTTTGCTTAAAAAGACTTAATTATATCCATAAGGATATAGGGGTAATTTTATGTAGCTTTTGAATTTTGCTCTGATTATCTCATATAACACAGATCCAGTGATAGGATATGGAATAAGATGAACATATATGGCATAGTAGCCCATGGTGTATGTTCCCACAATGGGGAAACATATTGCACTGTAATATCTGATCACTTATTTTTGTCCTATAGCTCACTAGAGTGACTTTTCTGTAATGCAACTCTTCCTGTCTGTAGAGGTGATTTGCACTGCAGAATGGCATGCAAACACATGTTTTTAAAACAGTGTTAATTGCATTATAAAAAAACCCCAGAAACACTTCATTTATAAAAACCCCAATTTGCATAGCAATCCAAATTGTTACTCTAAGGTACTTAGGCTATATTATATCCAGCCTAAGTGAATCACTCAGGTAAAACATGTAGGATGAATCTTTTATAAAAACAAAGCCAACACTATTTAAGTTATTACAAAAACCCAATGTTTTAATCTTGAAGACTTTTCAAACATTACTGTAATAAGGTTGTCGGACGACGTGTTACTTTTAGAAAGAAATTAAGTATATCAAAACAAATGCGTATCTTTTCCAATTACAAAGTTTGATTTTCCTTGTTCAGTTCCGCATTGCCAACATGGCATTTATGTCCCAAATGAGATTCCGTAACTGATCCATGATCTGCTTCAGCTGCTGATTCTTCTGTTTCAGTTTCTGTGGGAAGAGTTTATTAGAAGTTTTTTTGTGATCAATTCAAATAGCACAGTCAGAAATTCAACAAAAGTTACAGTGTTATGAAATGCTACACGGTTTTTTTTCTTAGTTGTCTGTGAGCAGTAGAACTGGGATAATACTCTAAAAATACAAGAAAGCCTCAGAAGTTAAGAACCATCGCTAGAGGGGGAACACTGTTTCTTTTCACAGCAATCTTTTTATCAAAACACTTGATCCCATCAAAAATTGGAGGTTTATGGGGAGTGGACCAGTCTTTCCAAAGTCTAAAAGATGGCAGTTTATGTAGGAAGAAAAAATTGGCAATTTGGACTAAAAGAGTTCAAGGAACAGGTAAATTGATGTGAACATATGTTGTATAACTTGGGTGCACAGAAAAATGAGGGATTAACAGTAAAAGTTTGAACAAAGCACAAGGTACAGGTAAAGCCAAACAAGCTTTTTCAACCCTTCTGTCTATGTAGGTGAACCCTGATGTGCTAAGGGGTCCTGGTTTTTCTTCCCAAGCATACTGAATACTTTAAAATTGTGTATTTGTTTTTGTGAACTGCAGAAACATTTGAAGGAACAGAACAGCAGCAAACTTGCTTTTATTTGGGTGCGTAACCAGAACTTGAAAATTATGTCTTTACAGAAGAAAGATCAGTGCATTACGACACTGCACAATCTCCCTAACATTTCACGTTTCACAACAAGACACATATTCATTGTCTGATTTATTAACTTTCCTGCTCAAATCAAAGCTGCCAAGAACTAAGTTACTGTGCATTGTTAACAGCCCATGTACTTCATTTCATTCCAATTGGATAAGATTAAAGATCAAACTACTTATTCATTAGGGAAATCTAGAGTGCCAAGTAAAGTGAAAGCACAGGAAAGACTTGCTACCATCAAAAGAGGACAAACTATCCAAATGTTTCAGGTTTGACATAACTTTGTTATTTGCACTACATAAATGTCCATATATTAAAAGGATAACTCAGTAATATGACAAAAGTAACTGGAATAGTGGTAAAAAGAAGCGACAAAAGAAGCAATATCCTGAAATTCAGTCTCCTGAATTTTGATGCAGACAACATACCAACATTTTTAAGTTGCCCACCTGGTCAGCTGGGAAAGAAGTCCAGAAAAAAAAAAAAAAAAAAAAAAGGAAGTCTATTTACTTCAGCACTTCAGACCTGTAAAAATGGTCTGAAGTAATATGGTAATTAGGCTTAGACTACATGGGGAACATAGTACTTTGAGTAAGGGAAATATTCCTGAACACAGACTTTGGTGGAGACGTTCCCTGCAAGCAGATACAACGCTCAGTTTCAGACTCCTGAGAAGCATGTAAAAACAGATGTAGGACAATTCATGTGCATTAATTTGGATTTTCTAATCAAGCAGTTTACAGATTAGAAAGTATTTTAAAGGTAACTATGTGCATTTATCTAATGCTTCTTTCTTTTCCATTTGCTAATCTAAGACTTCACGATATACAGCAGAGATCCATCTCCTAAAGACAAGAAAAAAAAACAAAACTGAGAAGCATGTAGTTATCAGAGCATCCAAATGACAGAATTGCCAAGCGTCTCCCTACAAAAGCTCACAATGTAAGATCTTGATGCTTAAAAAAAGCACAAGGGGGATGAGATACATAAGCATGTTCATACCTGTGGCATTTCTAAACATATTTTTGTTTGCCATCCTCAACACTCAATCTCAGAGAAATCAATGAATCTTACATCAGAACTACTACCTTAATGTAAGCTGTCGCTCACTGATACTGAGAGCATGCCACTTCACAATTTTTCAAAGCCTTCAACAGAAACAAAGGCCAAATAGTCAGGGATGGTATTCAAGTCACAGACAGGAAGAACCATTAACCTCTGATATGCAGGTTGTGTTCTCTCTCCATCCACATCTAACTGTATTGTTAAATACTGTTAAGTAGATACGCTTACATGAACTTTACATAAGTTATACCCAAAAGACTCATTCTGTAAGACTGTTTTCATTTCTTGTGCAAGTGTTATGAAACTGTAAATTGCTTGATCTTTGCTTGATGCTAGACAAGAGAACCTTCAAATTGGATTTCATTTCTTTTCAAAGCGTCTGTAAAGACAAGAAGTATAGAATTGTTACTTTATTTATCTGAAGATAATTTTAGATCCTTGTTTTCAGTGAAGAGCTATTTTCTTAGCTCTTCTATTCTACTTCTTCCAGAGACAGAAAAAACATCTAAGATGAAACACCATCTCTGGACTGCTGGGTTGAAAAAAAGAACAAAGAGAAGGGAAAAAAACCACTTCAGAGAGCATGGTCTCCTAATTGAAATGCATATAGTGATCTTTGTTACCGATCTTTGACAGGCAGTGGTCCACACCACAAAGTACTACATAATTAGTATGTTCTGCACCACTGGCAGTGCTGACCTCTGCTTAAGACTTTGCTGAGCCAGTAAGAACATCTCAACTCCGGTATAACCTTGGAAAGATAGGTGAAATGGCCTTCTTGGGAAAAGGGCAAGTTCTGTAAGGAGCTTCTGCAGCAATGACAAATTTTCATGTGAACAGATTGCTTGCAAGATGTCTCCCACTCTTTCCTCCTTCTACTGAAATGACTTAGTTGAACTCTGGACTGCTTCTCAGGATGAACAGTTGTATGAAACAAGAAAAGGTACTTCATCCTACATATATGCTACAGCTTCTGACTTTATCTGCTTTAAGATAGCACAGGAAAATTATCTTATATGAAATAGCTTATAATGACTTTAAGACATCTAAATTCACCTTATATCTGACAGGCACGTTTCTGCTAGTCCCTCTCTGTCAGAAAAGTGATCTGACCAAAAACTAATCCTAAGGGGTCTTCTTTGGTGATACTAATTTTCAATGTGATTAACTATCCATTTTGACTGACACTGCAAGTCCTATGGCCAGCGTGATTGAGTTGGCAAGGACTGCACCTTCCAGTAACCAACGAGACCTTAGTAGGCTTAGGTCAGGTAGGACATTTATGAAAACACATACAGAAGCACAAAACACACATCAGTGAAATAACTTGGGAGAATCATAACATACATCTAGAAAATAGCTGTCTTTCAAGGAACATGCCATAAAGAACTTGATGTGTTTCATACAGATTTGGGTTCAGTAGGACACAGTAATTTCAACTTTGTCAGAAAGAAATTTTTGGCTTAAATTCATTTGTGATTCACTTTGATTTCATTTGAAATCAGTGTTGTCTAGACTAATGCACAACCTTCTATCAGAGATGTACCAGAACTTTCCTTTGCGCACTGTTCCTGTCTCTCTCCTCATCTTAAGCTCATCTATCTTTCACATTTGAAAACCTAAACATCACTATGAGTCATTGTTCTGCACTCAATCCATTTGTTAAAAGTCCCTTCTTCAGGCAAAGATGATAGGGTAAACATTGTGGAAGAGTAGGATTATATTTCAACTGATGCCTGTAAAAACATCAAAAGTACTTGCCTATGTTGTACAGCACTTCTGCTTAAGAAAAAAGAAAAAAGAGGTGTTTCCATCTTGAAAAATCTTATATAAAAGACCATTCTCCTGAATGCTGCGCCAGCTATAGTTTTTACCTGCTCTGTTCAAGACCTGCAACAGCACAGGCCAAGTACATGTAAGCTTAATAAAACATTAAATATTAATTAAAGTTGTGCCTTTACTTGCATAAATCTCAGCAGAATTAAAACAATTATGTTTACTTTGTTGATTACGACTTTACTACAGAGAGAACTTGCCTCATCTTCTTTTTCATGAGCATGTTACTCCTTCTGACCATTACATTGCCATAGGAGGTGATTGCTCAAAGTCTTATGAAAGTGACAATGGCCTCTGCATTTCCATGTAAATCAAATCCAAGAAACTTCTACAGAATCACAATGTTTGTGACAGGCAAGAAAAAGTACAGCCTGCCCTGACAATTTATACTGTTCTTTTTTTAAATTAGTCCTTCATAATGAAATCTTTGAAGTAAGAAGGTGCAAAAACCTTCTCTTTCCACACCTCCCTTCACTTTTACAGTCAAAAGATTTACAATGTTATATGCACACAGCATGAAAAAAAAAAAAAAAGATAGAAAAAAATGCCTCAACATTTGCTCAAACTCTCTTAAAGCTGCCAGGTGATGTCCTAACTTATGGCTATTCGATTGATATCAAGGCCCACTTCCCATCACAATAAATTCACATACCCATCTATTTATAATATTTTTTTCAAATGGATAAAAAGTATTGACCACTAATACACTAACTGCTGTGCAATTAAACATTAACACACTCATTGTTCAATAATTAAAGGTTTTCCTGATGCCATTCACAGGCATAACACTTGTATTCTTACTGGAAATGAGAGACTGGGTTTTCTGCCTCCCTCCTCACCTGACAGGTGAAAGGAAAACTGCTCCTTCTGCATGCACGACTCTTGCTCCTGAAACAACCAGAGGCACCAGCGACAGCCTGTGTTCCACTGCATGGGCAAGACTTTTCACATACTGAACCAGACAGCAATTGCGTGTATCCACTGCTCTGTTGTTCAAAGAGGGGTAAGTGTGTTCATGAAGATCACAGAATCATAGAATTGTTAGGGTTAAAAGGGACCTTAAAGATCATCTAGTTCCAACCCCCCTGCCGTGGACAAGGACATCTCCCACTAAATCAGGTTGCTCAGAGCCCCATCCAGCCGGGCCTTAAAAACTTCCAGGGATGGGGCTTCCACAACTTCCCTGGGCAACCTGCTCCAGTGTCTCACCACCCTCATGGTGAAGAACTTCTTCCTAACGTCCAGTCTGAATCGTCCCATCTCTAGTTTTAATCCATTCCCTCTAGTCCTACCATTACCCGACATCCTAAAAAGTCCCTCACCAGCTTTCTTGTAGGCCCCCTTAAGATACTGGCAGGCCACTATAAGGTCTCCTCGGAGCCTTCTTTTCTCCAGACTGAACAACCCCAACTCTCTCAGCCTGTCCTCACAGGAGAGGTGCTCCAGCCCTCTGATCATCCTCGTGGGATGTTTGCTTCATACCAATTATTTATCATTCAGTGATGAAGTCTGAGGTCTTATTTAGCTTGTAATGGAATTATCCATTCCCCAAGGTGCTTCTCCACCACATTCTTCAGTGTTACATCCCTGTTCTTAATGTGAAAATCACAGATGTATGATTCTCAGATATAGATGGTAAACTAAATCACAGAAACACTGTAGATAAAACTGGAGTGCCTACTAACTTTGTCCAGAGACATCTAAGATTCAAGTCCATCACTAAACTTTGTATTTTAACAGCTTCCCACACACTCAAAGGGCAGCTATCACCAACTGGAAGGGGAAGAATTAACATTTTGTGACAGAGAGAAGGATAAAAATCCAGTTCTCAAGAGCAGCCTTCAGTTACTTACTCACTACTCGCATTAAATCCTTTCTTCTCATTCCCAAATTCCCTGCTTATTCAATACCCTCATGCAAGTTACAAAATACATAAACCAGGATTTTTATAATCTTATTTATCACAATACTTATTCGATCTAAATAGTGCCTAGTCTGCAGCAAAAGCAGAATAGCTCAAGGACTCTTCCAGAAAAGAAAGAGGGGAGGGCAGCACTGGGTGGAAGAAGAGGAACCAAACGTGATAATATAATAAAGGTTGTATAATATGCATTTATACGAGGACAAAAGGGGCAATTGGGACAGCTTTAAGCTTGGCATTTCCTAACTCTTCTTAACTTTGTAACCATTATATTGTTTTGATATAGGAAGCTACATCAAAAATTTTGCATGAAACATTTTGTATGAAACTGAAAAGGAAATAATTCATTATACGGAATAAAATGCATGCGAGTGCTGAGAGAGCTAGCTGATGACAAGACCACTCTACATAATTTTCTCTTGGAGATGGGGAGAAGCTCCTGATGAAAAAGGAAAACATCTCAACTCATCTTCAAGAAAGGCAAGGAGGGGGATCCAGAAAACAACAGAAACTGCAGGCTGGTCAGCATAAGCCTGGACCCCAGAAAGACTATGCAGCAAAGCCTTCTGGAAATCACGTCCAGACACATGAATGATAAGGTGATTGGGAACAGTCACCTTGGATTTACCAAAGATGCATTGGGCCTGACCAACATAGAATCATAGAATCATAGAATTGTTGAGGTTGGAAGGGACCTTTAAGATCATCGAGTCCAACCTTTAGCCTACCCTGACAAGAGCCACTTCTAAACCATGTCCCTAAGTGCCCCATCTACCCTTTTTTTAAACACCTCCAGAGATGGTGAATCCACCACCTCCCTGGGCAGCCTATTCCAATGTTTAATAACCCTTTCAGTGTAAAAATGTCTCCTAATATCCAATCTAAACCTCCCCTGACGTAACTTGAACCCGTTTCCCCTCGTCCTATCACTTGTCACCAGGGAGAAGAGGTCAGCCCCCATCTCTCTACAACCTCCTTTCAGGTAGTTGTAGAGGGTGATAAGGTCTCCCCTCAGCCTCCTCTTCTCCAGGCTAAACAACCCCAGCTCCCTCAGTCGTTCCTCATAAGGTTTGTCCTCCAGGCCCCTCACCAGCTTTGTAGCCCTTCTCTGGACACGCTCCAACACCTCAATGTCCCTCCTGTAGCGAGGGGATATGATAGCCTTCTATTCAGAAATGACTGGCTGTGTGGCCAAGGGGAGAACAGGGGATTTTCTTTACTTTCATATTAGTCAGGTTTTTGACAGTCTCTCATAGGATCCTGTAGCCAATTTGGAGAGCTGCGATTTGGACAGGTGAATTATAGGGTTGATGAAAAACTGGCTAGACTATTGGATTCTAAATGTTATGATCAGCAGTATTCCGACCAAGTGGCAGCCGGTCACTCTTGATGTTTCTCAGGATTGATACTAAGGTCAATATTCTTAATATTCTTAATATCCTCATTAATGACTTATCCACACTTAATGACCTAATCACCATATCGAAGTATCAAATTTGTGGACAATACCAAACTGGGGGAAATAGTCAATATACTCAGTGGTAGGATATCCAATGCAGAGGGACCTCAACAGGTGGGAAAGGCAGGCCAACGCCTATCTCAGGAACTTCAACTAAAGCAACATCCTACATCTGAAAACAGAATAAACTCATACAACAGCACAGGCAGAGGGCTAACTGAATAGAAAGCAGATCTGCAGAAAAGGACTTGAGGTCCTTTTTGAAACTTTCTGACAAGTTGAACATGAGTCAGCAGTCGATCTTTTTGTAACAATGAAGACTAACAACACAGTGCACTATATTAGCAAGAGTTTACCTATCAGGTCAAGTGAAATTGTTATTCTCCTCTATTTGTCTCTGGAGAACAATTGTCCAATTTTGGGCTCAATACAAAACACTAAAATACTAGAGAACATGATTAGAGCTAGATTTGTTCAGTCTCAAGCGGAGAAGGCTGAAGCAGGATCACGATGCTGTCTTTAGCTACCTGATGAGGATCCCAGAAAAGACAAAGCTGGACTCTTCTTGAATGTACACAGCAAAAGGATGAGGGGCAGTGGACACAAGTTACAACAAAGACAATTCCAATGTAGCATTAGGAAAACTTTCACCGTATGAAAGTTGACAAACACTTAAGAAGGACCCAGAAAAGGCAGAATTTCCATCCTTACAGATATTCAAAACACTACTGTATATGAGCCTGGGCAGCTGAATCTAACTTTGATAGTTGGCCCTGCTTTGAGCTGGGGACTGAATCAGATAATCACCAGACCTCCCTCCGAGCCTAAATTCCTCAATGATTCTACCATTGCAGAGAGACAGTTTGGGTACCCCAAACAGGATGGAACTGCACCCAGTGCAGATTCATCTGCTGAGAAAGTGTCCCAATAAACAATTCTTCCTCACTTGTTAAAGTGCTCCTTGGTGCACATTCATATTTGGGGTGAAAAAGGACTAGAAATACAAAATAAATTAAAAATACATGCAAATAGTGTGAAAGGCAGCTTAAAAGTAATGCAAGTTTTCAGCACAGTCAAAAGAATTTTTCAGGCAAAGTCCTCCAAAGAGAAAGACTAATTGCAAATTGTTGTCATTTTAAGGACTACCTCCTAAACAACATCAGCTGCTGTGTACAAGGGTTTTGTTATCAAAAAAGCCCAGAGCTAAACCCGTAACAGCTTACTTAAAAGCCTGTCACGTAGATTGTCTTTTCCTCTCTTAGCAAGATCACGGTTAACCAGTTAGCAAAGATTAATTAAGAGTATCAAACATGAATATTTTCTAAAGGTCACCCAAATCCTAATGCTATTTCACATCATTTCATTTTCATCCAAATATATTGAGATTACTAATTATGCAATGGTTTTCCTAAGCGCAGCATTTGAAGCCAGACCTGCAGCATCCAAAAACCCAAAGCTGCATTTGCTCCATTTCTGAAAACAAAAAGAAAAGAAAACTGCTGATAAGGCAGCAACAGAGATTAAAGTGTTCTCAGTCTGTGATTTGATTTTTCTGTTGTAAGCCTGTCAAATGTACTACAAGATCATGGACCCAAGGTGAGCCTGACATCTTGAAAGCATTACAGATGATGCTATACTTAGAAGGTAAGAAACCTGTAGCTGGAACATTACAGACTCAATATGAAGACAAGTGAGACAATCTTGGTAACAGCTTCCAATTGTTGCAAATAGCAATTATTTTAATGAAAGACGTATCAAGACTCGTATTGGTAGACCAATGCAAATGCTAAACTGATTCTGGAACAGTAAATTATTTATTCCAGAAAAGAGTCAACCACCTCAACAATTTACAAACCCAGAAAGCAAATACAGATAAACGGAATAAGTGACTTCTTTGGGAATTGCAGGAGAATCGTTTAGTACAAAAGGTAGAGGTAGTCAGTGCTCAATAAATTAGTTTTTTTCTTTGTTTTTTTCATAATAATGGTGCGCTCTTCTTAGTAACTGCTGGCAAAAATCCCTTTTGTTTTTAAGCTTAATAGATTTTATTTAAATCTACAGTTGCTAAGTATTACTGGATTGCTAGGACAGAAATTCATTACCTTGTAGAGTGACCTATATTTTAAATTAATGGACAAGTACTTCTTAGCCAAGGTGGGGGCATTAACCTTTCTGACCTAAAAGGTGAGTCTAATACAGCAAAATAAATAAATAAATAACACCAAAAGATGTCACTATACAGTAAACCAACATGAAAAGCTACTGCAGTATTTTGGAACTCTGCTACAAGGTTCTTCTGCCCCAAGAGTGAGAAGGTGCGTATAGGAAGTACATGATGCTCCCCACCTCCTCCACTGAGGATGTCCCCTTCCCAGACAACTGCTGTAGCAAAGCAGAGCTGTTATGTTTCAAGTCAGTGGTTCCTGGAAAGAGGGATGTTTTTGTGTGAGAATATATGATCCACAAGGTTCATATGATCTACTAGTTTGGGTTGTGCTCTGCAATGCAGGGCAGTTAGCATCTTTCACGTTCATCCAGAGCCACTGAAGAGATCAGACTGGCTGGGATAACACAGCAAGAAGGCCAAAATTAAAAGACCCATGAAAGGTCTACAGATTCAAACATCTCAATAATGTCAAAGTATTGGATTATTGCAATAATGCTTTTTTTGGTACCAGTAATATGCAAGACTGAAAAGATACTGCCTATCCCATCAAAAAGGAGTAGGTGAGAGGAGGACAACCAGCTGAAGGGAGAAAGGATAGTGGGTCAAGAATATAAAGAGCTGCTTCATCTGTCACATTGGTTTCCCTGTTCATCAACATTTTGTATTACTGAAATTTTGCTAAAATAAATTAAGCAAAATTGAGCTGGGAGGTGAATGTTACATACTACAGTGGACTGAAAAGCTGTCAGGAGTGCCAACTAAGAATCAGACAGGGCTATCTGAGCCCAGCAGCCAGTGTCAGAAATTAGACCAATTAACCTGATTCTAGTCATTTTTCTTCACAAAAATAAGAATTTCTTTAGTTCTAGTCATAAAAACACAAAGCATTTCCTATGCTGTAATGTATTAAAATTTGAACTTTGAAAGCGGTAGTGGATGTGCTTATACAGCTGAAGAGAGACAACAGAAAAAATTCAGTTATTTCAAAACCAACAAGATTAAACTTCTTTTGCAGCAGTTAGTAAATATTTGTCCACAAAAATACTAGAGAAAGTTCAATTATCTTCTGAAGACTTACTGTGGGAAATCTGGAAACTAGGTCTGGGCATTTAAAGGATTTCAGACCAGATTTAAGTGAATGTCTGTGTACATTCCTAATTACCAATTTGCTATCGACGGTCCTGAAACACCATCAACCTTTTTAAGGTTTAGAACTCATCATAAACATTTATGAAATTCTTTTCACAAGATCACACCAAGGAGGTTTAAAAACATATTAGCATAGAAGTACAATAACAAGGGCAAAAACATGTCATAAAACTATCAAAACCACAGCAAATATGGACAGTTAAGCTTATTAACACTTAAAGATTGCAAATAAATGTGCATAAATTCACAGCACAACATTACATACAATATAATATATAAAACCCTGCTACATCAGCACTGAACAGAAAGAATACAACAGGAAAGCTCACAACTGCTTTTCTCTAAATTCACATAGTCCTCATTTTCTCCTATACAATATGCATGCATTTTTCTAAATAAATGGGTTATGAAAAATTCGGTACATCTCTGATTGTTGAAGACAAATAAAAAAAAAAATTAAGAGCTGAAAATCCAGAAATTATTCTCTCCATAAAAAAATATTTTACTCATTTATTTCCTTTGCTCAGTTATTTTTGTAGATTATGCCTCCTTTTTACCAAGCATTTACAGATATTACAGCTATAGGAATATTTAATTAATTCTACCTTTGTATTCTACAGATTGAAGAAACAATGTTCAAAATTGTTGTTTGGTAAAGCTATGTATTTTTAGTCTCAAGATTATATTAGTACTTACTACAGCATATTTATTTTTAGGTTTGAATCCATCTTTAGTAATTGTACTCAATTGCATACTGCCACTCAAACTGAAAATTTAACAGCATCTTTATCATACACAGTACATTTTTTTCTGAATGTGTCAAGATTCAATAAATGCTACATTTAACAAAAGGAATGTTCTTCTTCAAACTGTCAAAATACAGAAAGTAGCCCTGAAAATCCTTTACCAGCTCACATCATTGTGATAATATTTACACATCTGATGTTCAATACCCATTTTTTTAATGCCTAAGGTAAGTTTTGAAAGTTCAACAGGCACTTTAATTCAATCTGTACTGCCGATATCTAGAGGGTTAAGCATAAAAATAATACACTGTATTCAGAAGAATATGTATCAGTTTAAAAAGAGGCACAAGTTAAAATTGTCAGGAAACCTAAACTCTGCAGCCAGCAGTACAGCTAAAAAAAAATGCTTCCTAAAAGGTAATTCTGAAATAGTTACATGCAAGAAGTATTTATTACCAAGTTTGATGGTAGTCATCACACATGCTCCATTTAGTATAGCAACCTAGAAATTCAAATTTTTTTAATGACAAAGTGACAGTTTTACAGAAGTTAATTTCAACTTTATTACCTTATTCACTTCCATGATTTCCCTTCTCTCTTCACTAGCAAAACGAAGCTGACTTGCAGCACCACGATCATCGTGCTTGGAGCCATCTTCTTCAACATATGGAATAAGTTGCTGTGAAGACAAGAAACATTAGCTAAAAAAAGGAAAAAAAGAAGAAAAAAAGAAACTGAAAACAGGAGATACATACCATTCTATTCAAAGGTTCAAACCTCCTAAGAGGAAGTGGAGACAGGCCTTCTTCATCACCTTAAACTCAAAGGCCTTGCAATGATCTCAGTCAGTTCTTCAGGAAAATTATGTGCTTCAAAAAGACACAATCCCACATATTACCGTGCCTACCCCTAAGCAACTTCACAACTATAGGCAGAACCCAGTCTTTGCCTTTTAGGATGTTTATCACAGGTAATCCTTGTACTCTTGAACTCTGTAGACTGTGATTTTAAAATTTACTATTCCACACTATGAAATACTACAAATATGAAGTTATCATTATTATAAAGTATTTCAGTGATATACTAAACATAATTATGACTGGTTTTACATAGCTACTTGGTTAATTATGACTTGCTATTTTACCGGGCCTCTATTTGTCAATTCTTAAGACCAAGGCCACAGATACCTAATAGGAGTTTTTCCGTAAGAATTTCCCACTGTGATCTCCTCGGGCATATAGTGTACTATCTTTTTTGTAAGTTTCTACAAAGCCAAAAATCTTTGATAAAGAATTTCTAAGTTAATATTAATGCGTGTTCCCTTTCTAAAAAAAATGTATTAAAAAGAATCAGTAAATATGCTAGATAGATACAAAACACATGCTTCTGTGTCAGAACACTCCCAAGATACTAACATCTTATTCAGAAATAATTATAAGCTGTAACATTTTATATCCATATATCCATATAACATATATCCACAAAGTCTACAGTTTATTGTTGATTTTTCTGTCCTGAACTGAGAAAAGCTAAAGTTGATAGCAAAATTACATCCTTGTTCACATACATATTACAGACAAATGAAAGACCAGTAATTGATGCAAATGAGCAAGAAGACAATAGTTTAAAAGTCTGGGAGCAAGCTGCTCATCGCGTGCATGCTAACTTGTTACTTAGGTTGGGTTGTAATGTTATCATAGAATCATTTATGCTGGAAAAGACCTTTAAGATCATTGAGTCCAACTGTTAACCTAGCACTGTCAAGTCCACCACTAAACCACGTCCCTAAGTGCCACGTCTACCTGTCTTTTAAATACCTCCAGAGATGGTGCCTCAACCACTTCCCTGGGCAGCCTGTTCCAATGCTTGACAACCGTTTGGGTGAAGAAACTTTTCCCAATATCCATCCTAAACCTCCTCTGGCGCAAGTTGAGGCCTTTTCCTCTTGTCCTGTCACTTGTTACTTGGGAGAAGAGACATACCCCAACCTGGCTAAAACCTCCTTTCAGGCAGTTGTAGAGAGCAATAAGGTGTCCTCTCAGACTCCTTTCCTTCAGGCTAAACGACCCCAGCTCCCTCAGCCACTCCTCATAAGACTTGTTCTCCAGACCCCTCACCAGCTTCGCTGCCCTTCTCTGGACCCGCTCCAGCACCTCAATGCCTTTCTTGTAGTGAGTGGCCCAAAACTGGACACTGTATTTGACATGCGGCCTCACCAGTGCCGAGTACGGGGATGATCACTTCCCTAGTTCTGCTGGCCACACTATTCCCGACACAAAGCATTCAGCAGCATCCTCCAGCGTTCTGATAGAAAGCTTACTTGGACTTAACCTGCTGAAAAATTAATTTCCTTCTATACAAAAATTTTTATAGGCCATTCTTATTAAGCTTATCAAAACGGACAAAAACTACCACACTAACTCTGCCATGAAAATGTAGTAAAGGTTAACAACTTATTACATTTGCATACCATGAAGAAGTAGTAGTGTGGCTGCTAAATACTCTTGGAAAAAAACTCCTGTCTGATGGAAAAATACTGTACCACTCAAAGCAGAACATTTCCTTTGAAAACCTCCCACCTTTCAGAAATGCTAGTAGAAAAAAAAAAAAAATAAAAGCAGAGTACTACACCTAACACACAAATGAAGCAGAAAATTTAATCAGTTAGACAACTTTGTAGCCAGGTCTGCTTCACAATAATCTCATGCCTTGCTATGTTAGTTAACAGAAAGTTGTTAAGAATACCTACTACACTGGTAGTACACATTAACAAAAACCCCTCACATTTATATCAATAGACTAAGGAATATTAGTAGCTCCTGACTTCTCTTAACTCTTTAAAAAAAAAATAGATTTGTTGATATTCTTTAAAGGTATGGTTAGAATGTCAGTCATTAAATAATATGATTGAGACTATTACTGAAAAGCTGAAATAAGAATTTAAGAAAACTGATCCAAGAGGAATGGTGTGGCACTTATTCACCCTAACTAATAAAACATGAGGAGGCAGGCATTCTATTAACTTCAGAACAGAAAAGACTAAGCAGATAAAGGAAGAAAGAATTCCAAACATTGATAGAAAACTCTGCTGTGCATAAGCTATCAGTGAGACCTTGCATTAAAAAGCTTAAAGGGACTACTGATTTTCTCTGTGGAGATCCTTTGTCACCCTGGTAACAGGAAAAAACGTGAAAAGAAAAAGAAAAAGACGACCAACCCAACCTCATCCCGACCATATGTGAAAACAAGACACATCAAAAACTTTTAAAGGGGACACAAGTATTGAGCTATTGCACACAAGTCAACAAACCATGAAAAAAGTTTCTTTTTTTTTAATTGGGAAGTTATTTCTTCACAGAAAGAAGTTACGTTACCAAACGTAACTTCTGTACCACACGTTGGAACAGGCTGCCCAGGGAAGTGGTGGAATCGCCATCCCTGGAGGTATTTAAAAGACAGGTAGATGTGGTGCTTAGGGACACGGTTTAGTGGTGGTTTTGGCAGTGTGAGGCTAATGGTCAGACTTGATGATTTTAAAGGTCCCTTCCAACCTAGACGATTCTATGATTCAATGATTCTATGTTAATGTGAAAGTTTCACGTCCCAACCAGCTCCAAATAATAAACAGAATTCAGCCCACTGAACAATTCCAGTCTCATTTAAGACTTGATATGAGTCTCCTGCAACTCAGGACAATGGATGATATGCTAAGCAGGGAGTGGTTATTCTGATTTGTAATTTATATATGAATAAATATACTTACTTCTATGGGAACAGGATCGAGTCCAGCACAGTTTTCATTGCATTTGTCATAGACTAGTCTCAGTTTTCTGAAGAGTATTGATAGCTGACGGAGATGTTCCTGCAGCTTTCCCAATCTGTCTTGATATGTTCCAGTATGATAAGTAACACCATTCGGTAACTTAGAGAACCAAAAATGTTGAAAATATTATGTTAAAGTTTCTGCCACACAAAATAAATAAACTAAAATAAATCAGAAGGGTTTTTTGTACTTTTAAAATAAGACGATCACGCTATCCCCATAGAAATCACCAAAATTCCTATTTGCTTTATCAGCTCATGTGATGTGCCAAATCACTGCTGTCAAACAGCTTCATGTATTCTTGACGCTTTGATCATTGTCAATTCCTCTGTAACTCTTTCCAGGGAATTTCTTCAAAATGCTTAAGCACGACACTGTTATCTAACACTTTGAGACCCTGTGTTGCAACCCCAGGTCGCTATTCAGAGACACAACCAAAGTGAATTCAAAGTTAGCAAACTCTAAGTACATATTTCAATACCTAAGATAATTGCAGAAGAAAACTGCCAGTCATGAAAATACAGAGGGAATGGGAGAGCCACAAATAAGGATTACGTCCACTTTAATAACAAAAAGAAATGTCAAGAAGTTCTAGGTGGAAAATATTACAGCAAAAGATCAATGAAAATTCCCCTAAAATTACTCCGCAGATGTTAACAAAACCAGAGAAACATAACCGACATATAAACAGACTTCACTATTCATAAAGGAAAACACAGATATTAAGTGTATTTAGAGTATATTTATTGTGGGGGCAATAACAATTCAGCATTTCTGAATTTTCTCCATCTTCACTTAATGTACAGACATAAGCAAATATATATCAATATTAGTATTCACTTCTCCAATCAATCCTCCTTTTTCAAGCAGTTTGATCAAGATATGTATTTAAATGTGCTAAGCTATTTCCGGTGCCTACATATAGTGTCAGTTGGTCGTAAAAACATGGGAAGTTGAGGACTATAAAAATAAAAAGTTACGTCTCACCTGCATGTTCCTCAGTAACTGGAAGATTTCCATGGTTCGAAATACAATGTCCTGCACAGTCTCTTGGCCAATTCGACAGAGAGAAGCTGTATTTACCTCCCTAGCTGCCTGAGCTTGTGTCCCTGAGAAGGCACCAGGCGGCATGCCTGCCCCAGCGAGAGGGGGGGTCGACATCTCTTGACGTTAAGCAGTCCCACTGAGTCAAGCTGCACAAAGAAGTTAAGACGGCATGATAAAGTACTTGTTTGAGTCTATCATAATAAACAAACTTCTGTATGGTGGCTATACCGTTGCATTTCCCCGTATGTGGTCCTATCCCAGATAAAACTCTGCAACTGCTAAAAGGCGTCTCAGTGATGAGCCCTTCGGTTTGGGTACCGCTGCCTTAACCTCGACAGCCTTGCTGGGCAGTGGAACCAGATATGCTCCTCGCACACCCCCCTCAGAGCGGTCACCAGGAGGCCCCTGACACGACCTGTCACAAGGCAGCCCTCCCGCCGGCCTCCAGGGCCGGCACCTGCCCGACTCCCCTCTCTCTCCCCGGGGCCCCCGCTGCGGGCCTCTCCCAGACGAGCAGGCCAACCGGTGCCTCCCCGGCTAGTACGGCCGCCCGAGGAGCCAGGCGGAGTTACCAGGACGGGCTCCGACATGTTCTCGGCTCCCTCAGGCCGCAGCGGGGCAGCCCCCGAGGGGGCGAGAAGGGGCCGCCCCCGGGCCCCGCAGCCCCTCCCTGGGGAGGCCCCGTTGGTAACGGGAGGCAGCGAGCCCCCACAGACACCCGCACCCCCGCGGGCGGCGGCCGGTGGCCGGAACCCGCCG
The DNA here is from genome assembly GCF_963924245.1 of Chroicocephalus ridibundus. Taxonomy (NCBI): domain Eukaryota; kingdom Metazoa; phylum Chordata; class Aves; order Charadriiformes; family Laridae; genus Chroicocephalus; species Chroicocephalus ridibundus. The sequence continues at coordinate 153,895,390 of NC_086285.1, read as the reverse complement.
GGACTCACCGACAGCGGGGCGCCGCGTTACCCTGGAAACGCGCAGGCGGAAGCACTCGGCGGCGCGAGCCCAGGCGGAAGTGACGTCACGGCCGCCGCCAGGGCGGGACGGGGAGTGAGGGGGGACGGGCCCGGCCGGGGCGGGGAGGAGCCGTCTTCTGCTTCTGTTGTGCCGGGGAAACCCGCCTCGGCCTGCAGCCCTCTGCCCGCCGCAGGCCGTACTCGGGAGCTGGCCCGTGTTCATTGCTTGCTGAATCGAGTGAGGGTGGAGGAGCGAGTCAGCATCGAGGGGTGTCGGCCCCGAGCCCTGCGTGGGGCTTCCTGAGGCAGATAAGTTAGGTCAAAACCTTAGCACGGCTGCACAAGTCATGCCACCCCCGTAATGAGGGTGAGGGTTTGGAGATGGCATTTTTGGCAGACCATGGTGATAAATCGGTGAATATCTGTTCTGCAAAGTAGGGGTGTGTGTGTGTGGGTATACACATGCACAACTGTATTAATTTTGTAGCCTTAGAGGTGTACTGCTACCACTTTTTGCATAGATATATTTTTGCTAGTATAAAATGCCTTCCTGTATCGCAGTAGGTGTTTTTATAAAACTGTATATATGTTTATATTATACCCACTTTTCACGGGTATAAAGCACTTTGCTGTCTGACTCGTGTGCTTGTACTACACTAACACAATTGAATTAGTGCAGTTTTAAAGACAGACAAGGCCTCCTGCGTGAGGACGAAGAAACACCCTCAAAAAGAAACCAGGCAGCATCTGTGAGGGCTGATAGATAGGAATCGTCTATATAGTAGTTTGTGCTTACTGTCTGTATAATGAAAAAATTCTTTATATGCAAAAATCAGTAAGTACCAAAGTTTCTCTTTTTGCAGTTGATGTCATGCTTAGGACTCTCTTTGAGAGTTTTTGACTCGTTTTGAGTTTTTCAGTACCTGAAAATGCAGAAGAGGGCATTTATGTACCGGCAGCTTCTTGTGAGTTGTTAGGAAGTACAGTCTTACAGCAGTTGTGCTATATTAAAACAGATGTTATGAATGATCTTCAGTATGAAATGCATTGCATTTGTAGTGCTGCAAAAATAAACCAGAAGTTTGACGCATGATACGCAGCCTTTGTTAAAGAAAGAAGGCGGCAGTCAAGCAACATTAAGGGATAGAACCGTTCAAACTTGCTGAGAGGCATTTTGCTGCAGAAAACATTTTTTACCTCAGAAACAGATTAATGAGGGGAAACACCACCCCCTTCCCTAAATTGAAGCTTTTTGCTGCCTGGGTAAATTCTCTCCAGCATGCTGCTTTAGCCAAGGTGCAATATAAATAATTACAAAGTATTTTAAGAAAGATCTTGGCATAAAAGACACAGAAGTGGTTTCTCAAAAGGGTAGAAGAACATTGTTCATAAAATTAAGAGAGGGATGTTTTCAGACAGCAAAAGAACATCCCATGGTGTCTGGCTAGACAACGCTTGGGAAGAGCAGCCCCCAGAGAATTTCTGAGGGCTTGTGTGAGGGTATGCATCTCATTCACTGTACTTTAAGGAAATGATGCAAGAACAGTTCAAGAGTCGAGCACAAAGGATAATGTTTTCCTCTTCTGATTGCATGCCCAAGAGCTCTGTTCACACTGCTTAACTTGCTGCCCCAAATCCGATGGCATGAGAGTAATGAGCGATTCAGACCACCTACTATTCAGGGCTGCCAGACGCAGACTCCGTTTACAGTCATATCCTGAAGTATATGACTGCCACGTACAGTAAGGAATTGAAATACAGAGCCAAGTCTGCATGCAAAGGGTGCTGAAGAACGTTGCTAGGAGGCCTAATGTTCTTCATTGCCAATCTGTGGAACCATCTAAATCTGATTTTTTGCTCCTAGACAAAGGAATCTCCTTTTAGATAAGCAATGGGTTTTTTTTTTTTTGGTTGAATGAGAAAAATATTAATATATATTTTGCTTTTTAAAAGCAATATATTAAGCAGCCATTGTCTGACTTCAGTTTGAGCCAACTGCTTTCATCTGGAAGGTGTCAAAATCAGAGTTCATCTTTCACATCCATTTCAATTTCTGTGGCATCACTTCAGCCAGTCTTAGGATGCTGCAGCCTTTGTTCTTGGGTTGCAGAGAAGCTACCAAAAAACTAGCAAAGAGGACAAGTCTACAGGTAATATCCTACTCCAATCAACTTTAACCCAAATTTGAAATTAGGACTCTTTAAAGAGTAACTACTTCAGCGATTATCATTTTCACAGTAATAATGGCTTATGATTTTCTTATATTTTAAAAGGTTCTCACACATATACCCTGAGCAACTCCAAAGATGGTATGGCTATACTCTATCAGGAAAGCAAAAATCCTCAGGATTGAGGCAAGGGAATAATTGTTGCTTTTGTTTAAACAATTTTCGGTGAATCGGTCAATATGTTTGCAAGGAAATGTGAATCATTCTATTGAAAAATAAACAGAACTGGTGGAATTCCTGGGTTATCCTCTATGTTCCCTGAATGAAGAAGAGTGTGCTTCCTCCAAAATCTCCTCACGCTGTTCCTTAGCAGCAGTGCTTTGATGCTGCTCCGAGGGTGACAGATGGGCTTAGGGGAAATGTGTTAACCAGGAAAGGACTTTTTATTCTCAGTCCTGTCCTATTCAGCGTTTATGTGTGGATTCAAGGAGAAATAATGGGACTTTGTGGAACCTTTGCCAACAGTAAACAGACAAGGCACAATTTTACTGTTGTCAAGCTGTGATAGATAACAGCACAGCACATAACTTTTTTAGTATGTGTCCAATGCAGACAGTTAAGCTGGGTGGAGTTTAATTCAGCAGAGATTACATTTATAGGCCAGAGGAAACAGTTAAGGACTGTGATTAGGTGAGGCGGATTGTGGGTTTGGGGTTTTTTGTGTGGTGTGGGGTTTTTCGTGACAGTGTTTTCCCCATTCAGACAGGCGTTTTCATGAACTGTGACAGCAGCCGTTTGGAGGGAAGCAGGATCATCCATGGTAGTGCTAGATAAGATGGGATAAATTAGATAGGATCAGAGCCCAAAGCATCAGAGCAAAGGGCAGTACTCCATGCCTTTGCTCAGAAGAGGATGGACACAGCTGTTTTCTGGACCAAGGGGGAGCTGGGGTTGAGCAATTATAACTTCTCTGCTATTACGTCGTTCCGTTGTACAGCCTTTTGGTGCTGCAGGTGGTAGAAAGACAGCAAGAGAGCAAGTTGGCAGGGGTTCAGCCTCCCTGCTTCCTTCTTTTCTCCTTCATCCTTTATACATCCATAAGCAAACTTGTCTATACTTGCTGTGTGTTACTGGCACCTTCTGCTGGGGCACAGAGAAACAGGGTAAGCGTCATGCGTACTGGGTTTCATGCAGGTAGTAACCAACTTAAGTGGTTTACCATAGCCCAGCCTCTGAATGGTTCACAGAGTGGTCAGAAAAAATGATCTGTAAAACTCTGATTTCAGAATAGGCTTACATGGTAGGGTGGCTGCCAGGTGCCCACCAAGCCGGTCCCTCACTCCCCATCCTCAGCAGGACAGGGGGAGAAAATAAGAAGAAAAACTCAGGGGTTGAGATAAAAGCAGTTTAATGAAAGAAAGCAAAGGCTGTGTGTGGAAGCACGGTCCTGCTGTAGACTGATCCAAACCGCACTGGAACAGGTGTCCTCTTAGAGTATAAATACTGTTGGGACCTGCATTGCCTCCATAACTCAGAGTTGCATCCATTTCCCATAATATGAAAACAAGCATTTACAGGTGATGGGGAAGTCAGGCGAAGTGTGGTAGTTCAGTGTACGTTTGGGGGGCTTAAAGCCTGATGAAACTTTTTGGTTCTCATTGTGCAGTGGATCCTATGCACCCATTTCTTGATCTTGACAGGTATGTTGTATCACCAATTCTCTACTTCCGTAAAGTTTGCTTCTTGACCTTCAGCTCAGAAATGTTGACCTTGGCCCATTTCATGTCCCTTTAAACACCAAAGAACTAGTTTTGCATTCACTGCTTTCTGGCATAGAGGTTGGTTGAAACATCCTTCCCCGTGTTTTACGTGATGGGCCGTTATGCCCAGCACTTAGTACTCTCACTGTAACTGTTACAGGAAGGAGAAAAAGAAAGAAATAGCAGGAAGTCCTCAGACATTGGTATCCCAATGCAGAAATCTCATCCTTATAATCTTTCTGCTTTTGCAGTTGTTCAGTTGCTTGTCTCCAAAGAGACATCTGGGAATCCCAACATAAACTCAACATTGTGACTTTAGACCCAAGCCCACAAGCAGACCTATCATGTCTCCTTTTGGTCTCTTGCTGCCCAGCACCTCTTCTGCAGCCTCCTGCAGTATTGGTGCTCCAAATGCTGATGCTGAAAATTATTCAAACACAACAGTACCAAGTTTTTCTTCTTGCCCCAAAATAGCTGTGAGCAGGCTGTGACTTCTTGTACTGGAGATTCAGATATTTCCCCGTCCTATTTTTCCTGAGCAAATGGTATCTTGTGGGGCTAGCTGTTTGGGGAAGGAGGCATTCCAAATTGCAGTTTATATAAACTGTATGTCTTCATCAGCCAGATGTGCATTAATGATGCCTGTGGATAAATTTTCAGCATGCTTGTCTGATGGCTTCTCCTGGGGCTTGCACAAAAATGGCTTGGAAATGGAACATTTGCAAAGAAGCGGATGCTGGCAAAAGAAAGCATTACAATGAGATGTAAAATATGTGCACTGTAATTTATACAGGCAACTAGCTTCTGGAAAACTTGACCTCTGGCCAGTAGAGGACAGAAACATATCCAAAGAGACCACCGAAGCAGTGACTGGTACCCAGTGGGACAGAGATGGAGGGACTAATTATATTTTTGCAGCTGTTACACCAATACTGGAAGTATATTGGTGACAAATGACTTTGTGGTGGACAGCACAGTAGTTAATACCAGAGAAAAGCCAGTCTTCCCCATGGTTTGACTGCTTATGTGCTATTAGCATTATAAGCAGGAGTGCAAGGGTGGGTTTTCCCTTCAGGGGTCATTGCTGGTATGCAGTTTCCCACTGTTGCTCCACAGTTGGAGGCACAGTTCTCATTAAGGTGTTGACAGATGATATTCCTGTGACTCACTCCATAGTAGGAGAGAGAGAGAGATCCTGTGCTCTTTTCTTTCCCAA